>NC_134456.1:26628458-27235124 GCF_047948215.1 Lycorma delicatula
TCTTCCAAAATCAGCCTTTTGTCATAATCAAACTGAAATTTCTTTGTGATCTTTTTATTTACTAGATTTTTAGTTTTTACTTCTTGTTATTTGATTATAAGTTAACAGCTACAGATTCAGTTTCTCTTTCAACAATTTTGTGCATAATATTCATATGCAATATTTTTAAATTTGTATAGTTCAAAGTAAAACTTTTTATCTTGCCTTTCAAAGTTGTGCAAGCATAACTTTTAGGGCCTGTTGAAAAAATTTAGTTATATAATCATCACCTCCTAATTCATCGGTCCACTCACCAACCATGCAATTGGTCTTTATTGTATTTTCACAATCATCAATATACATAACTGAATATGTGTCATAGTACACTATTCATATGTGTCATAGTACTATTCTCACCAAGTTTGTCCAACATATACACTCTCATTCTTGCATTAGATACATTAATAGTTCTAGGATCTCTATAAAATGGTCTTTCAAATTGTAAGTTATTTGTACTATATTATCATTTAGTAAAGTAAAATTTGTTTAGTCCAGTTTATTTTCTAAAAGCATATTATAAAATTCCAATACAACAGACATATTAGGTTTGATTCATATTTAATGTTTCCCGAAATATCCCATAAACTATTCAGGCAAATCTTTGATACAACTCTCTTGATTTAGCTCAATTTTTTCAATATCTAGTTCTATTCCCAATTTATCTTTAATATCAAGTACATAATCTTCTTTTGTTTTGTATTCAGTCTGCCAAGCTGCAAGTTCGAAGTTTAATCTTCATAAAATCTCATACATATTCTTTGAACAACTCGTTGGATTTGTTTTTAAATAACAAAGTCTAGTATACTTCTAATATCTTGTAACCTTTCTCTAAAGCCATACTAATCTCTATGGTCGTCCAAGTTCTTGTGATCTTCTTAATGCTGTCTGGATGTAAACATCTAGCATTATTATTTTTAGTAATATATTTTCTACATAAAGGAAATAACTTTTCTCCTTTAATTGGAAGTACTTTACATCTAACAATATGGAACCATTCAGTATCTTAGGGTTAAAAATTTTCTCTGCATTACAGACGGGATAATAATCATAATATTGAACCATAGGATATAAGCTGCATACACCTATGTATTTCAATTTCTTACCTATTACTTTCAATTTACTCATGTTTGTTTTTCCACAAAAGAATGCATCTCTAGGATCAAGGGGTTCCACAATCTTATCCGTTACTTTTATTCTGTTATATACAGGAAGCAATCTACATTCCCAAATCTCTCTATACTGTAACCAGACTCTAACTGTTTTGTTCTCTCATTAGTATTAACAAACAAGTCATTCATACTCATCTTAAACATAATTTATATTATCTGGATTGCAACATTTTACACAGCTATGCCCATAACATCTTGTTATGACAAAGAAGATTGGATGTGCATCATATTTGGAATTAATTTTTTGTTTGTCTTTATAGCTCCTAAACAAGGCAAACATATTGAACAATAATTAGGATCAATAATTATTTAATGAATGCAAGGCAATATGAGTTCTGTGAAGCAACAAATGAGCTCTTTGAGTTGCAAGTGTAATAAATCAGTTACATATAGATTGATAAAAAATTGCTGTATTGTGACAGATGGATTGCCAGAAAAAGAAAAAAAATTGCAAAACTAATTTCTGAAGAATGCCTAGAAAAAATCTTAAAGAAGATAGAGAAAAATTATTGAAGTCAGCAGTGGTAAATGTCATCAAATCAAAGAGTTGCAATAGAAATTTTACAGATGGTAGGCAAAGCACTACAATCATAATACTTTTGTCAGAAGCTATGATTTTTTATTTTTTAGAGTCTTAAACCTCTAAATATTTAAACTAATTAATCATTGAGAATAAGGAATTTTTTATGATTAACAGAGAACTAGAATGAAGAGGATTTATATGCATCTTTCTCCTAGCGGTGGAGTGGACAGTTTGGAGACAGCTTCCAAAAACAAGTACATACTTTTTTGAGTTAAATTTTAGAAAGTGAAGATTTCAAAGAAATTTCTAAGAACCCAACTTACATCAAGGTATTTTGATAAGTGGTATTTTGATAAGATAAGTGGTAAAGTGTATTCTCATGACATCCTTGTAGGGCTTCATGCAACTAACTTTCATTGTTCATGCAGTTGAAGCAAATTTTTATAAATTATATTTTGTTTTATATTGTAATGGAATGTGTACTGAGGGTTATTATTAAAGTTGAACATTTGAATGGTATTCATCAACTTTATTGATCAACTCCAGGTCAGAAGTTATGCAAAATCCTAAATTAATCTACTGCATACTAGAAGGAGGGGTCCTTTCACATGTGCATATTACACCAGACATAGTGTATGCTGTACAGCACTGTTAATTGCTTCCTACATCACTCTGACAAGGGGGGTAGCTGTCAAAAAATACTGAAATGGTTCTTCTGGAAGGACAGTTCTATGTAACCGCCCTGTAGAATGAATGTACATGTACAACTGTCCTAATAATATGACTAATTATTTTTTTTAATAATTTTTGTACATCTGAAAAAAATTTTTATGTGCTTTGTGGTGTACATTATGTTTTATATCAGCTGAGCTAGCATTTCTTGTTTAAGCTTTCTAAAATTTATTTCACTGAATTTTCCTTTATTTCAAAAGTTCTCCAAGTTGTGTATTTGTTTAAAATATCTACAAACTGATTAGGGTTTTATTGATAAAAACTGACTTTATGTGGTTTGTAATGTGAAAAAAATCAGAATTTACAGATGCTGTACTAAATGAACCTAACTATCAGCAAGTAATTCTTATTAAAATAGAATGGTTTTATTAGTAACAGTGCTTTTTCTTATTAATACATTCTAAAAAGTGCTGATTGTCATTAGCAATGTTGATAAATGTACACAAATATACATTCCGTATACCCAAACCTTTTATATATATATATAATATATACATGCACACGCACATGTAAATGTGTGTGAATATACACATAACACAAACACACATATAATGTAGATGTGCTTTTATAAGTATATACATAGATGGATACAAAATTACTTTTTAAATTTTCTTTAAATTAATTGACAAAAAATTTGTTGTGAAAAGAAAACACTCAAACATAAAATAATATTTTATTTTGAACTACGTATACATATCACACACTTATAAGTATCACCATAATCAATTACAACATGTAAATTATATAAAATTAAATACTGTTCATCTGTAAAACATTCTTAATTACTAATTTTATAATATTAGTTGACACAGCCGAATTTGGGCTCCCAACCAGCTTGGTAGCTGGGTTTGCTAATTATTTTGTAACCATGCTGCTAGGGAGACAATAGAAAAATTCCTTTATAAGCAGGATTGTTATTTCTGTAATTTGTAAAAAAGTTGAAAACTTATAATATTATATATATGTGTATATAATATAAATAATATATTAACTAAAGGACATTGGGATTAGCAATTTTTAGATATGTATTTTGATGCTTAGCTATTATTAAAATATCTGACTGATTAATGTATTTCATTTAAAAACAAATTCATATGACTGTAAATTAATTATTAATAGTTCTTTCCAAAAAGTTTTAATTATTTATTTTCTAATTAAAATTGGTAAAATTATAAATGTAGATTGAATTAATACATTTATTTTTTAAAAAAACATCATTACCTTTTAATTTCTGAATATTTCTGTAATAAACAGTAACTCTAAAAGCAGAAATACTGGCTCTTATATATGCATTATTAATCTTGCTATAGTATTTATATTATAAAAATGAGCCATATTTTTGTTATTATAGTAATTTATATTAAAGTTTTAATCATTTATTATACATTACATTATAATAAATATTTACTAATACTAATATTTAAATAATGTGTGTGATAACACATTTAAAAGTCAAGAACTACATCTTGAGAAATATTAGTTATAGAACAATCCATAGATAGGCTTAGTTTTTCAACAGTCTAGGGGCCAATTTAATTATAATAAGGTTGAAGCTACTTATTTATAAAAAATATTTATGTATCAACCCCCTTTTTTTTTACTGAACTATATGTATCTTCGATTTCCTCAAAACTTCGTCCTTCTGTTTCTGGCATATATATGTACATCGTAATTAATCCAATCAAGCTACATGTCCCATATAGAAATAAAACTCCAGATAATGATAATGCTGCTTCAAACCCAAGGAATGTTTTTGTTGCTGCAAAACTGAGAATGTATGAACAACCAGCAGCAAAACCACTCGCTTGACTTCGTCCTCTGAAAACAATATAATTTTGTATGTAAACATGAGTTGTAATATTATACTGGATCCAATTTTAAGATTATTATCAATTTGGAAGTCTACTGTCTATCCATAGGAGGTACACAGAGGACCTCTACTAATATTAATATGAGATTAAAAGTTATCATGAAGATATTAGTGGCCTACTTGTATTGAGTTACTGTATTTGTTTTATTGGAAGTAAACTCTTAGTTATTCCATAAGTAACATTATTTTAGACATTAAATATGAGTTTTAAAATCAATTAAAATTTTGGAAATTGTCAATGACAGGTGGAGTTTCTTGGCTTATATTTGGTCAAGATACATGATAATTCTATAATTGCTTAATTTTTTATGAAGGACTGCAGCATAATGCTTGCCTGAAAAGGCAAGTAATTTTCAAGAATTATCACCCTCATGCCAGGCTTATTAGGGAAAATGAGGGATAAATATTCTCTCATGTCTTTCTTAAGTGAACTGAATAAAATATTCCATGTTAGCATATCAAAACCAACAATATGAAAGTCAAGTGATATTCAGTTTACAAAAACAATTTCTTCACTGCTCACATTTGGATTTTCTTGTAATAATGTTATTAATCTCTTAAAAAGTAATTGATGACTAATCCCTTTTGTACCTCAAGTGCTTCACATGAAGAAAGAAGAAAAACAATGAAATCTAATAAGGGCAATAAACTAATCTTTACTGCTTCTCTTGAAATATTGCTTGTATTTTTTGACAGGATAATTTTTTACCATACTTTTTAAAATAATTAGGATAAGCTACATTAAAATAAACTTATCATATTTTTAATATGAATCAAACTGAATGCTCTAAGGATTCTATTTTAAAGGAGTTGAAACATTTAAAATTTACTGATACTAAACTTCTTTTTATACTAATCAATTAATAAAAGTGTCAGTTTTTCAGTAAATGCTTATTCTTGTCATAAAATACATACCTTATGAAAATTTAGTCAAAATGACAGAAAAGACTTAAATGAAATAAATGAAATAAATGAAATAAATGAAACAACTATAATGGGCAAGTGCATTTAATACCATAGAGAAAAAAATATATTAAGAAAAAAATTTGAGTATTTATTACCTGTAAGGAAACACTTCACTAACAAGCATCCAAGGTACAGGTGACACGCCAAAACTGAAGAAAAATTGAAGAATGAAATATGTGATAAATGGAAACCAATTTTTTTCAGATTCATTTCCTTCTTTTCCACTGTCATGTAGCACAGCATAAACACTTAATGTATATATTGCAGCTGAATTAATAAATAATGAGATTAATGTCAATGGCCTTTTTCCTAGAAATTTTACTAAAATCATGCAAAGAACTGTTGCCACAAATGAATTTACTGACATCACAACCTAGAAGAAAAATAGTCAGGTAAAGAATGTATGACAGTAACAAACATTAATTGTATAAGTGAAAAAAACATCCTTATTTTTAACAATATAACATACATTGAAGTAATTAGTAGCTTAGATTTTTTGTCTCTTATTCCAATTTTCTCATTTTTTCTTGGGTTAAGTGAATGCATTTTGGGTTGAACTTATTATTTATAATTTCTAGGCTAAATTCTCTATCCAGCTTACTCCTAATAAGAACATTAATTTTAATAAAGGCATCTTTCTATTGACAGAAATGAATATTTTTGTACATCAATAAAGAAATTAAAAAAATTGCAATAATTTTCTTCAACCAATTAATACTACAGAAGAAATCAATTTTTATAAATATTGTCACTGTTAAGTAACTGGGGATTAAATTTATAAAAATTAACTTGTTATATGGAATACATGGGACTGCAACAATATGAAACACCACAGTAGCCATTTGCTTCACCTTAATGAACTTTGTTACTTAACCCAGTGATTCTCAACCTTTTTAGCTTCACAACCAGAAGCCAGAAGCGTTTGCTTTCAAATCCTCTCTGATTAAAGCATGAAGCCAGATGAATCAATATATGCGGCAAACATTTCTCAGTTCTTGTTTTGTGAGATATGAATGAAATAGGGACAGATCACTTAAAAGAAAATATGTTGTTTTGCAAATCAATGCTTGGTCTTGCAACAGGACAACGGTTTAATGTTTTTTATGAAGCTACTAAAAACTATAGCATAAATTGAACAAAATGTATTGCATTGTCTAGTGACTTGCAAAGGTGATAACAGGAAAGTACTGTGAATTTCTAGAAAAATTAAAAGATTGTCTTATACTAAGGGCAGAATGGACGCACTGCTTCCTTTACAGACATGCTCTTGCCACAAAAAAATATGCTGAAAAATCTCAAACAGATTTTTTGTAAAGCTATAAAAAGTCGATTGCTATAGACTACGCTGTTTATTAAACTATGTGATGAAATGGGCGAAAATAATTTATTTTTTCCATACACTTTCCGGGAAAGTGTTAACCTGGTTATTTGAATTGCAAAATGAATTAATAGTATTTTTCCAGGATAAACAAATGCCATTCTCAATGTTTTTACAGAATAATGAGAAAATGTTGTCGTTGACTTGCTTAGCTGATGTATTTTTGCATTTTATTAATGACAAAGTTTATGCTTTCATTAAGAAGCTTGATTTGGAATATTGCCTTTGAAGTAAAAAATTTGATGTTTCTGCTTGCTTCTGATTATATTGAGAAAAATTTGGATGAAGAAGACACTATTATTCACCACAGTTTGGATAACATATTTGCGTGAGCTAAAAATTCAGTTGGCGGAGTAATTCCTGGAAAATAAAAATTCTAGAAAAGATGGGTACTGAGTACATTTAGTGAAAATGTTGTTGCAGCTGCTGAGTTACCAGCTGAGATTCATGACCAGCTAATCGAAATGTCTGCCGATAAAACGTTACAACTACAATTCACATCTGAAGAATTAGATATGTTTTGGCTTGCTTGATAAAGTGAACATGGAAATACAGTTACAGAAGCATTGAAAATATTAATCCCTTTCACCACATCTTATCCCCATGGAAAGGATGCATCGTCAATGGCTGCGCTACAAACTAAATACAATTGTCTTTTATCACTTGAAAACAATTTGCTTTTCTGTGTTTCTATCATAGATCCACATATGGAGAAACTTTTAAATGAAAAACAAACGCAACCATCTCATTATTTTCTTTACATGGGTACTTATAAATGTAAGTAAAATGTTTATAATAAATGATTTTTGTCATATTATGATAAATATGATATTTTTTAATAAATAATAAACAGACATGCACCTACTAACGACAAAAACAGCAAAGTAAAATCAAGACAATAAGTGGAAGAATTTTGGGAACTACTACACCAAACAATTACCAACATCAACAACAAACAAATCAAGATACTGATAGGAGATTTCAATGCCCAACTAGGCAGAGAAAAGAAATACAGAGATGTGGTATGAGAACATACAGCACGTAAATTCACAAAAAAAAATAGAATGAAATTAATAGAATATTGCAGAATGATATCACAGAATGATATCTAAATCTACATACTTCTTACAAAAAACCTGTAAACTCAAAATCTGGAAACACCCTGACTGGAAAAAAAGGAGAATGGCAACCAGACCACATATGCATGACAAGAGCTTCCATTAACAGATACAGAACGTCAGAGTTCTAAAAGGCAAAGACACAGTATCAGATCACTACATGGTCAAAATAAAAATTATTTTCTCTCCACAAAAGAAAATACCAAAAACCACTAAAAACAAAAAGCAATACAATACAGACAATCTAATAAATAACCAAAACTACCAAGAAGCAACCAAAAATATTAATGAAAAAGAATTAACCAAACTTACAACAAAACTAAAAGATTCAGCAAAACACACTCCTCTTATCCAACCAAGACCCAAGCACCAATGGTGGAATTAAGATTGTGACTTTGCAGTAGAGAAAAGATGTCAAAGTTGTATCAAACACCAATGTGACCCATCAAAGGAGTCTCACCTGAACCTAACAAAACAAAGAAAAGAAACCCACAAAACAAAATGAATCTGAAAGCGATAAAAATAATACAAGGGAATACTATAGAATGTTTAAAATACAAATACAAAAATATGAACCACCAACTCTAATCCTAAAAGATGAAGATGGTAAACCCTCACACAATAATAAACAAAATACAGAAATATTAGCTAAGTCGTTCAAAAAACTACTAAATTGTGTGAAAAACTCTTCCAAATTGACACAAACACACTTATCAAATGAAACCAAAACCAAATAAACCCATCTATACAAAAAGAACTAAACCAAGCATTAAAAGAAATGAAAAACCACAAAGCAAGCAGGGAAGACTAGACAGTGGTAGAACTTTGGAAATAATCCTACAAGGAGACTAAACAATCACTTCTAGAAAATCTCCAAAAAATATGGAAAGAAGAAAAATGACCAAAACACTGGATTCACACTCACTTCACAAGAAAGGAGGCAAAATCAACCCCGAAAACTACAGAGGAATTTCACTGTTAGATTGCACATATAAAATACTTTCAAGAATAATCCTGAATAAAATAAAAGATCAACTCGAAAATGAACTGGGAGAATATCAGGGGGATTTAGACTGTGGAGAAGCTATCCTGAACAAATAATCACTTTCAAATTAATAATTGGTGTACACAAAATGAAACAAAGACAATTAATAATATCATTAATAGATTTCCAAAAAGCCTACGACAGTATTCATAGACCATTAATGCTGAAAATACTAAGAAACCTATGATTACACCTGAAACTAGTAAAAAATATAGAAGTCGCGTTAACTGACACATATTCCAAAATAAAATTCAGAGGCTCAATGGATCAGAACCATTCCTAATCAAAACAGGTTTAAGACAAGGAGATGGACTAACCCCTTTGCTCTTCAATTGCGTCCTAGAATATGTAATGAAAGAATGGTACAAAAAAGACCCACCACACGTAACAACTCAAGCAAGGAAACATGTAAACCATATCAAAGTAAACTGTCTAGGATTTGCAGATGACCTAGCATTTCTAGCCAATAACATCGTAGAAGCTAGAATCCAAGTAACTTCATTGGAAGAACTAGCAGGAAAAGTACGCCTAAGAATATCATACGAAAAGACTAGAATAATGGTTACAAATCTCCTGATATTGAACCACATAATCATAAATAGACACAAAAGTTGAGCTAGTTGAGCAGTTTAAATATTTAGGAGAAAATATCACACATGACCTCAAAGAAAAACTGAACTGGAAAGAAAGAACACAAAAGCTCAGTTATGCACAAAATACCACCAAAACAACATATAACAAAAGATGCATCTCAGTGGATACCAAACTCAAACATTACAGAACTATAATCAGACCTGTAATATCATATGGAAGCGATACACTCTTCAAACTAATATCAAACATTTCCTACTCAGCAGAGATCCAAAGAATAGAAAGAAGAATTATAAGAATATACATAAATAAAAGATGACTTACTGATGGGGAGAATGGAAACTCATACCAAACCAAGAGGTACATACTTTAGAAACCAAGGTAGAATACTTTAGAAAAAAAAAATCTCCTTCTTTGGACACATAATAAGAACAGAACTGAACAGGCTCATCAGGAAACTGGTCAAGAAATATTGGAAAATGTCCAAAACACTGATGTAGATCACCAAAATTAAACAAGATATGCAAGAAGTAGAAATCACAATAGAAGATTTACGAAACAAAACTGACAATATAAAAATACTAAAAGAAGCAAACTCCAGATTTAAAATTAAAGAAAAGAAAACATCAACGAGGGTTTGTTCAGAAGAACTCAAAAAAGCAAGATCTGACAGAATGAAGAAGTATTGGGAAGCAATCAAGAAGAAAAAGAAAAAGAAAAGACGAACGAGAGTTGACTAAAGTAGTCCACTGTGACCTCAAAATCTTAAAAAAAAAAATGATTTTTTTTCTTTAATTCTAATTCTTAGTTCTAATTTCACGACTCCCCTTTCATATTAATGCGAACTCCAAGTTGAGAAATGCTGACTTAACCCATAGAAACATTTGTTGTAATTTTTTTCATATCCTTTCAACATTTAAGCATTTTTTGTCTGTCTAGAAGAATTAATTTAACTTGTGAGATGCCTTGTGAGATGAAGTTTGCAATCAAACTTCACTTTAAAATTTTTCAACTTGATTTAAAAACATTTAATAATATTAGCATTAGACAGAAAATCAGTTAGCATTTCTTGTTTCTTCATTGTAATTTTTATGGAATTATTCTATCTTTTACTATTTTATCATTTTCAGTAATATGTTACTCCACAATTATTCTACAAACAAGTTATCTGGGTTTCTTTAAATAAACTAAGAGGCTTGTAATTTTGTTTAAAATCACAATGAAATTTTAAATAAGACAAGTTCACAAAATTGACATGCTACTGTTTCAGAATATTTTATTAAACTCATGATATGTAAAAGCAGATTAATATTTATATGTAATGCAAATAATCTTTATTCATAGGATTTTATGCGAAAGAATTTAAAATTACTTACTATGGCTCTGTAAGCATTTATTGGAAATCCAAGTTCTTGAAAAACTTTAATTTGGTATGGACGGATGGCAGTTACTCCAGCAAAATTTATTACAAAAAAAAACCCAATCACAAGCGTTAGTGGTTTTAACATTTCTGGCCTGGTAAGATCTTTACAGTGCTCTATAAAATTCATTTTATCACAGTGTTCTTCAGTTTTTGTATTTTTAATTTTATTATTATTTGCATTATCTTTCATTTTATCATTTCCAGTTATTCCATCTGCTCTTTGAGGTAGTTCGACTGAAACAAATTCTTCTCCACTGATTTTCTCTTGCTCTATTGTTTTACTTGTATTTATAGTTGAGTCATCTTTTTTAATAGTTTCTGTTCCATTATTTTGGTTTGATACTTTTTCATCATCTAATGATACAGGGTTGGAAAATGCAACAGCTGATTTATTTTCTTTTTCATTTTGTACATTATTTTTGTTGAATTTTGATAATGCACTGTATCTAACCATTTCTTGGAATTCTTGTTGAATAACGTGTGGTTTTACCCAACCTCTCAACCAACAAAGAGACTTCTCAGCATCAGAATACCTACCACGTGAAAGGAGCCAGTAAGGAGTTTCAGGAACCTGAAACAGATAAGACTAGTTTTATACCTTGCATTCACACCCAATATCTCAGAAAACATCTTTTGCATGCTGGATATAAATAACTGTTAAACTTGTACATGCAGACAACTTGATTAGGTGAAAATAAATACTCTTAAGACATTTTGTGTAAATAACTTAGAATGCTTGCCTTGTTCAAATGAAACTGAGATACAAAAAATTTGTATTATTTTTATCTTTTTAATCTCATAAAGACTTACACACTCTGTATCAAAGAGTTATAAAAACACGTAAATAAAATCTTAAATATGAGTACCAATCCAACATGTGTGAAATTATCAACTAAACATCTTTTTAAACTTTATATGGAGATATTTTATATAATTTCTTTCTTAAATTAATTATTGAATTAATTTTGAAAATGAATCATAAAAATATTTACAAGAAATTTTTTCTTTTTTTTTGGTTAAATTTTGGTAATGTCAATCACCATAAAATGGACATAGCAAAAATAACAACTCAGAACAAGTGTCTCCACATTATATCAGTATTAAAAAAAAAATATTATTTGTTCTATTAAATTAAGAGAGGTGGGAAATAGAATATGTAATTTTTTTTGCATTCCAGTAACAAAGACAGCCAACATGGGTAGCAATCTGTCTAGTTACTCTACTCATTTCTCATTTGGTGGGAGCGGATAATAAATAACATACTATTAGATAGTTCGTTTCATACAGTATAAATCTATTGCTCTACTACATAATATATACAAAGTATTTATTTAACGAGGATAAATCTATATTAAAATATAAAGAAACTTTCATACATTAATTTGAACGCATGAAATTAATACAAATTTAAAAATTGTGACTTTAAACTTTTTATTTTTAATAAAAATATATGCAGTTCAATGTTGTTTCATTGTATGAATCTGAAAATTTCATACATCCCCTAAAGAAAGTCAAGTAGAAAAATTTGCGTTTTTATTTTATCCACACAAAAAATATATCATATGACCTCCTGTCAGGGAATGTTCTCAACGTATAAATTTTATTTACAATTCGTTTGATAATTATTTCATTTAACTAAGATATATATAAAAAGCTTACTTCTTTACAAAAAAAATTAATATTTTTAAAAGACTTCTCTATTTTCGTTGTTATATATCAATAAGGATATATAACAATTTAAGGATGTTTAACGCTAAGAATAAATATTCTTTAGTATTTAGGCGAAATTAAATTTGAAAATTCTATTTTCCAATTCGTAGGACCGCCGAAAGCTAATAATCTCAAATGAAGAAGTTGCAGATATTTGTACGATTTCATAGTGTAACTATTTTTTAGTAAAAACAAATTTATTCGTATTTTTTGTAAAATGAGTTGTGATTCATGAGTAATCCCATAAAATCATTAAAAAAATTCTGCTATCAGTTATATTGAATGAAGGATTTCGAATTAGTTTCGTAAACCCGTAAACCTGATAGTTAACATAATGATAATAAAAAATTAAATCGACCTTTTCAAATATTTATAGTAGTAACATTAGATGTAAACACAGTAGAATTTTACATAACTATCGCGCATAAAAGAAAACTAGGTTAATTCGCCTTGAACAAATGGAATACTTTTAACCCATCACCGATCTAATCGGGATACATCATAGTATGCAAGTAATTAGCAAATCGTAATACCGAAAGGTGACGATAACATTGCAACCAGTCACAAGATTACGATGTTTTATCCTTCAGAAGTAAGTGTAAATATAAGCGTTTAGAAAACAAGTTATTACCAATCAAAATGCGGAATTATTATAACCTTTACTAAAATAGTTTATCCATAACGATGAATGTAAATTTAGGAATTTTATCGGGCTTGTAATGAAAAATTCAAAATCTATTGCATTGCTATGAACCAAAAGGACATTAATTTAAATCATGAACAGAAGTAACTGTATGTAATTTTGATTTCAGTGTTGTTTTCTGCCCTTCTTAGCATTGTCACTCTAACATCCGTAGTTGACGCATTTCGAAGTACCCCCATTCTTAAACTATTTTTGAAACTGAGTCTTCCTGTGTAAGAATGGCCCAAGCTCCACGCAGCCCTCATGCCTACTTTTGTGGCCTCTTCAGCTTTGTCCCTACCACACGGGTAAACAGTTTCTTGAAACTAATCCTTCTGATTCTTCATATTTATAAGGATTTTTTTTTAAAGAAATATAACATTTACAACAAATTATACAAACAGGAATAAATTAAAAAATAATATAAAAGAAAAAGACAACTACAAAAAAAAAAGGTTTATATCAAATAAAATCTGATTGTAACGCGATAAACAAGGGACAAACGGGTCTAAAACTTAAAAAAAGATTAATTGAAAATATAGGATCATATAAATACGAGAAAAAAGATTCAAATTATGCAACACATTTGATAGAAAAAGGAAATATTCCAATGAAAAATGATAAAATCCATGAAAATATTAGGTTATACGGAAAAAGGAAAACATTTAAATATTCTAAAGAGATGATTACACACACACAAAGATACTTACTTGTGTAATTGCAATAACAGTAATAATCGGAACAAGAGTACTGATTAATGCTGTTGTTTGCCAATCAGTTAGGTTACCCAAACTAGTAATTACGACTAGACCAAAACTGAAGAAAAGAGATGAGTAAGATATTAATATACCACGTAAACGAGGTTCACAAATTTCACCAACATATGTAATAATTGGTGCTTCCATGAATCCAACTCCTAAAACAAAAGAGGAAAAAGCTTAATTTAAGTTTTCACTTTTTTAACGGCGAATTCAATGTTTACTCTACATAATATTAGGTAGTATATTCATTATATACATAGTATTCAATTCAATGTCTGCAGAGTATTATCTAGTATAGTATATTTTATTGACTTATAATAACATGTAGGAATAGCATGCCAAAATGTGATAACATTCTGTAATGATTAAATATTAAGTGTCTCATTTTTAAAATGCTGGAATATTTTCTTTCAAAGGTTGTTTTGGAATTAATTAAAACATCATATCATCTTCAGTTTAGTTACTGGTAATGATATATGATCAATTTGGGTATGTATATTTAATATTGTTTTTATGTGCTATTTGTATATCTCTTTGTGAATGTACTATTGCAAAGTTACTTTTGTAGTGTGGTTTGCAAACTTTGATTCTGTTGATAGGTGTATTGTTCATCCTTATTTTTTGAACCTGAAGTCCGAGACACATGTTTGTGTCCAGACTTTCTGATGCAGGATTCAGTACTATTACTGCAGATTAATATGTATACTCTTGGGTTTTTGTGCTTATGAGACTGTTTGTTGAGACTACTTCACTATTTGTTCTTATGTAATTTTTTTTTATTATTTTGAAAGCAACATAACATTCCTAAAAAATGTTGGCAATACATTTAAAAGAAAATAGAATTAACATAAAAACCTATCAGTTGAATCTGACAGGTTTTTTTTTGGTTGTACGATTGAATTTTTGCTGTTCATGTATGTAAACATCATGCATTTTCAATAAATTAGGTATTTTTTTGATTTTGTTTTGAGTTTTGTGATGCATATCTTGTCTGTAATTGTAAGTGAGTAGTCATTGCTCTGTGACAGAAATTTTATTTTATTAGTATAGCTTTTCAGTGTAGTAAATGGTCAAAAATATGTGTGCATTAGGCAATGTAACATGTATAAGATAGCTGTTTGTGTAAAATGGGATAGTTAAATATGTTGTGGATAAGTGTGTCAGTTGTGAGGAAGTTTTGTATGTATCTTAAATTTTAATTATTTTGTATATGATAAGTTTTTTTATTTATCAGACCTTACTTACTTTTCACTGACTGAACAATATTGATTATTATTATTTTTTTTTGCTCTAAATTAAGTTATTCCGGTAGTTTCTTTAAGTTTTTCAGATAACTGAAGTGAAAGATTTTTTGAAGGGAACTTGCAGGTCTAGATGATTTGAAAATATTTTTATTTTGCTTGTTGCTTCATCAGTTAGTATTTAGTTTACTGTAGTTTTAATGACATTTATTTAACTTGATGTTCTTGTACACAAAGTAGTTTAAAAAAAAAAAAATTGCTATAAAACATAAGATTAATAATATATAACTGTATTTCAGAGACCCTTAAATTGAGCTTGGACACATCTTTTTTTATACAGTTTCAATGGATTTGTTACTTTTATGTAACCTCTTCAGTATGACATTTTTATATACAGACTTTTTCACACTAATATGAAATAAAATTAACATTAAAATATTAAACCGACTTAAAAAATTATACAAAAAAAATAACGAGTTAGAAACAGAGCAAACAGTAGTAACTTTTTGGTAGTTGTTTTTAGTTTGATCTGGACTTCTAAAACTTAAAATTTAAAAAATGATTGAAAAAAGTTAATTTTTTCTTTAGTTGTATTTTTTGTAAAGTTTGTTTTATTGAACTTAATTCATAATGCATTAAATTATGAAATGAAGGTCAGCTAATTTAAAATAATAAATGGTATTGCTTAACTGGATTACCAATGAAAATGTCTGTGAAATGGTCTTTAACAGGTCAGCAGCTGATTGGTTTATTGTAAAGTTGTAGGACACTTAGACAACACATTCTAACGATCTGTCATGTGTGAAATTACTGAGGAACTGATATCAGTCTAGAATTATACTAAGCAATTCTGACTCAAAAATTCAGATGCATCATGTTGCTGCTAAATTTGTATTGCTATTTTTAGAAGACAGCAATCAAGAACTTAAGACTGCAATATGTAAAGAACAATTTCATGATTACGTACAATCTTATAAGAATACAAAAAAAAAACAATAAAGGGTTATTAAAAACCATAATTAGTGAAAGATGAGAAGAAATGTGAGTTTATATTTATGTTGAAACTAATGTACAACTGTACTAGTGGGTATGAGAATAATAATATGTGTATTATTGTCCTCTCTTTTTTCACTGGAAAAGCATTGTGCATTCTATTTTGAAGTTTTGATTATGCTTGAAAGACAATGTGTGTAGAAAGAAACCCGATTTATGGAAAGTAGAATCTATAGATTATTTGCTTCATAATAACAAACTGCTCTCATATGTTTTTACATATTGTCTAAAAAAAAACCAAAACAATACATTCCCTTGTCTACTACTCACCTTACTCTTTGAAGTTAACTATGATTTACTTTTTCTTCTTTCTTAAGTTGAAAACAAGTTTAAAAAATCTTATGTTCAAGCATAAAGAAAATAAAGCAAAGTAAAGAAAAATGTAACATTACATATGAACTATCCCATAAATTTTGTTTGAAAAGCCTTTTGAAGGATGGATAAATCATAAGGATCATTATACTGCTATCTAAAGTTTGGTTCTGGCCATTGAAGTATTGAGCTTTCTCTTTCTTAATTAAATGGTGTAAGGGTATTGACTCTGGTCATAGCAGCATATACTTATGTCATTTCATTGTTGTCAGATAGAACTAAATGCTCTTAGTAACCGTAGTTGTTGACTAGTTACTGTGTGGGGAACATCTGTGTTGTACAGGTGATTCAAAGAAACGGGAAATTTAAAAAATTAAATAACGTTAATGAAAAATTTTTTATAGAAAATTAATTTTATTTCATGTAATTGTACAAATGTTGCCATTTTAGGATACATACATTTTAGTTTATTTTTTAAAGATGACATCTTGCAGGTGACCTCCTCTTCTACGTAAACACTCACGAAGTCTCTTCGTTAATTGTTCATGGTTTGACGTAACATCTCAACTGGAATTTCCGCAATTGGTTCTTGGATCTTTGCCTTCAGTTCTTCCGTTGTAGCAGGTCTACTGTGGAACACTTTGCTTTTAATTTTAAGGTGACCCCACAAAAAGTAATCGCAAGCTGAGAGATCAGGCGATCTGGGAGGCCATCTAATGTCACCATTTCATGAAATGACACGTCCAAACAATCGGCGTACAGCTGCCATCGATATTCATGCAGTATGTGACTTTGCTCCGTCTTGTTGAAACCAGGCTGTGTTAAGAATTGGTGGAAATCTCTTTTGTTGTTCCACAACAAAGGTTCCAAGCATGGCTACGTAACGAGCCGACGTCACTGTAATCGCAAGGCCGTTGTCATCCTCAAAAATACAATGGCCTATAACACCGTAAGATGACATAGCACACCACACGGTCACTTTCTGGCTGTGCAACGGACGCTGGTGTAGCTGCGTAGGATTTTCTTGTGCCCAGTATCTGAAATCTTGCTTGTTAACAAATCCACTGAGGTGGAAATGGGCTTCATCTGACATCCACAGTTCGTGAACACACTCTTCGTTATCATTTATCTTCTGAAGCATTACATTATAGAATTGTGCTCGCACAACTGCATCGTTTGGTTTCAGTTCCTGGACGATCTGCAACTTGTATGGATGGTATTGGAAGTCCTTCACTAACATTCTTCGAACACTTGAACTATGCAATTGTAAAGATTCTGAGAGACGACGGATTGACCGATGTGGACCTTGTGTGACAGCATCTTGTAAAGCTTGAACATTCTGTGGTGTACGGACGGTTTGCTCACAGCCTGGAGGTTTCTTTTTCATTGCCGAACCAGTTTCCTCAAAATTAGATATCCATGTTTTAACTGCATGTGCTGATGGAACACGGTCGTGCCGTCCCAGATTAAAATGACGGCGAAATTCTCCACGCGCTCCCTCCACACTGTCATTGTTTTTGTAAAACGCTTTGATAGCAATTGCATGTTGCGCACCACTCCAAGGATCCATGACAACTAAATGGCAGATTAGGTTAGAGAGGATGGCGCCACTTATAAAGTGGTACCAATCGCCCACGGCTATCAACACAATTTTCAAAATTTCCCGTTTCTTTGAATCACTCTCTGTATTTAACTTTTCCTGTGTTTGTTCAACATTTTTCATTACTAACATAAAACAGTACTTTTAAGAAGTACTGTTACAGTCAGAAATTATAATAGTCTGTACATTCAAGTGTACATTTTCTACATATTTTTATATATTGTAGAACATATTAATATTTTTCAAGAATCATTAGTTAACTGTTGGTTTTATAGATTTTTATCATGCAATGACTTCAAAAAGAAGTATGCCTCACTCTGTTTATGACAGAACAGTTTTTGGTTGAGGTGTAATGGTTCATAGCCAAGCACAGAAAATGGTCTGTAGTGAGGTGAGTTTTTTGAGAATGAATCAAAAAGTATTTTAGAAAAGAATGAACCTTTAATTCCTTTCAAAAAAGTAGAGAATTTACTGCTGCTGCTTTTAAAATTATGCTGAGTTATTTTATAGAAAATACTTGTCTTTACTAGAAGTACTGCATAATATTGGCTTTGAGTACCAAAAAATTAACACTTGGAAGATTTTACTTGAAAGAGGAGATATTGTTGTAAATTTTAGTATTTTTTTGAAGCAAAGAAGACTGTTAATTTTAATGAAATTGTTTGGTTATACGAAACTCGGCTTAATGCTAACCATTCAAACCCAAAAGTATGGTTACTACACCTGTATCTAATGGTCAAGGTGGAAGATTAATTGTCTGTCATGCCAGACAGTTAACAGGTTTGTGAATGAAGTGCTAGTAATGTTCAAATCAAAGAAAATGGACGACTACCATGAGGAGATGAATAATGAAATATTTACATATTGGTTCAAAGAAATACTTTTGAAAAAAGTTAAACCAATTTGCATCAGTGTAATGGATAATGCTTCATATCACTTGGTGCAATTGCATTAAGTACCAACTAACACTAGGAAACACGGGTTGATTGATTATTGTGCAATTGTAAATTGTTAATATAAAAATAAAATAAATAATTATAAAAATAAATAGATCAAAATTAAATTTTACCCCATATCTAAATAATTATAAAAAAAAAATTACAATAAATAACAGGTCACAATTAAAAAAAAAAAATAAAACTAAAAATTATATTTTGGGAAATGGGTGACACTTATCTTTCAGAGAAAAGCATTGCTAGGTCAATGGCAATTTTTAAGTGAGAGAGATGAGAAGAAGGGTAGTGGAAAGAGAAGGTCAGATATGCTTGACAATTGACACCTTGCTTTCCTTCTGAGAGTGGCATGTGGCTACAATACATTAACCGCCAGAATCAAACTCTAATCAGTGAGTGAAAATATCTTGAAGGAGATAAAGCATCAAAAGGTTTTTTATTAAAAATATTGCAACCTTAGTAAATCTCTTTCTGTCAGTAATGTAGAGTGAGCTGAACTAAAACATTATCTAATCAACAACTGTCTGATTATTAATTTTAAGAATAACTGATGAGTGATTGTACAAAAGGGCTTGATGATAAGTGGATGAGATTACATAATATTAAAATATTTTTATTTAGAAGAATGTATCTGTAATTATACTTAGGATGTTTTACTATTACATACCGAGTCCCATTATGATGTTTGCAATAAAAATAGTTCGTACTGTACTTGCAAAGTAAAATAAGAGCCATCCGAGTATATGAGGAAAATTGACAAGCAACAATGAGCATTTTCTTCCAAGAGGTTCTAAAAGGATTCCAGAAAGAATACTCCCAACAGGTTGGCAGATAAAAGCTATGCTACCTGAAAAAAAGACAAAACATATATACAAGTAACATCTATGAATTTTAAGAAATAATTATACGGTTAAATACAGAATATAATATTTTTAACTATTAGAACCTTTATAAAATTTAAAGTGAAGCTATTCATATATTTCAGTTTGTATAACATTTTGTCTACACATGAAATATGGAGCTCTCAGCTGTAAACAGCTATGATACCACATAAATGCAGTTCAGTCAGCCAAGCAACAGGTCTAGTCCCATGTCCAGTGGCAGCTCGTAGCTAAAATTAGTGGGGGTACTGATCCAGAAAATTTTTAGCATTTGTTTTAAAATTGTGTAAAAGGAAACAAATATGTATAGAAAGAAAATTTATTCAGAAACTTGATAAAATCCTAAAAGAACAAAATCCGACAATTTTTACTTACTTTAATAAAGTAATTTATTGTTTAATTATGCAATTGTGTAAAGATTAATAATTATAATTGTTTAATTAATAATTTAATTTTTTTTTTCAAAAAATGAATCAAATAGAATAGCTGGAAGCAGGATAATAATTTAATTCTAAACTTTATCACATTCAAGAATATGGTCATGGTTTTTGATCACAACACATAGAATAAAAAAAAAACTACCTTCCACCAGCACGCCAGAGTTGCCATTGTGGGAGCGACAGTGCTCTCTCTCCCTTGCAGCCTCGCGTCCATCTTCCTACGTGCACAACAGTCAAACACCACGCTGCTGGAACTGTGAAGTGCATAGTTCCACACAAAGATTTTTGTATTTTTTTCATAAACTGGGGATGGCTACTGACATTAAGCTTAAGGATTAATATATTGTACAAGTATAAAGAAAGAATTAAAGAAAAAAGGATTCATTATATTAAATGTTATCGATAATATCAGGTGGAAATAGGGAGTTCTGCAGTTCCACAGTACCTATATGGGAGCTGCCACTGCTCATGTCTCTTCTAGAGTGGTGGAGGGAAAGGTGTGTTTTGAATTGGTTGGAGGCATGAGTTTTCAAAGCTTATATTTCTTAAAAAGACTTGTAAAATGCTTGTAAAGCTAATTCATGGATTCAGAGAAGATTTGTGATTTAAGCTATCTTTCTATTAAATTAATTGTTAGGCTGTAGATTGTGTTTTTGATTTTGAATCATTATAACATTTGAATTTTCATCTTTTGTGCAGTATACAAGATCATTAAATTAGTGTATATGACTGTTTGTCTTTATCAGAAGTGTTGGGGTAGTTTGAGTGGTTTTATGTTCCCTTTGAAATTTATTCATCTATCAGTGTCCAACTTAAGGTAGTCCACCAACACAGGTAATCATATTAAATCCAGAGGGGTTGTGTTTGTATATTTAGTATTTTGGGTGTAGAAGATTTTTTTATCTTTGTATATCTTAAATTCAACTGTATTTTACCATAATTTCAAGTAGAATTTCATAATTTAGTTCTAGCATAGTTACAAAATTTATAGGAAACTTACCTTCTATCATATACAACACATCAAATAACCCAATATGCACTTGCCTCTTTCAATTTCTAAATTAATTGCCTCATTATCATGGCTGAAGAAAACTTAATTGCAACAATAAAAAACAAAAAATGACTAATCCAATTTTCACATTTATGCTGCTACATATTACAAAGATAATCAGGTATTTTAAGGGCAATAATCGAAAATATATGAAAGCAAGTAAAAAATTATCTACACTTTCACTCTACAATTTAGTTACACAAAGGTGGGTTTCAACATGTACATCATTTTTCTACATAGTCACCTCCCTTGTCAATGCACATATCCTGCAGTCCACAAGCTTGTGTATTCCTTTCATGAAGAAGGTACAGTAAGTTGCAAGCCACTTTTGCACCACTTCCTGCACGTCTAAATTTGTGGAAAATACACCTTGCAAAGCATCCTTGAGAAGCTGAAACAGATGAAATTCAGATGGAGCAAGATCTAGGCTGATGGGAGGATGTTTCAGAACTTCAAAATTCAAATTGTTAATGGTTTGAACAGTCTGGTGAGCCGTGTGTGGGCGGATAGTCTTGATACCCATTGCGCACAGACTTTACAGAAGCCGAGCTCATTGTGGATGATTTGATGGGCAGAACCATGACTGATGTTCAAAGAAGACACTACCTCATCCATGGTAACTTGCTTATTCACTAGAACCATCTCTCAAGATTGCTGAATCTTGTTGTTGTATGGTGGAGGTTGATGAGTGTCCTGCTATCTCTTTGTGTGTCACGTTCATCTGGCTACTTTTAAAGTACATGATAAACCACTGTCCCTGTATTCTGATAAAAGTTTATGATAAATTTCAGCCCCTTTCATACCCTCCACCCAGAAAAATTGGATCACCCAGGAAATTTGAAAAATTTGAAATTGTAGTGTTCCTCCTTGGTATGAACAGATAGTGGAGAGGACAAATTTATACTGTAACAGCTGGAAGGCAAATTATGTGATCAGATCAAATTCACACATGTGACCACAGTTGTGCCAAATCTAAGCATGCATCTGCAGAAGGTAGTACGACCATGTTGAAGGTGTGTTATGGCAAAAGTGTATAAAATTTTTGACTAGCTCTCATAATTGATCTCTAAGATGTATAACAAAAAATTAATAATGTATTGCTTCATATTTCAAGAACAAAATTAAAACATTTCTTTTAAACCCTCAATAAACTGGACGAAGCCTCAGTACATTATAATAATTTGGAACATATAAACTCATCCACTGGTAGCTAAAACAGTATCTGTAATAACCAATTAAAATTTAATTTTTTTTATTCCAAGGTAGAATCACAAGGTATGATAACTCTCTCCTTTTATAACTATATGTAATAGAGCCTCTTCATCTTATGCTACTTTCACACCCATTACATGTATTTTAATTCAAAATCTTTTAATAGTCAATGAAATTGTTTCAAACCAGAGCAAACGTCTTTTTTGTAATCAAATTGAACATTACTATGTAAGTATTTATGATTAATTATTAATAGTTTTAAATTTATGAAAATAGTTAATTAGTTTTAAATTTTGTGAAAGTATTTAACTGAGCTTTAAAAACTATTCACACATATCATTTGAGAGGATAATATATTAATTATTTAACTTCTGACTATTGTAGCTCAATAGTATAAATAAAAAGTACAGTTTACAATTATACGCCGTGTTTGAGATAAGAGAATGAGACATAACAACAATAAGAAAAACTGTGTATCCTTTAGAGAATAAGTTTTTGAAAATGTTTCCTTAGGAGTTTTGCTGTTGTGAGTTTTCAGTCTTTAGACACAGGGTTTATGGATGCAGCAATGAGTAAGTCAGTTAATGAACCTTTGACAAATAATTTTATATCAGTTTAAAATATAGGCAGTGATTTTCATTTTGATGGGTTTAACTTTTTGTAACACATCCAACAAACTTTTACCTTTATACATGCATTATGAATCAAAATGTATTTAAAAGTTTCTGTGAACTCTGTGAGTTATTTCTTCTTTTTGTTGCCATTATTTCTGTTTCTGTTATTATACAATATCATTTCTGAATTATTTCAGAGTGCCTGCTTTTAGCAACTTGAGGTATATTTAATGGAATGAGTTAGACCATTTGTCTATTGTGCACTTGTGTTCATTATGGCTAAAGATTTTTGGTAGGATTTGATAATATCTGCTAATGATTAAAAATTAGCAATTAAGTTTGTAAAAAGAACATTATCATAGATGTGAATATTCACACATAAAGTATGCATATTAATGAAGATGACGTAATTATTACTTTTTTTAAAGAAGTAAAATTATAATTATCTCTAATTGATGTCATGATTCAGCAAAATATCCCACAATTTTTTGTTGATAAACTATTTAGTTTATCAACAAAAAATTCTTGATGTTATCTTATTATATTAACACATTATCAGCAGCTTATAACTTAAGCAACTAGGATTTATATTAAGTATAAACCTACCAAACCATGAGGCTTCTGAAGAATCAAAATACATCCCTTCTCCTGTCTTATTGTTTGTAAGAGCTGGAATAACAATAGTGGGAAATGCAATTGTCATTCCAAGGTCCATCAATATCAAATTCTTTGCTGTACTTGCAAGTACCTGTTAACAAACAAAGTTACTCATACATACTGCTTCAAAAAATAAAGAAATACATTTAACATGATGAAATAAATTTGTATGGTAAAGTAAATATTTTCTTATTACATTCTTTATATAATTTTCAATTAGCATGCTATCTTAATTTAGTGTTATGTTTAATTGTAGAGTTTTTTATGTTGGCAACTTTATATAAAAGCTTATATAGATTTTGAAGATTATAGTTGAGAAGTTATTATTACTGACTAGTCTTGAAGTTTCACTTCTTATATAGTCATGAATTCATCTTAAATGGAGATTAAATTATCTTTCAGTGTAACTTTTGATCTCATTTATTAAATAAATAAAAATGCAATACATCAAGAAATAATAAAAAAATATTTTATTTTTGTCTTCAGTCATTTAACTGGTTTGATGCAACTCCCCAAGATTCCCTATCTAGTGTCAGTTGTTTCATGTCAGTGTACATCCTATATCCCTAACAATTTGTTTTACATATTCTAAAAATTGCCTGCTGCACAATTTTTCCCTTCTACCTGTTCCTCCAACATCAAAGCGACTATTCCAGGATATCTTAAGATGTGGCCTATAAGTATGTCTCTTCTTTTAACTATATTTTTCCAAATGCTTCTTTCTTCATTATTTTACCATTTGTCACTTTATCCACCCATCTGATTTTTAACATTCTCCTATAGCACTACATTTCAAAATCTTCTAATGTTTTCTTCTCAGGAACTCTGATCGTCCAAGTTTCACTTCCTTATAAAGCTACACTCGAAACGTATACTCTCAAAAATGTATTCCTAACATTTAAATTAATTTTTGATGTAAGCAAATTATATTTCTGATTGAAAGCTTGTTTCGCTTGCATTGTTTGGCATTTTATCTCACTCCTGGTTCGTCCATCTTTAGTAATTCTACTTCCCAAATAACAAAATTCTTCTACCTCCATAATCTTTTTTTTTCCTATTTTTATATTCAGTGGTCCATCTACATTATTTTTACTACATTTCATTACTTTCGTTTTGTTCTTGTTTATTTTCAAGTTTAAATAAAAAAATATATATAATAAAAAATTAGAAATAATATTAAACATATTCTAATTTATTACAAAAACTAAAATAATTAAACATTTTTAAAAAAATTACTAATTCAGAATATACAATGACATCTAAATAAATTCACAGGATTAGTTGACAAGCACTTTTGTTTAACAAACACAAATTAACAAAAAAATGAATTTACCTGAGGCAATGCTCTCCTATATCTACTGATTTTTTCATGGTCAGTTTGTTCATCCTTTGTGATAATTTTTTCAGATACATTAATGTTAACATCTGTTTCTTTTATAGGTTGGTGTGTTAATCCATCATTGCTGTAAAAAAAAATTAAATTTAAAAGTTATTAAAAATAAGTCAAAAGACTAATATTAAAATTACAATCTCATAATCATCAGAATCTGTGGTAGCAAACCAAAACAAGTTGTCTACAATTGCAATGTTTAGTTAATTATCATTTATGATTCATAATAATTTATTTCTTATATGGAGTTAAGTATTATGAAGTTTAAAAGGATATAATTACAAGAAATAAACATTTTTAGTAAAAGGATTCTACTTGCTAAAATTTAGAAATTTCAATTGATGTACAGAGTGTGGATGCATTACTGGACCAGCGATTGAGTTCTTGCTACTTAGAACATACTTTTGCATATACTATTCCCCCATTGTACTATTAGCACTTCAGGTATGTAAACAGAATTATTGTGCATCAGTATGCTTATACTTTCTAAATTTTGATGCGTATGCATAAATGAAACAAGTGAATTTGTTTTAGAGTATACATTTCAGAAATGACAAACCATACCAGTTTTGTATAAAAATACTTTTTACAACTTAGTGCAAAGTATTTTTAATTACTCTTGTTACCATCATCAATAACTCAAAAATTTTCATTTTTTTTTCATCATAAAGTATTAATATTGATGTAAAATAAGCTTTAGCTTATGCGATCATAAAAACATTAAAACTTTCTGAAAAGGCACACATACTGGTTTTTGCTGAGTTATTGCAGAAAAGCTACACAGAGAACTAATAATTTTAAAATTGTAAACAATATTATTGTTGTATTTTAATAGACAGTATTATTAAAAAAGCTGACAGCACAGTTGTAGGATTTTACTGTCACGCAGCTTTTTTCTGATGCATGGCATACACATACATACACACAGAACTTAATATAAAATATCTATAATTTTATTTAAATACAATATTTTTTTGTTTATTTAATTCAATGATTCTAACTAAAGTGTGCTTTAGTGTATTTACTGTATTTCATTTGCACGGGTGTGGCGGTAGTAGTGGCCACTTTAAATAAATTTTTAAACTTTAAATATTATTCATTTATTTAATTCTATTGCTCACCTGTGATGTCACAACATAGCAGACAATTACAGCAGTAGTCTGGCTACTTAGTGTAATGTGGGGTGTGTAAGGAGAGTTGCGGCTGGGTTAAAACCCCACTTTTATGGGAAAAAATTTGTGGATCTAACGAGATGCTAATAGAAAAGACTGCAACGAAAAAGACCCATTGTATTGCTTTCTACAACATTTCAAAATTATTACTATTTTTTCGGAGTAGGGGTGCAATTTTGCAAAAACTGTTTTACACAAAAGATGTTTTTTTATATTGTTCACAAAAATATTTAAAAAAAGAAAATGCAATAAAAGTCACCCCTTGTACTGCCATATCCAACTCTTCAAAATTAAAATACATTTTTAGGGATGGAATGAAATTTAGCAAAATATATTTTTTTTTTCACAAAAGTTGGTTATTTTATTAATAATCACAAAATTATAAAAAAGAAAAATAACCTTAATTATGCAAAATCTGGGGACAATTTTGTTTTTCCTCCTGTATCCCCCACCCTCTGACCTTTTGAATTGAAAATTTAGTAGCATCAATGCCCCATATATAAAAGTAATCTGACCAAGTTTGGTCAAAATCAGTCAAATAGTTCTGGAGTATAAGGTGATTTATAGGCCAACACTGAAAACCATTTTTACGGGTGGGATGAAAATGAAGAAAAAATTTGTTTTTACAAAAGTTTAAAAATTTAAAGAGCTACTGTTGAATGAATTTTGGAAAAGTTTGTCAGAAGAATATCCAAACTTATCAACACCAGCTACTCATATTTTACTTGCTTCAGCGACAACTTATTTGTGTGAGGCTGGTTTTTCACATTATGCTTCAACAAAATGGACATATAGAAACCAAGCTGATGCTGCATCTGATATAAGGATTCAGGCTTATAACATTGTGCCCGACATTAAAAGAATTTGTAGTTCAAAAACCCAAACGCATGGAAGTCATTGAAAACTAAATATGTTAATTTAAAAAAAAAAAATTTTTGTATAATTTTTTGTAAAATTAAGGAATTGAAAAATGTTTGTTTTATAGATATGGTATAAAAATTGGATTAAATATTTATTTTGTTTATCTGATATTTCTGTGTTATCATTTATTATAACTAAAAACCCAAATTTACTCTATTGTTCCTTAAAAATTTTAGAACTTAAAGAATGTTCCTCGATGAGAAAAGTTTGGGGAAGTAGAGAAAATGATTTCTAGCAGAATAAATGTTTGTGCAGTCTTGCGAATAGTCAAAATGAATTGCAGTACTTTTTTTAATTTGAGATTTTAATAATTTTGATTATATTTTTGAGATATAATTTTACTATTTATTTTTTGGGGGGATATATTATACATGTTTTTAAAGCCTATTTTTAAAAAGTGATATTTTTCCCATTATTTCTTATAACTTCCCTGTTATTGAAAAATATAAATACTTAAAATATGACTTATTTTGCACTAAATACCATGTAAATTATTTTTATAATAATTGATTCTTTCACGTGTTTTACCGTTATGTTCTTTGATAAAGGATTATGATAACACATAAATGTAAGAGTAAAGTTAAAGGCCGATTGTCAATAGAGTACAATGTGAAAATAGAGAAATTGTAATTAACACAAAATATTCTATGACATGAAGCAATAAGAAGGTGCAAATTCATAACTATTATGTGTAAAATTTACATATTGTTATTCTATTTATTTAATTTTTGGAATAAATCAAGGGCAAAAGGCTATTATATTCATTTCTAATGAGTTTTAAAATCAGATAAAAAACTCTTTCTTCTTTTACACGTAACACACAGTGATTTGATCTACTTATATAATATATTCATTACATAATTAATGAAAACTGACTAATATATTCGTTATTACTTATCCAAATATAAAATCTTTACAAGTAATTAAGATATGCATAAAAAGAATCAAGATATAAATAACCCTATTTAAATATAATAGATGTTGAGCAATCATTCAGCAAATTATTATGATAATAGTAATTATTATTATTATCATTATTATTGCTATTACTACTAATATGAATGAAATTTAGAGAATTAGTTATTGCAGTTTTCAATGTAAACATAATTTGCAAGTCACTGATTCTAATCAATCTATAATAGAATTTCTATATCTTGAGTAAGTTAATTGGGTTTTTTAAAATCTCTTTTCCACTTCTATCATAAGTTACTCAAATGGGTTTTGGCAGGATTTTTTTCACATGAATCCCTTACATGCACAATCTTACAGGCATTTTTTTTAATATAAAAAAATTATGTTCATGATTTTTTATGTTATAAAAGAGTGAATGAAATAAAATTAACTATTTAAAGTTGCTTTTAAAAAAAATTCATTATTTAAATTTATTTATCGAAAGTGGGTAGAGCTTTTGGTGTTGCTGAAATAAACCATTAATCTCCATAAAAAATTTGATGTGGACACCACATAACTACCTTGTACGCCTATTAAATTACATATACACATTTTTTTAAAATGAAAAGTGCATAAAAAGTAATTTCATTAATAACTTCTGATATTTTTTTTTAATTGCTATTTTTGAATTATTATTTATCGTAAAAACCTTTTTACAATCAGAGGTTAATAATTATTAATAAATCAATATATTTAAATTAAAAGAGTTAAAAAAAAGGAAATGAAGTCTGATTCAAACCGATGTGCCTTTTCCTTGTAAGATCCAAATATTTCAATAATTAAAGTTTTATTTGGCTTAACTCTGGAACCAATGAAAATAAGTACCACTTATAGCATGTCGTTGAAAAGTTCTCAATAAGGACTTATTACTGCAGTTAAAAAAAAGCCCAAAATCCAAATTTTTAGATTTTGGGTTTTATTGGGCACTTATGGTCCAGTCGATTGCAATCAAAAGAGGAGATGCACAACTAGATGTTACAACAGTCCTAAATTAAAATTTCAACATCCTACGGCTAATCGTTTTTGAGTAATGCGAGATACATATGTACGTACGTACGTACAGAGACGTCAATCAGACGTAATTGATTTTAGTCAAATGGATTAAAGTATGGCCAGAATGGATATTTCCGTTGAAATCTGTAATTTTTCGCGATAACAATACTTCCTTTACTTCTTCCATGGAAGTACAAAGGATGATGCGCGGGTTTGTTTGTTGTGTGTTGACATTTTTATTTTAGCTATTATTGGCGCAGAGAGGAGCAATGGTATTACGTCGGCGGCAGTACGCAGCGTACGAACGATTCATTTGTTCGAACGGTTAATACTTCTTGATACCAACGATTTATCTAAAATTATATTTTTGTTTTAGGGATAAAAAAACCAATGGTGTTAGAGCTGTGTTAAAATATCACAACTCAAGAAACAGTTAAAACTGTCCAGGATTTTGAAGCTTTTTGTTGTAAAATCTTTTTTTGTTGTTAGTACGCTAAATTATTGGATTTAAAATTCAGCACAGTTACAGTTAATTGGTAACTGCTACTTTATTATGGAATAGAATTGAAATAAATACTTTGTAAATTGAAAAAATCATTGGTTGCTGGTTCAACACACTAATCAAATTCTTGTCTATAGGTTGATAAATTGTCAGTGTGCAATAAACTTTACGACATAAGCGTTTTATTAAAGAAAATATATTTGAACAGTGTTATTGTTGTTTGTGAGAAACTCTACAATCATACCGGAATAGAAAAGTTGTTGAATAAAATATTTGTTATTTAAAATCAACTGCGGAAGGAGGTTAAAAAATGATACAATTATTAGAGAGTAGTTTACCTTGAATTCATTCTGGAACTATTTAATACCCAGAGACTAAATTTCTATTCTAATATAGAGTATAACACTGTATAATGATACACACACATTTTATAATCACTATAGGTTATGTATAGTATTCAAGATTGTTTCAGACCCATAACATAGTCTGGTTACGTAAGTTACTCACCAGCATAATAGATATAATAAATATTTTCACCACAATTATTTAAATTTTACAATACAGTAGTCCACATGTTAACCGACTTAGTCAGGACCGACGGGTAGTCGGTTAAGCGAAAAAGTCGGTTAAACCGAAGAATTTTTTTTATGAATAAGAGATACTGTTGGTGGTATTTTTTGCACAGTACTAACCAAAGCTTTTGTATTAGTACAGCACAAAAACTTCTGTAGGATGTACAATACTATACTTACATTTATTTTATTTGTTTCATTGTAGTACAATAACATCCATTTATTGTATGCACTTACTGTAGCGTTTTGTTTCAAAAACTGCTTTTTATTACACGTTAATTTTCAATTCTGTACTATACACTATTACATACGCACTGTTACTGTACTGTAACATAATAAATTTAAACTATTCAATCGATTACTTTTATTTTAATCTGTTATTTTTGTTTGTTTGGCAACACTTTGCTTTGACGCGTAGTCTCTCCATTTTTCCATTTGTAGAACGTCGTAATGCGTGCCGTTAAGTTGTTGTTCGACGTAACGCATAACCGTGTCAAAAACGTTTTTTGCTTCTGTATGCTGTATTTTTATACAGCATACAGCATTTTTATACAGCATTTTCTGCTTAAAAGTCCGTAAATTTCTGCTTGTGGCGAAAATGGCCGTTCTTTTAGATATCTGACTTGAGTGAAATAAACATCCCTACTTCACGATTATAGTCGCGCAAGCGTACAGTGGTTTTATTTAGTTCCCAGCATTTCATCCTGCGGCGCTGTAGTACGTTTCAATATTGAACACTTAATTGTATTTTATTCCATAAGTCCCCTATCCCGTTATTTAGAGGTCAGTGATAAAAATGGAATAACAAAGTTGTGCTGCTATCTGTTGTTGAAATCACAAAGGTTGTTTGGACAAGTTTTGCAGTTGAAAGAGTACAACCTATTATATCATACTAGTGTAACTTGAAAATTTGTGGGTCAGGCCGCTGTAGTCGCACAACGCCTCAAATAATGGAGAAAATATATTACAAGTTGAAATTTAAATTTAAAAACCATTTCAATGATTCTTACTTTCTAATTCATTTCTATATTTTGAAATTAATTCTTTCTTAAACTATTTAGTGTTTAAATACTGATATACATGGCTGTTATTATATAATATACATGGTTAATTACTATTTTTTCAATAGCTAAGTAATATTAGAATTAATATTAGATAAAATATTAATCGTAGAATTATTAAATTATTTTGTGCACTTAAATTTTTAGTTAGAATAAACTTGAAAGACTGAATTATTTTCATTAAGCTAAGTGTTGAAAATAAAACTCATTGAACATAATTAGTGAGTAATTCTGATTCTGTTTCAGTTCTCACCTACTGAGACAAAATAATTACGTTTTTGTTCTACAAAGTAGGGGTTAGACATATTCTACATCAGAGTCATTAAAAAAATATAAAAAGACTTTAAATATTCTGAAAGTGAAGATTGTGATACTGGTATCTACAACTGTAGTACTAAGTAATAAATTATTTAAGCATCCTGTTTTATCACTTAGCTTTTTACAAGCATAAAAATATGTCTACATAAATAGGTATTTTTATAATCGAAGATATTACTGATTAATTACAGCTAGCATTCCTACAACAAACCTTACAAGAAATCAGCTGGAGTAGATCTATTTTTAATTTAACGAAACTTATAGAGAGTGTATCACAAAGTTCCACCGGGACCTTCATAACGAATTATACTCGTGAAAATAATGGAAATGCTCATATAAACATATGTCCTAAAATGAGTCGTTTGCGAGTAATGGCTTGTGAAAGATTTCGCTCGGATTTCAGCTACCCCGGTAAAATGAGGTCGTATCAAAATTTTTAGGACGTTAATTAAGAAACAGAATTAGTTATTTCTTATGGGTTTTGACCTGAAAAATCGAATAAAATTGGTCCGAGAACCGTATCTACAGTAATTATTGAGAAATCTGAGGTGAAAATCAATAAATTGGGATAAAAACCCTTGTTTTTTTCATGTTTGACGTACAATAACTTTGTTAAATGGGGTTATAAACACATAGAAATTTTCAAAAAAACTTGTAGAGGATTTGATTCTGAACAAAATGGTGCAAAAATGTTGAATAAAACAAAGTAAAGGTAGAGAAATTAGAATTTTATTTAGAAAAGTACATTACTGGTACATTCGTCAGAAAAGTACTTATTCAATGTAAACAAAAACCAAATTCTTTTTTGGTGATGTGAACATTTATAAAAACAAACTTTACTATTAAAGAATTAAAAAAAAAAAAACTAGAAAATATAAAAAAATAAAAAAATAAATAAAATAAAAATTAAAAAAAAAAAATTACTATGTTAATAACTTTTTTATTGACAGAAATACAATAAATTATTTGAAAAATTATTATTTCAAAGTTGGCAATAACATTACAACAGCTGATCAACAATGCGCTATACAGTATTAGTGTTTAAATCATTCTGTAAGGTACATTAAGTATATGGGGTATTGTGAACTGAGCAGTCGACAACGAAGTTTTTCTGTGAATTTTAGTTTGAACGTGACTGGTTTGCCATTGACGTACGGTAAAGGTACATAACGGCATCACAACAGAGGACTATACTGATATGGTATTCAATTTTGGGTGTGCGTATTAGTAATACTACAGCTGCTGCAGTAGAATATGAAATACGTTTTCCGAATTGCAGAATTCCAGATTCCTAAACAATTAGCGCGACTTTTCGCAATCTTCGGGAAACAGGTTCACTACAGGTATTCGTACCAGCTAGGTATGATCTGTCCAACACGACGCTGTTATTGATGAAATGATTATCGATGCAGTTCATCACAGTCCAGGTACACGACGAGTTTTTAAGTGAATCGGAGTTTCGCATTCAATGGTTTAGGACACTTAAACAAAACAAGATTTATCCTTATCATAAAACGCCGGTTCAACATTTACGATCAGGAGACGACCCGCTTCGATTATAGTTCTGCCTCTGGTGGAATACAAATCGACATCTCTACAAGTATGTTTTGTTTACCGATGAGACAAATTTCATTCGAGATGGCGTCAACAACTTACGCAATGAGCACACATGGGTAGAAGTAAATTCTCATGAAGCGGTGGAAGGCAATTTTCAACAATGATTTAGCATCAATGTATGGTGCGGTTTTTTTAGCACTCATATTACTTAGCGCTTAAATGCTGAGGTCTGCTTGCCCTTTCTTCAAGAAGAATTGCCGCAGATGCTTGAAAATGTTTCTCTAGCGCCGAAACGCAAAATATATTTCCAGCACGATGGCGCACCTCCCCACTTTTCTTGGGCCATTTCCACTCACTTAAATCACCATTTCTCTCAGAAATACATTGGTCGTGGAGATCGACATTCCTAGCCATCAATATCGACTGATCTAACACTAGATTTTCGCGTCTGAGGATGGATGAAAAATACATAAGGACAGTCCTGAAGGACTAAAAACAGTAACAAAAGCAGTACAGAAGCGTGTCAAGAAATGTGTGAAAATGGCTCATTTTTTAACATTTATTATAAACTGATACGTAAAATGCATTTTGGTCTAATGTACTGTTTCTATATAAAATTCGAATTTTTCTTAATTTTCTTTATTTTATTCAACTTATACCATTTTGTTCAGAATTAAATTGTCTACATATTTTGTTTAAATGTTTTACGTGTTTGCTTCTCAATTGACAAAGTTATGTACATCATACATAAAAAAACATCCCAATTTATTGGTTTTCACGTAGGCGTTTTCAATAACTACTGCAGATACGATTCTGGGACCTATTTATTCGATTTTTCAGGTCAACAACCGTAAGAAATCACTACTTCTGCTCCTTAATTAACGTTCTAAAAATTTCAGTACGACGTCATTTACTGGGTAGCTGAAATCTGAGCGAAATCTTTCATTAGCTGCAACTAGCAAACGAAGCAATTTAGGACATACGAGCTCTTCAGGAAATACGGTTTTCCCACTCTTCATAGCAGTGTTGGAACTCAAAAACCGGAATATCCTTTAGATGTTCGGTTATATTTCTTTTTATGTTTTCTACTGTTTGAGGTGTTTTTTTAAAGTCGGGAACAGGAAAAAGTCGCAGGGATTCAAGTCAGGTGAATAAGGTGGTTGAAGAACTACAGGAATATTTTTCTTTGCCAAAAACTCATTAATTGAGAGTGCAGTGTGACAAGGCGCATTTCATGAATGCAACATCCAGTTTGTCTTTGATGGCTGGTCTCACGCGGGCAACTCTTTTCTGCAGTCTTTCAAGAATTTCTCGGTAAACGTATTGATTTACAGTCTGTCCTGAAGGAAAAAAACTCCTTATGGACAATGCCATTACCATCGAAGAAACAAATTAGCATGGTTTTGAATATTGATTTACTCATTTTTGCTTTTTCGGAACGTGGTGAGTTTGAAGTGTACCACTCTTTGCTCTGGCGTTTTATTTCTGGGTCGTACTCAAATATCCAAGATTCATCACCAGTAATAACATTTTTTTTAGAGAATCAGGATCAGTTTCAATTCACCCTACAAGATCGCGGCACACTTCCACGCTGTTGTTTTTTTGTTCCACAGCGAAGTTTTTGGGACCAATTTTGCACAAACGTTTTCAAATCCAATTTGTTTGTCAAAATTTGATGGAAGGTGGTACGGTTCAAATTCAATTGTTCTGCAATCATTCTGACGGTTGTACCGTATCAAGCCTCTGATTCGCTCAACATTGTCGTCACGTTTTGACGTTAACGGTCTTCCAAAGCGTGGATCGTCCGCATCTGATTCCCGATCATCTGAAAGTGCTTTAAACCACCGAACAACTTGGGCTCGAACCATCATCTCCATACGCCCTTTTCAATTTTGAAAAAGTTTCAGTAGCATTCTCACCAAGTTTAACACGAAACTTGATTGCACAACGTTGCTCATAATTGGTTTCACTCATTTTTGTAACGCACAACAAAAACTTGTTTCACGAAAAGTTAGTTTACGTCTCACGTGGCAACAATAGAATAAAAATATTAATACCTGATATAAATAAGCTACTGATATAACCATATTTTTATAGTAATTTTACAGTGTTGCTACTTTGGCTGCCAAAAAACTCTAGTCTCATTGCAGACCTCGTATATTTATATTAACGTTTTCATAATTTTCACGAGTAGAATAGAAAATGAAAATCCCGGGAGAACTTCGTGATACACTCTGTATATAAAATTATGCATTAGTAATAATAAAAAGAGTGGTTGTATGTGCAAAATAAAGCAGTTTATAGTTAGTTAATACATATAAGAAAGTAAATTAACAAATGCTTATAAACTGTTTATCAGATAAACACATGAACAAACACAGAAATAGGTAATGTATTCCAGTTGTTAAACCATAATTATTACTAGTCTATCTATTTAAAATTATTTCCAACGAATATGAAATTAATTAAAAAACCAGAAAAGGCTTAAAATCCTTTACATGCAATTTTTTACTTAAAATCTGACATTAGAAGGCCATTTTGATTGTTAAATAACTATCAAAGATGGTAGGTGTATATTAAATCGCTAAGTAAACTACAGCGGTCCGAGAGTTTTTAGGTTACGTGCAATCTGATGCTATTATTCAAGGTAATTCACCGCTACATAATAACATTATATTGATGTACGGTAATGCTTATTTTTATGTCAAGTTAATTTTATAACACATTACTGAATACATAAATAAACAAACTCTTTATCATGTTTTTGTATTTATTACTATATTTAACCGGATGAAAGAAGTGTTAGGTTCTGTATTTCTTAGGTTAGGTTCATTTCGATTTTTTAATCTGTTGTCTTGTAGCGATTTGAATATAAACCGATTCAATTAAAGGTTATCCTTAATTAGGTTATGCAGAAATAATCTAAAGGCTAAGGTATTTAATGTTTTTGTATTTCTAATTTGAAAAATAAAGGAATATCTTTTGAAAGAACAAAAGCTTTATTCTACAAAACAAGTTGTAATTATTTTTTTGTAATCGTTCAGTTCAAGTAACAACCTGAAAATAATATTCGTACAAATGAATTTATAATGTAGATATAATTTGGCTTATTGCAAAGATTTTTATGATTTTGAATTTGGATTTCAATTATTTTAGCCATCAAAAATAATTCTCAGTTTGGGTTGATAGAATTGAGTACACCTTTTAAAAAGATAATCTGTGGGTTGATCTTAAAACATTATTTAACATTTAGCACGTTACTCTGGGTATAAATTTCGATCTCCTCATTGATGTCGGGCTGCTTCTCTTATTTAGACCCAAAGCAAAGGTATTTAAAAACATATTAAAGAAAAAATGGAACAATGTTATCATTTTATAGAATTCTTCTCATTTTAATCAGAATTCAAGTAATGGAGATCGTAATTCAGAATAATAATGAAATAAAATATCGCAAATAACAATTAAATTATAATCTAACTTAATAGCTTAGCCTATTCTGATTAGAGGAAATTTTATTTTGTATTTCATGGAGGGTATAATATTTATTATGTGAATTATATCGCATGTACTAGGTAATTAAATAAAATTATTTATATAATTATAATTTCCATTTACCAACATTTATTAATAGTAACTATGTTCGGGCGCTTTCAGAGATTATTATTCCATCCTTAGGATAATGATGTAATATATATTGTAAATATTTACTTCACATATTAGTAAGTGTAATAAAATAAATTCTAAAATAAATATAACAATTGATCGTCAAAAAGATAAAATAAAGTCAACCTTATCCGTTATATCATTAATGAGATAACAATTGTGACCTTCTTACTGACATGACGGATAACGTTGATTTTATTTTACCTCTTTGACGATCAATTTTTATATTTATTTTATTACAATTATTGGTATGTGACGAAAATATTTACAATTTATTTTACATCATTGTTCCTGAGGATGAAGTAACAATCACCGAAAGCGGCCGAACATAGTTACTATTAATAAATGTTGGTAAGTGGAAATTATAATTATATAAATAATTTATATATTATTACCAACTGGGCATGTTTATCAAAACTAATTAAATAGAAAACGGTCTTGCGGAGTTTGATCGTTGAACTGAATTAAATTGTAAAACCGGATCTAAATCAAGTGAAAAACCTGAGAGAATATGTTTTTAAAAGTATTTTAACGGCTATATTGTTTTATATCTGGCTGTAAGTTTATGTTTAATATCCCAATTATGTAAATTTTTAGTCTACAACCTTGTAAAAACAGTTGAGTATTTCCGTCTGGCAAGGCTTTATTCGTTTAAGTATGGACCCTACCTATTACTATAAAGTACGACACTTTTCTGTTAGTAACGAATAGTCTTTAATACAGCATAATGATTTTTCTTAAAAATAATATAATAATAGATTGTAAAGTAACAAATTTTAAACAATAAGATGCAGTGGATTATTAGAAAAAAATAAATTTAATAATTAATCAATAAATTACGGCTACAAGTTGTACTGTTCAGTTATATAATAACGTTCAGCAACAAACTGTTATTATGTGATGATATTATGTTGTAGACTAATGACCTCAGTAACTCAGTGGGAAGAACAGCTTTGATGCATTACTCCCGGACATGATTCTCGGTTTAAGCTTGGAATTTATATTATGTTTATTTTCATCATTTATCATTAGGCTAAATAACGGTAAATGTTTGCACAGGTGTTATAGAACTTAAAAAATTTTCTCCCTCAAATATAATTAGATAAAACAATACAAATAATCTTTTTTTTTTATTATAATTATTATTATGATATACAAATTTAAACGTAAAATAGCTATCAAATGTTATTTTTTAATATTATTTTATTATTGAAACGGATATTAGTATTTTGACTAAAATTCAACATCGCGTATTATAAAACTGGATCGTATATACGAAGCCAACCTATTTATTAATTATAGTGATTAAGAAAAAAATTTTATATGACTATAATGTTGTAGTATTAGATAATACCATAGAATTATCCAAAATAATGCAGTTTGTCGGAAAACAAATTTAAGTATATTAATGTAAAAGTAGCGTTGAACAGAAAGTATGTATTAACTGTTGCTCGGTAGTTTATTTTAAATATTATACCTTAATTATTTATTTAAACATTTTTTAAAGTTTTTTAAATTTTTTTTTTAAATTTTAACCAGTTGTAGGAACTAATTGACCTGATTTAAAATTTTATTACAAGTATCCTGTTTCTAAATACATTGTAAATCTATAATAATTACAAAATTGTGTATTATTTTGAAGTATTTTTATAAAAAAGTAATATATTAATGATTTATTCTATTTTTAAAATGTGTACGTTACAATCTGTTCAACTACTGAACTATAAGCAACCCCCCTCTAGTTTGAATACTACATCGTGGATACCGGTGTTCTTTGGTGGTTGGGTTTCAATTAAACACACATCTCAGTAATGGTCGACTTGAGACTGTACAAGACTGCACTTCAATTACACTCGTACATATCATCTTCATTCATCCTCTGAAGTAATTAATACCTGACGGTGATTCCCGAAGCCTAAACAGGAATAAAGCAACCCCCCCCCCCCTACCACGGCCCAATAAGATGAGGGTGATATGTATGACATGTAAATGAGGTGTAGTCTTATGCAGACTCGGGCCGAAATTCCTGAGACATGTGATTAATTGAACCCCAATCACCAAAGTACTCCGTTATTTAATGTCTAGTATTCAAATCAGTATAAAAGCAACTATATTTTGTGTGTATTGCTTTATTTACATTCTGTTTCCTGAACAATGAAACTATAAATAAATTGCAGAGTTAATAATATCGTGAAAGAGAGGCATCCATGATACCTCCCAAGACAATACAGTAAAGGTTTAAATAAAGTACGAATAGAAATATAAATAAGCGTAACAAAGTACAAGCAATTCGAAAATTAACTGTTAAGAACAAAAAAAAAGTTAAATAGTAACATAACATAGGTATTGAGAACGATAAAATTAAATGGTTAACAAAACAGAACAAACAATGAGTATAAAAAAATTGTCATAAGTCATACATGAGAAAAAAGAAACATAACAAATTAACACCGGTCACATATAAGAAACAAAGTCAAAACCATGAAACTTAAACAATTCATAAACAAAAAAACAAAAGAATTCATATTATTAATTAAAATAATTTAAAAATAGTATGAGAAAAAATTTCAGAAACAACAGGATGCTATTCAACGCACAACAGCCTCTAGATCCAATACTTGCAGCCTCTTTATTCGCCTCATATCTTCGTTGTTATCCAAAAGATTAAGAATTTTCGTGCGCGTTAAGCTGAAGTACATACTTTGAACTTAGCCGGTGGATTTCTTTCCGAATAGATAGTATTCCAAAGTAATCGGGGGATCTCCTTGTTCTTCGAAAACCAGAGCGCCACCGAAATGTTCCTCAGCATTTTGTTCTGAAATCTTAGCATGATGTCGATATTGCTATTGCTCGCCTTACTCCAAAGTTGTATCTCGCTAAGCCTATATTGACTTTAAAAACGCCTTGTACAACAATAGTTTGTTAAGACGGAACTTCTTCCTAATAACCATTTCAATCGTCTAAGCTTGATATTTAATTGTTTCCTTTTTTCTGTCACGTGATTTTTCCGGGTTAGGCGACGGTCCAAATGAAGTCCTTAGTAGGATTTGAACCTCAGAATCTTCGACTTTGAAAATCACATGTTAAACAGCTTATTTCCAATGACGAGTTAACTACTATATAAATGTACACTGCTAACTTTCTAATAAATTGTTTAACACGTAGTTTTTAAAAAAAATAAAATTAATATTTACATAAAAATACTAATATTTGGAAAATAATGTTAAAATAATATTTGATTCAAAACTAAAATTGATCAGAATATAAAAAAGCTGACAACACAGTTGTAGGACTTTCCCCTCATGCGGTTTACACACGCACACACACACAACTTAATTTAGCGCTGTCACCACAAGCGCTTCTTATGTTGACAAGGGATACTATGACGAGTACACACACTTACCCACTAGTTTAGAGCATTTTTTTAGGGTAGGGGTACGATTTTGCGAAAGTTTTTTGCAAATATTATTATTTTTTAATTGTTACAAATATACCTAAGAAAAATAAGAGCTTAATAAGGCAAAATCTCGAGATACTGAGGGTGCCCTTGCTGTACAGCCTTACCCCTCTTGATCTTTTAAGTTGAAAATTTAATGGCATCAATGCCCTATATATAGAACTAATCTGACCAAGTTTGGTCAAAATCGGTCCAGTAGTTTTGGAGAAGAAAGGTGATTTATAGTGCGACACCGAACACACACACGTACATACGAACATCCGGAAAATTTCCATCCCGTTTTTGGATTTTTTGGGTTCCTTAGGTGTCAAAATGTCAAGATCCGGTGTAAACCTCATATGTTCAAATTGGACCGATTACAATACTTTCCCTTCTACAGCTATACTTCTCGTAGCTCATCTATATCGCTAGACGGTAAAATATAATAGCCTGATATCTAATTATTTGAAAACTTTAGTTTTTATTAATCTCAAAACATGATTAGAATGGTTGTGGGTACACGAAAGATAAACATTGCTACTAATCGTTTTTTTTCCATTGTCATTTCTGATTTGAGGTAGATGGACATTGCTTCCCACATGTAGTATTTTTTCGACTTTAGTCTGTGTGTTTGTTAACAAAATCTTTAATAATCTGCTATATGAATATTAATGTTCATTTATCACACATATTTAAATTTATCGTACCTCTTTTTGTTTGTAAACATACAAAATATATAAGAAATATTAAAATAAACTACGGCCTACTGAAAGGTTATTTTTTTAAGATTCTGCCGTAGACTTCCGTGTTATTTGAGTCATCTTAATTAAATCTTTATCATGGTAAATATTATAAACTCAATTGTTTACCAGTATTTCTCTTCAATATTTTTTTTTATACGATTGGATTAATTGTAAAAAATAACTAGATAGCAGGACTTATCTTCGAGGGATTCACTACAGTGCTTTGATGTAGAGAAAATATGTTTTTATTTTAATTTCAATTAAAAAGTTACATTCGATTTAAGAAATTTTTAGATTGATTTTTTTTTAAATTTATAATTGGTACGTTTCTTGATGTTTGAGATAGGACACATAAATAAACCTCTTGTGGCTCACTGTATTATATGTTGTTCTATCATAATTTTATTAATCAATATGTTAGTGGGCGTACTGGTCAACCGGTGTAGTGAAGGTACACGGTCATCGACCCATTGTAGGTTAGGTAATCTATTGTCAGCCAAGGTATTTCAGTCTTACGATAAAAATTTAAAAATCTATTTACAATTTTTTTATCAATGGTATCCCTTTAATTTTGGTACCGTTGAATTTCACTCTCATTAGAAACACGATATACGTTACGTATACTGTAAATGTATCGTTCTGCAGATGGAATAAATAAATAGACAAATTTCCTACACCATTATTTTATTTTTTGCATCTTTGTTTAACGTGTAATAATATTATATGCTTAATTTTCATTAACGCCTAATAACATTGTTATTTTTTCAGTATTTATTCTAAAAACCTATTTTTTATCATATAATTAATTTGTATATTTTATGACGCTGTCCTGATCAAGTTTTACCATGATTTCCCTTGATTCGTTCAGGAAAATTTTAGGAAAGTTCAATTTTTATTTGTGGAATAGATCATCTATCCATTTCAAAAGCGATCTATATAATTTATTATGTATCGATCTGAATAAAATATTTATTTAATGATGTAAAGAGTGAATAATAAAGAAGACATATATAAACGGAACATAAATAGTGGATAAAGATCATCACGGAATGGAAAGAGAGAGAAAAAAGGTAAGAATGAGGGACTACAAAAAAGGGACATGATAAGAGGTGAAATTGAGGTTTGGATTAATTTATTATAATGAATAATGATTTTTCTTTCTTACGCGTTATCATTGCTCGAAACAAAAACTATGACAAAAAATTCCCCTTCTCGGATAAGAAAAATATTAATAAAATAAGATTAAAACAAAGATGAAAAAATATTTTAATAACATGATTAAAACTAAAATAATAAAAGAAATGTAACCGTTTAGATAAAATATATAAATATATAACACGAATAACAAAATAACATCAAAATTTATCGTTGAATAACATTAAATTTTATGAAGTTTATTCATACTTTGTAGAGGTAAAAATGCTCGATCTAGTACATTCTTATAATTGCCTAGGAAGCGGCGAATGTTCCTTGGTAATTTAAATTTACGCGTAAGCCGCATAACATATGCAATCCACAAGGATGTGGGTCACAGTCATGCTGCAGTTACATCGTACACAGAGGGGTGCATTTTCTGCTGACATCAGATACCCGTGAGTAGCTCTGCTATGTCCTAACCGCAATCGGCAGAGAACCACTTCTTCTCGGCGAATTTTTTCTACAGGAAGAGTCCTATTGCAACACGGTATCTTTGATGTGTGGGAGTTTATTATCCACTGTAACAGTCCAGTCGCCTTGCCACTTTGCTCGAAGAGTATGCTTTACACAACTAATAAAGTTGGAAGTAGTAACACGAATGATGAAGGACGGTTGACTACACGCATATTTAGCAGCAGATCTACACATTCATTACCCGGAGTTCCCATGTGGCTTGGGAAATCATGGAAAAATTTCATAAAATCCAATATTTATCTGAGATTTTACTGTATAAAGTACTAATTTTTTCTTTGGAACTTACATTCATGAAATTTGCCAGAAAAAGTAATAATAGTGTAAATAATAATAATAATAATAATAATAATAATAATAATAATAATAATAATAATAATAATAATAATAATAATAATAATAATAATAATAATAATAATAATAATAATAATAATAATAATAATAATTTTTTTTTTTTTTTTTTTTTTTTTTTTTTGAGGTGGGAGGTGGAAATGCATTTACGCACGGAGTGTCGGGCTCCCGCTGATGGTATTATCCAATCACCATCAGCGGACTACCGACTAAAACCACCCCCCTTTCTACCAGGGCTCGACCCGGAACCGTTTATCACATTACTTCCGGTCGAGTCCTCCTATACTAGCCTGTTTGGTGCTACCTAATTTCCAGGACTGTCCAGGTCAACCTTTTTGGCCCTGAGTATGTTGCCGACGAATCGGGCTACGCTTTCCCATCTGCCCAGGTCACGGAGCATCATCGCAACCACGTTGTGGGGACTCAGTGCTCCGTGATCCGCCTCTAATGTCCCTCGATCTGCCGCCCACCGAGCACATTTGAAAAAGGTGTGCTCGGCGTCGTCCCGTACACCGGGACAATACAGGCAGTCGGGGGACGGCGCTTTCCCTATGACATGGAGGTAAGCGCGGAAGTACCCGTGACCCGTTAAAAATTGGGTCATGTAGTACTCCACTTCTCCATGCCGTCGCTCCGTCCACGGTCTGACCAGAGGAATAAGCCTTGCGGTCCATCGTCCTCTGGTCTCGTGGTCCCAGGTCTCTTGCCATGCGAGGAATGTGCGAGTGCGTTCCTCGTTGGCAATGGTCACCCGGTCTCCGCCTGCCCGCCGCCTCCCGTAGATCGCCTGGCGCTCCCTTGCTAAAGTAGCAATGGGTATGACGCCGGCGACCACAAGTACTGCAGGCTCGGAGACCGTCCGATACGCGGAAGCGACTCGCAAGGCTGCGGTGCGTTGCACCTGCGCGAGCCGCTTCCGGTTTCTCGCAACTCTTAATGCCTGGGCCCACACTTCCGACCCGTATAGCAGGATGGAATGTACCGTGGACATCAGCAATCGCCGTCTGCTGGCCTTCGGTCCGCCGACATTCGCCATCAGCCGGCTGAGAGCAGTTACGGCTCTCGCAGCTTTGTCGGCGGCTGTACGAAGCTGCTCAGCAAAGCTGAGTTTCCGGTCAATCATCATACCGAGGTACTTTGCGGCCGGCTTGGTCTCGACAACCTCTACCCCGACCCGCAGGGAAAGAAGGGTGTCGATACGTTTCTTCGTGAGAACTACGATCTCCGTTTTGCTGAGAGCTAGAGACAATCCAATAATAATAATAATAATAATAATAATAATAATAATAATAATAATAATAATAATAATAATAATAAAAATAATAATAATAATAATAATAATAATAATAATAATAATAATAATAATAATAATAATAATAATAATAATAATAATAATAATAATAATAACAATAATGATAATAATAAACAAAAGAAAATAATAAACTTAAAGTACAGTTGGTAATAAGGATCAAGTGTTATTTTATTAGTAGTTCAGGATATTTATATTAGTAAACATCTAATTAATTAATTAATTCATTCATTATCTTAAAAGAATAACGGAAGTTTTCTTCAAATAAAAATTAGAAAACTTCAACAGTTGTCAAAGGATTATGAAAGTAAATCATTAGAAATGAAAGTGAAAGTTTGAAAGTTAATATATAGATATATAATTAAATTATCCATTTTATTTTAGAAATAATATTTGAATTACATTTTAAAATGTCACAATTAATTAACATTAATCGAATGCCCAGATTTGAAAGGGTTATTTTAAAGAGAAGAAAGGATGATTCTGATGAAACTTAGCTGAAGTTTTATTCAGAGAATTATTAATACATCTTCCAATAATTTTCATAAAAATTGAATATTTCATAACTTAGTCCATATAAAGAGAAGCAAGAGACAAATTTTCAGAGATATCAACAAGCAAACAGACAAATATCCATTTAAAATTCAACTAAAAAATTGTTATAATAATTTCGAAATACTACATAAATATTTGATCGAGAAAGGTTTTTTTGAAAACGTGGTTGATGTGATAGTTAAAAAAAAAAATTGAGAACCTTGCCGGTAATCAAACTCAAAACCAGTACGGTATTGTTTATGGGCTACAAAAAAGTTGCTTCTACAGTTACGTCCCAATTGGGGATAGTAGATTGCAAATGTATACAATTATGTTTATGGCACTGTTACTGCAGAATCACTACTTCGACTTTCATGAAATACTCATGCTTATCAAACTATATAACGCTTAATTGTGTAAATTATAACTTAATATAAAGAGCGTATCACGAACTTTCGTAGTCTATTCTACTCGTTAAAATAATAGAAAAAATATATTGTCATATTAGATATTTAATACATTATAAAATTATTAAAAAAATATTTTTCCTTCCTAAAAAGACAGAATTTTTATTTATTAAAATACATTTTAACAAATTAAAATATTAATTATCATAACACTTTTTACCCGTCATTTTACACAATCCGCTCTTAACAGTGACTGATTGAAGATTATCTATCATTGTAAGAAAACAGTAGGACTAATAATCTCTACGCAGTAACAATAAACAGCAGATTTATTTACATTTGAATAGAATTTGAACAAAATAAAAATTAAGTCGACAAATATAATTACAAAAAGTCTCACTTTCAGTTTTTTTACACCAAATATTCGAAGCGGCCTCCGTTGATGTCAATACAGTGCGATAGCTGACGATTGTCTCATTCTTTCAGAAATCTTTGATGTACCTCTGATAACCGAAAACCTTCTTCAATTCTCTGTTGAAAATCTTCCACGTTGAACATTGTGTATTGTGAACCATACGTTTTCAGATATCACTCGGAAAAGGACCTGGCCCTTGGAAAAAAAGTGAGTGCTCAGATCTATGATAGCTCTATTTGGGGTAGTCCCTTGTAGTTTATGCACCGTCACAGCCTAGCACAATATTAGTGGCAGCATACGCCATTCCACTTTGTCCTGTCCCCCTAAAACATAAAATTCGACAATAATGGGCTCGATCCTCAATTCGATGCCGACAGCATTACTTTTAATTGTACTGTCGTCAAACTCTACAAAGACCGTTTGTGGGAGCTCGCCGGGCTAAAGCTGGTCTCGGCATAGCGCAGGCTACTCGATGTTTCTGACTATATCAGTTAATTTTTATTTTGATTTGATTCCATCATGTTTTTGTATTATACAAACAAATATACAATTTGAATTTTGTAAATCGGAAGATTGGTTGCGAAGATATAACAAAATTTCCAAATAACCGTGGTGAGAGTGTACCTGATGCATGCAAAAGTTAGCCTTCAATCCACTAACAAATATCTCCATTTGAATTTTTAAATTCAGCGATTGTTTGCAGAGATATTATTAGAACACCCCATTGCACCTCCCAAAACAACGCCCAAGTGGCACCCGTTTTTTACAAGTTGATGGTGATGATTGGTCTAGCCTCGCACGAAGTTCTTGCATCACCTTACTACTCTAGCCTCACGTGCAATTCCCACGAGAAGCCCATTATAAATAAACAGAAATGTTTTAATTTGTTTAATATTATTTTATTTTAGTTTACGTAAATCTAATTATATTATTTTTGTAGTTATTCATTTGATTGATTAGAATCATTCAGTTCAAACCCAACTAACACAGCGATAGAGGTTCACAGTTCATTAATTAAATTTATTAAAGTTTGTGATTCAACCGGCAAATCTTCACTATAATATCTGATGTAGACATCACATGACTTCCTTGTACGCCTATTAAATTACGTATACATATGTTTTTTTTTTAATGAAAAGTACATAAAATTTTATATCATTAATAACTTCTAATATTTTTTTATTTATTATTACTATTGAATTATTATTATTGTAAAAGGGTTTTACAATCAGAGGTTAATAATTTATTAATAAATCAATTCACATAATTAAAATAAAGTTGAAAAAAAAGAGATGAAGTCTGATTTGAACCGATGTGCCTTCCCTTTGTAAGATCCAAATATTTCATTAATAAAAATTTTATTTTGCTATAACTATAGAACCGATGAAAATAAGTACAACTTATGATATATCGTTGAAAAGCTCTCAATGAGGGTTTATTCTTGCAGTAAAGAAAAAATCCAAACCCCAAATTTTTTTGATTTTGAGCTTTTTTGGAAACGTTTGGTCCAATCGATTGCAGTCAAAAGGGGAGATGCACAACTAGATGTTACAACAGTCCTAAATCCAAAATGTCAACATCCTACCGCTAATCCTTTTTGAGTTATGCGAGATACTTATGTACGTACGTACAGACGCCACGTAGAAACTAGCCAAAATGGATTCAGAGATGGTCAAAATGGATATTTCCGTTGAAATCTGAAAACCGAAATTTTTCGCGATCACAATACTTCCTTGTCATTTGCAATGACAATAAACAAAGCCCAAGGACAAACTGTGGAAGTTGTGGGTCTGGATTTAGAAGAACCGTGCTTTTCTCATGGACAACTCTAAGTTGGATGATCTAGAGTAGGAAGTTCTAAAGGATTGTATATTTTTACCAAAGAAGTCGAAAAACAACAAATATTGTCTATCAAGAATCTTTACAGTAAAATTATGAAATAGAAATAAGAACTCGAAATAAATAATTAAAGTACCGGAAAAACAAATCGTAAAGATCTTTTAATTTCAGTAATTTTTCGTAATAGCAATTAATGTGAGGTACGCAAAAATTAATCGTGTCTTGAAAAAATTTCCAACACTATTAAAAAAAACGCACATTTGGCTGTACTTCATGGGTTGTGTGGGAAACACAATTATTTTGTAAAATTTTAGTGAATTTTATAACTAAATTTAAAATTATGTATTTTTACACGATTACGATAAATAAATCAATTTTCAAAAACTGAATCTTCTTTTACGCCCCAAAGAGCGGAGCGAAGCGATGCCTGGCTGAACAGCTAGATGGAGAGATAAGTGCGGAGCATAAGTTGCGGATCGATAAATGGAGCTGTACCTAAAAATTCTCTACAATAAGTTCATCGCGGAGAAATGCTATTTATTTTCTTAAAATATTTCAGTAAAATACTTCTCAAACATGAGGATAAGAACGTGTCGAGGGTCCAGGAGGCAGAACCGCCTAGCTAGATGTTAATTATATATTTATAAGTAATTATATATTTATATATCAGGATTCCAACGTGGGGTCATACATCTAAATCGGTTCGGTCGTTGAGCTGGTACGGTAGAACGAACATACATACATGTATACATATGCGTACATACACCCTAAATTCATTACTCTCCTTTTTGGGCAGTCGTGTATTAATTTTATTAAAAAATAATGTGAATTTTAATAATTTAATTTCCATTAAATAATATATTTTATAACATCTTATAAAAAATTCACAAAATCGAGCAGGAAAGTTTATGAAAAATTCCAGTTTTTACTAATGGTCGTAATGAATAGTGATGGTTACTTAAAGATTATTCTAGAGCTTTTCCTGAATACATTTCATATAAAAATATTTTTATTTTAAACAGAATTCATCGTACAGATTAGAAAAAATTAATAGTACAATCCATTAATGCAGTTTAGAATCGTGAAGATAAACAAATAATATAACCATACTACCCAGACACATCTTGCTCTTATACTCATCTTTGTACAGTTTAAGGAGAATAGTTTTATTTTTTTCGTTTTTTCTCTCCATCGGAGATAAATTTAAAAAGTAGATTTCAAAAAATTTCAATTATTTAGTCACCGTTTCAGACTCAGATATTTAGATGATTAGGGAAAAAATAGCATTATATTTTTTTAAGAATTCTATTATGTAACCCAATTTTTTTTTAATGAATTCTGTGTTTAGTTCTTTTAAGTAATGATTTAAAAAAATCCCCAATAAAATAATTAAAATTATGTTAATAATTTAAAAATAAACATATTGTAACACTATGTACATCATTTACAAAGAAAAAATTACTGTCATAAAAAATTCAAAAGATTTTATTCAAAATGGACTTCGAAAGAAAAATAAATCAGCCATTTGTTTTTCGAACAACTATCATTTTAAAATAAAATTAAATACCTATTTTGGTTTATAATTTTTGTTACGATCGCCGATTAATTTTTCTTTTTGTACTTCTGATATATGTACGTGGTATGCGGAGTGAAAAATATTAGAAAAGCAGTTTAAAAGTAGGTAAGTAGTTTGCATTTGCAAATGAATGATGATTATTTTTCATAAACAATGGAGAGAAAGTGTGCATGGTAACTAGAACAACAAATATATATTATATAATTTAACTACGGGATGAATGATAAATTTGAAAAACTTTCACTGTTATTGATAGATATACTATGCTTAATAAAGATATCGACCACTTAGTAGAATTCTGAGATTATAGTTTCAGCAATTCTAGGAATTCTTTTTAAGGATTCAGGTGTTTTAAGAGGATTGATAATTTCGTTAGTATGAAAAACTAAATAGTATTACAGTAAAAATGTTATTTCACGCTTCTTATAGTATTAAAAAGATAAAAGAATTATTTATTGTAAGGTGACTAATAATAATGGTAGAAAAACAAGACAAGCTCCTAATCGCATAGGAGCGAAATAAGAATCTAATCTTTCCCCTTCACTTTAAAATTTGTAGATTTATATAGAAGAAACTGCGTAAAATTAAAAAGAAAATTAACACGGAAAAGAATCCAAGGACAGAAAATAAAGGTGGAATGATTCGCTGATGATTATTTTTTAACGATGTTTGTTAGTAGCAAAACAAGGATAAATTGAAATCTGTAAAGAGAAGAATAATTGTTTGTAATAAGGTTTTACAACACTGTTAAATGTAGTAAGAGATGTGGAAGTTTAGAGGTTAAGAGATCTTACGACCAACAGAAGGGATAAACCTTTGGTAGTGATTTACAAAGAGACAATGGGCTGTATATTAAGTATTCTAGATTTAAATAATTTAATAACAGAGGGGTTTTAAAAGGATAAGAGAGAACGTAAAGGAAGGAAAATTTTCAAATACCCACACAAACATAAATGTATAATAAAATCTGGCTCCAATGGCGGTTATAATCTCTGGTGACGTTTAAGTTACTGACAACCAAGTGGAGATAACTTTTATGTGCGGAGGAGATGCACGAGCAAATTTTATTTACTGTCTAAAATCTGTATAGGTGTCTTACCCCGATGGGAATGTCATGTGTGGCATTCGCATCAGGGGCATCCTGACTGAGGCAAGATGGAATATATCTTGAGGCCTTTGAAGATGACCTCCGGTAAAGCCCCTCAGGGCTACGTAGGAGGGGTGGTGTGGCGTTTAGATCCATCACATGGCGGGTGTCTTCCTCTACGGGGTCAGGATATGCTGCCCAAACAGAAATATACGACTAGTTCAGCGATAGTAAGATGTTTTAAAAAAATTATCAGTGTGGTGTGCTTTACTGGACTTGATGAGCGTAGTTTTTCTTCGACATTCGGGAGAAAATTACTTCCATATGTCGGGTGATGAAATAGATACAAGATCTTTATGTAATTGGTGACTATTCTAAATGGTTTAAGCAAATCGGGGTGCCAACTTATTACGCTGAAAATAATGAGGTGGCGTTAATTAAAATAATTAGGTGGGGATACTGGTTGGATGAAATATTTCCTGGACTTTGGTTGGTTAAAGGGCACCTATGAAATAGGCATCAAGGTATCATGTCGTCAACCCCGTGGACTGAGAATTTTTGAAATCTATATCCAATGAAAATCAGGGATCTGGATCATCTCCAAAAAAAGAACCACTGCCTATCGCTGCTCTAGATCCTTGTATATCGAAGAGAATTCTAGGAAACATAGTTAAATATTTGAGGAAGTGTATAGAGTCGTGGTAGATACGTTGATCACATTTTGCATTAATAAAATGTACTTAAATTAGTTTTCCTATTTTTTCAGATTTTATGATCACTGTATACGTACCACATACCTATTCAAGTAGAATGATCTAAGGTTATGACATAAACCAGGCAAATTGAAATATTATAATAGGTATTACAGTCATCTCCAACAGTAAATTATTAATAAAATAACACGGAAACGTAGTCGATGTCTAAACCAACGCTAAAATAACATTCTTCTGAAAAGCTCTTAAAATTGGATATCAATTTATATGTGATGTACAAGGGAGAAGAAAAAAATGTGGATCATTGGATGTACGTAAAGTCATTTACGCTTACATTAAGCCTATTTGTTAGAGGCTCATTAACGGTTTCCTGCATATATCTTGATAGATAAATAATAATGTATTAATTTTATTGATGAATGCTTTTTTTTCTATAGGTCGACAATATGTATGTATGTTTGTGTAAGATTTGAAAGCACCGTTCGTGACTGTGAATGCCTCAGAAAACGAGTTTAAAGTTAAATCAGTGCTAAACTCATACCAATCAAAATTACTTCTTACGCAACATAGAGATTCAGACTACCTACACCCGATTAAGTCGACCAATTTAGGTCACCTAACAAGGGGAACGCAACCTCATTCCGGTTCGCGCAGGAGCCGGGGACAAACCCCGCACCCCCACCCGGTCCAATCGTGGTGTCTCGCGTGGCATTACCAAGTCACGATCACGACCGCCACCGGCGGAGGGAAGCCACGCCCCCGGTCGCACGGGTTAACATACCCCGGCGGCGCCGTCACCCCCACCAGCGGAAGTCCCAGAGCGAATCACAAACAATAACAATGTAACCATGGCACGATGGCAATGCGCCTATCTCAACCAATCCAATGCCTAATCCGGAACCCTAGCCACCCGGGATCCTACCACGATCGAGTACTTTGATTAATCTTCCTCTGCAGACCTACACACCGCAAGGGCGCGAAGGAAATATTGAAATATATTGATCGATTACACGAGTACATGAGCAATATGTTTGAAAGAATTACTTGCGTAAACGACGTAACAACTTCAATAATAGGAATTCAGTCAAAATAGTTTCAAATATCATATAATTAAATGTGAAATAAAGCCACTATAGACACTTCTCGCGGATCATCCAGTTAATACGGAGATCCAGAAAGGAATGCATTCTCTCAAGTTTCCTAACAGCTCGTGAACGTTCGACCTCGTATCGGGTACAGAAGTAGAGGATGTGATCCACTGTGATGTGTGAGGATGTGATCTGTCCCACAATCCGGGCATTGACTCGAATCCACCAAACGAAACCTAGCCAAAGTCGCCCGAAAGACACTGGTCTAACACCAAACCTGTACAAAAAAATTCTTTAACTAACTTCTGAATACTGGTGCTTCCTTTTCAAATTTCTCCCTGATCTTTCGTTGTCACGCAACATGAGATTTCGTGTCTAAATAAGTTTTCACGATTACACGGTTTTCTTCAACAGTTAGCCGCATTTTAACAAACAACACACGATTACGCAACCTTGTTCAAAAGCCAATGCTTGACAAAGACTGGCAATACTGAAAAGTGTAGGCAGTAAACAGTCTTCTCTACTCCAGCTCCAGTGGTACCAAAATCTTCTTCATTATTTTGCCCATATCATATCAATTTATGCAGTTTAAAAAAATATCCATTTAGTATAAACTACTGAGTGATGAGACCTTTTTTAAGAGAAAAGTCTGTACAAAGAAACAGATTTCGTTTAATACATATACAAGTACTACTTTCTATAAGACCAGCTGATACATATTCACGCAAACATACATACATTCATAAAAATTTACAAATTCCTATATATTAACGATACAATTTTTTTTAAACTTCTCTTGAAACACTCAGCAGCGAGATAATGACCCTTTTTTTGTAATTAGGTTTCTATTAAGTGAGAATCAGTATCCCACATTTGCTGAAGTATATTAGCAAAGATCGCTGAACGGTAGTTCAGGCAATTATAGTTTTATTACTTTTAAAAGTTTGGGGATGGGTATTCGATAGTCCAAATGCGGGTGTAGTGTTCGAGTAGGGTAAGTAAAATGCCATGGTAGCAATAAGTATATATTTACAATATTTTTTTCTTAATAAAATTATCTACCATCAAAAAATCCCATTTAAAAAAAAAGACATGAGAGGTATCTTTTTATTCATAAAAAATCTTTTTTTCGTTAAAAAAAGTAACTAATTAGTTTAAATATATTTTTTGGTTTTTGAATTAATTTCCATTTTTGAATAAATGAATCATCTTATATGTATTTGGACTCAAGAATAACGAATAAGTTGGTTAGTGATTTAAAAAAAAAAAATCTGGATAGAATAAAAAAGGGCTTATCTGGTTATTAAAATTTCATTACATCAGTCCTCAAGATTGTACGATTAACTTAAATATTGATCAGAATATTTTTTAAACTTTTTATTTTTTCGCCGTTATCTCTTTCATTAATTTATTACTTTTAAAACTTTAATGTTAATGAGGATCCTTGGAAACCAGTAAAGATTTAAAAAAAAATAATAGAACTATTTATAAATAGTTAAAATATCAATATAATATATTATCACTATTTATGACTGCGTTGCACTTTTAATTAAATCGGGTAGTTGTTACTTAGTATAATGAAATGAATAGGCGGATAAGTGTTTTTATGAATGGTAAAAAATGCTGATCCAGTCATGCAACTAACAAGGAACTGTTAGTAAATTGTTCTGCCAATCGAATGAACCAGAGTTATTATACAACACATATTCTTTGTTTTATACTATTTTTATCAAAGTACTTCTTTGTTAAAAACTCTTTATTTGCAGCATAAAATGAAATATAATTTTAATAAAAGAAGTAAAAAAAGGCAAGAAAAAAGGATTTTATTAGCAAGATTAAAATTTTATTTCTTTTTTCAATTTTGTATGTGTAACCGTTATTATTAAACAGTAATTTTTCCTTAATTTATTCATTACTGCATTGTAAATTTCTAAATAAAATAACAATTAAATCTTTAAGTACTTAATCCCATTTAATGGTCTTTTTTCATAATAATTATAAAAGTAAATAAAGTGAGTCAGACTACATAAAAATTTTTTTTCGTAATTTAAAAACGCAACAAGGATGTAAGAAAAAAATAATGATTCTAAAATCTAAATATCTTATTTTTATCTCTATTTTTAATGGATTTTCGTTTTCTAAAGCACGCTGTTTATCTATAAGCAAGTTTTTATAAACAATTTTTTTTTAAATTACAAGCCGAGTTGTATATTTTTTAAAGTATAGTAAAACTTTTAATCACAAAGTTAAATTTTTATTTACAATATTTTTAGAAGATATCATTCTAGTACGGAAAATACGCAAAAAAAATTATTTTTGTTGCTATTTGCAATTTTACCTTGTAAAATCAGGTTAGATAAAAGGTGAAAGGAATAAAGATGATATACGCTTGAATATATAACCTTCATTTTGAAGGTGAAGTAAAGAATCTTCTTGCACTATGTTTCCTCAAGATTTATTCTTAGAACTATACTGATTGTTTAGCCTTTTATTATTTCAGTATTAATACTTTTAAATATTAAAATAGTAACCAATGGTATTATAAATATTATTATTTATCATGCAATAAATAATATACATATTTAAATTGATAAAATATGTGTGTGTTCTCTCTTTTTTTCATGTGTGCTCTTGTATTGATCTATGTATACTTAAGAATAACAGTTAGTTACATTTTATTGCAGTATAAAAAAAATATTGAGGTTATAAATTTTAGATCTCCTTGTTTTTATCTACGAAAAAGTATAAATAAATATACGTATTAATGGTAAAACTAAAAAGAAGTTTTCAATATTCAGTTTTAACTCTTCACATTAACGATAATTATATAACATGAGAAATGTTTGTAGAAAAATTAATCTGTTAGATACATATGATCTCAGATGGTTTTTATAAATTGAGAATAAGAATTAAACTAAATCGGATGTACCATATGTTAGTGTCCATGTAAAGAAAAGCACCTGAATTTTAATCAATAAGATATGATCTAACTTCTACGATATTGTCAGTAGTGAAATTAATAGTTGACTGTTCAAAGTAGATTTCCACATTTAATAGCTGGCAATAATTTTATTTCCATAACTATTGAAACTTCGGTTTACTCTTTTGTTTACAATGTCTGGCGACGGTTTTAACACTTTAAGCTCCGATTTTTTTTTTTGTTAAAAATGTTTTTCTTTGTGATGGTATGTACACAGAAAACGTGAAGAAAATATTTTATCTAAGATTTACAAATATCGATATTTCACTTCGCTATGCTGCGTAATACTTGATAAATAAATAAGTTCCTAGAAACCAGATCTATCAAGGACTTTCCTGAATCAAGCAGATCATCTATCCTAATAGAGAAAAAGTTAGATCATATTTCTGATCACAGTCCAAAACAAAAACTTCAAGAAAATTTACTCAACAATTAGTTACTATAATTATTATTTGAGTAGAATAAATTAAATGTTTGTAAACACTGATGCACGGTTTTAATTTTTGACACCGTGTATTTTATGACACCATAAATTATTGGTTTTTGAAGAATAGTATTAATTATAGGATACGGTTTTTTTGCCGCAGTGTTTAATTTACAATCGGTTCCAATTTACCGGAACCATAACTAAATTTGAATAAAAAAAGTGACATGAAGAGAGGGGTTTCCATTGCAATCTTTCAAGCAACTGTAAATGTATATATATATATATATATCTTAAACAATAAAAATAAATATATAATAAACATAAGTACATATAGAGATGAGTCCAAGGAACATTGATAAAGTTCAGAACATAAAATCAAAGAAAACATAAAAAAATAGTCTAATCAATCACACAAAGAATAACTAATCAAACGAAGAATCAGTGAAACAAATCAAAGAAAATGCAAAAGTAATTGGCGAAACGAAAGGAAGAATTTTGACGATTTACAAAACCCTAGGAAAACTGATTCACCTCAAATCTTGGAGAACTTAAAATACGTATATACGCTTTAGAGGCCTCCTGAATAACACCCTTGCTGTTATTCAGGAGGTTAATCGCGAGGCAGTTCACATGATTTTTCAGTCTCAATTTGTATCTTGTACCGAATCGCAGTATCTCCTTTCGAACGGTTGGCAATCCCAGGTAATCGTGTATTTTAATGTTTTTCATAAACTACGGTGCTTCTGTAATATTTCTCAAACGTTTGTTCTGAAATCGCTGTACGACTTCGATATAACTCTCAGTTATCGCGTCCCGTAGTTGGATTGCATAGGTCCAGATCGATTTCAGGACCGCTGGTTTCATCGGCAATTAGTTGTTAGTGATAGTTGCGACCCTCTGCCTAACAGCCAGTTCATCTTTCTGAACTTAACGTTAAGCTTCGTCCTTTTCTCCCTGACATGAATCCTCACATCAGACGGCGATCCGATGCAGTCCTAGGTATCGCACGCTGTTAGAATGCGGGATGAAAAAGCCATTAAGTTTAGCTCGCAGGTAATCACACCTTCTCATCGCGAATGTAACTTGCGTAGACTTAGCCAGATTAATCTTAGTCTTCCGTTTAGCTAGACATACGTTAATTAGATCCAATACAGTTTGCAGTTTATCAGAAGCTACTATAGGGTCAGCACTCACAGCCAGGATCGTCGTGTCATCCGTAAACGATGGAACTGTCTTGTCCTCTGGAGTCGGAAGGTCCACAGTGAAGACCGAGTATAGTACGGGTCTCACAGCTGAGTCTCGAGGAACATCCGACCCAGTATCAAAGATTTTAGACAAGTCGTGTTGTACAGGATGCGGTAAGATATGGAAATAATTTTCATTTTTTTTTTAACAACTATTTGATTTAAAAAGAATTTTCGGGTAACTTTTGGAAAAATAAAATTATTTGTTCACAATTATTCAATATAGCAGATAAAGTGAAAAAAAAAGGTTAGTAAAGTGAGATTTGTTTTAAATTAAGTAGTGCGGTAAGCAATCACGCAATCTCATATCCAACTGATAGGATATGTTTACAATAGAAAAGTTAATTTCAAATTTAGATTATTACAAGAAGATATTTCGGTTAAATAAAATTATAATAAATGACAGGAATTATAACCAAAATATCTAAAATTACTGAATTCAATTAATTCCATTAAATCGGTTAATAAAGATAATCAATATATTATGAATGTATTTTTTAATGCATTAATTGATGGATTTAATTTGTTATTTTAATTAGGTAAGATTCGTTTAAAATTAAATGAGTTATTAATTTTACGATTAATCTAATGAAAGATCTTATTTGGTTGTACTTAATAGTTGAATAAAATGCATATTTTGATTTCAAAAGAGTGGAAAACATTACAGTTAGAGGAAAACAGGATTCAGAAAGCATGTTTTGGTTGTCTGTCTAAAGATTTATTACGCTAAAAAAATTACGTATTTACATTCTGTGTAAAATTGAATTTGCTTCCTGTTAGAATTTCAAAATAGTTTGTAAAATATTAAGAAAATCTTTCTAATAACTGAATATTGACAGAAATATTATTCAGAAATATTCTTTATTATCCAAAGAATTGTTCAACATCTGTTTATTTCATACTTATTCGACTGGAATCGGTACATTAAAATCACATTTTATAATAATTGTATCACTATTGTTAAATTAATAAAGTAGAAACAACTCTAAATTATTCATGGTGTCCCTTGAGTTCTATTTTAGGACGATTGTTGTTTATCATTTAAATTAAAGATATCCTAAATCTAATAGTAATCTGTTAATATACGAGTATATTAGTATACAGATGGCATAAGTATCTTGAACTGGGATGATTGAGGATTAGACATTTAGGAAAGTCGTAAAAAGAATTGACATCATTAATACGTATGCATTTATCTAATAATAACTTCAATGTTAATTCGGCTAAAAAGAAATACGTACTTTGGGTTTTAATCTTGAAAGAACTTTTCAAGAAAAATCATAATCTTTGACCAGTAAATTATTAAATTTTTAAGAATTAATTATCGTTCTTTGTATTCACGTGGACTGAGTGTTGTTTTGCAATAAAAACGACAGAAGAATGATTTCACATTTAAGATGCAAAATCATTCTTTATTTTTGCATCTTATATTGTAAAAATAAAGATGCAACGGAAGATTATTTTTATAAAAATGTTAATTTCAAGTGAATTATAAATAATTTTATTTACGGTTAAGTAAAATTATAATAAATAACAGAAAATCTATTATAATTTCCCATTAATATCTTTTGTTTTTTCCGGTTGAATATTTTTTAATTAATATATGTTGTAAGATAGAATAAATTCAAATAATCGATGGATGAAGCCTTTACTTGATGAAAATCTATATTAACATATTTTCTTATGTTATTAGATTTTCAAAATTATTAAAAATAAAACAAAAACAATAAAGCTGTTGTGAAAATATAACATATTTGTTTATTTTCCTTTTGTTAATATAAATTCACACTCGTTGTGGCACTGAATTATAAAATTATGCTGTTGCTACATACATGGAAAAATATGTAATTGTTAAAGCAATAAAAAAAAAATTAGTAAAGATTGCAGTTTAATTCATGTGAATGAATTCATTTGCACTAATCTTTTAAAATTCCACATACGTTAATCATAAATCACCTATAAACAAAATAAAAATAAATAGAAATAGTATCAAACTCCTAATACAAAACAGATAAAATTTTACCAAACTACGTACGAATTTTTTAAAGTTAAGAAAAATACCGTTTGGATCAGTAGTGATCACTACTTTAGAGTGCTTTTCAATGAAAATACTAAAACATTAAATAAATACAGTACAAGACTTTTTCTGAAGTAGTGAATGAGTTTAAAAAAAAATTATACGAAGTAAAGAAAAAAGAGCTCATCTGAAAAAAGCTGTTTAAAAATATCCAAAGACAAGAAAACTGTTAAAGATTAAGAAAGTATGCAGAAAAATATCGTAAACTGCTGCTGGTGAGCGAGCAATGAGATTCTTTGAAATACAGAGATATTTACTATTTCGTTAACTTAAAAAGTAATTTATAATAAGTCTTATTTCTTTTAATAATTTGTCTTAACTTTTACGTGATTACAATTCAACTGTCAGAATAAGATAAGTTATTTCAACAATCCAATTTTTTGATCATAAAAAATATAATACTTTCAAATTATCTTTATTATGTTATTATGTAGACAAAAAAGTTGTTATTAAAAAATCCCACAGTTGTAAAAAAAATTACAACAAGACAATCAGTTGAATCAACAAAATAAACAATGAATGTTAAAAATAAATCTATTTGGTAAAGAATAAGGCTTAAAAAAAAATAAAAAAATTAAAAAAAAAAATTATGAATCGTTGGACGTGAAGAGTAATTTACAATCTTAATAAGTGCTAGAATTATTTTTAATTATCTAGTATAAGTAGATGCAATGTAAAATATACATTTATGTATATAAATAAATAAGAGATTGAGAACATACAGAGTTATAAAACATACTGCAGAAATTATGCATTATTATAAGACATTTTTAATTTATCAAAATAATATTATAATTGGTATACTGTTGACAAGTAATAACAGATATTTTAATAGTAGCTAAATTACATCATAAACCTAAATCTGTGTGGCACATTATAATAATGTAATATGGTAACGTTACCTCATTCTATGAGAGTAAATGCAGTTGCAATTTATTATTTTATAGAAATTTTTTTGTTTGTTTATCGTTAACTTTATCTAATATCTCTCTAATATTTTTAATGTAATGTCTCTACTTCTTAAATATAATTCATAGTAATAAAATATTATTTTATTATATTTGTTTGACATTTTACTATTTTATAAATACTTAAAATTTATCTAGGAAAGTGATAGTCATCAATGAAATAAAATTTAAAATATTTAAATCAAATAAATGTAATGAAATGAAAATTATTGTTATTACAATCAACGTTCTGAAATAATTTTATACATTGATAAGTACTGAAAGGTTTATTTAGAATGCTTAAAAATCGGTTGAAGTTGATTTTATAGCAAAAGATATAAAATTTTTCACGTCAAACTTTGATTCAATGTGAGTGACATAGACGATACGGCAATTATTCTGCCTGAAATTGAATTTTTGTATCCGGTGGCAACATCTCTTTTGCAATATTGCAGTAAGATTGAGTAGTTGATTTTAATAATGGAATGAGAAAATTTTCTAGCAGTCCCGGGATATGATACTTTTATAATATTCAAATGAAAAATAAAGGGCGGTACACTTTATCTTTGGTAAAAGATCAATAAGCCGGCCTCCGTGGCGCGAGTGATAGCGGTTCGGCCTTTCATCCGGAGGTCCCGGGTTCGAATCCCCGTTAGGGATGGAATTTTTGTATACGCTACAAATCATTCATCTCATATCTCATCCTCTGAAACAATGCCTAACGGTAGACCCGGAGGTTAAAAAAAAAAAAAAATAAGCACTTATCTTTAGACTACAAGAGACGCGAGCTAAAGAGATTCAAAAGAATTTTGCTCTTTTGTGGACTGATATACCACCTAGATCTTACTGTATACTAAGAATTAATAATGAGCCATCTTATTCATGAATCCTATGCATACAAGTTTCCCTAACTTGTTACACAAAAGCGTCAGAAGCGCGCGGGCGAACTGTCCAATGTTTCATGTCGAACAGAACAGCCGGTTTCAACAAAATTCTTGGGTCAAGCATAAATTGTAGGTTTGCTTAGAAGAAATCCTTACCGTACTTTTTTTTTTTTTTTTTTTTTTTTTTTTTGGGGCGAAAAACGAATGGTCGTTATCATCGCCCGGAGAATCGATAAATAAATAAAAGTAATTAAAACTTACCGTACTGGATTCGAAAATGAGGTTGACTGTATCGAGGATTTCGTTTCATAAAATAAAAAACACACACACCTATGAAAGTAGTTAATTTGTTTACTGAAATGAACGGTCGCTGCTAGCCCATTTAGTGAAAGTATTTGTGTTTAAAGCGCTGAAAAAATGATTATAACTTTGACATTAAGAGTCAAAACTTGATATGTTTTACTACAAAATGACTCTTCAAAATATTCTTAATATTTCGAAATGAACTTATATGTAAGTCTTAAAAAACTTGTAAAGGTTTTTTTGAATCTCTGTTTTTCGTTTAATCGATTCAGAGAAGTAAATAACATTAAAAAAATTCACGATAAAATTATCGATGTTTATCATCTCTGAAATCAATGTTGTACAACTCTACTTCACTTTTCACGTAATCGCCTATAATAATAATAATAAAACTATAAAAATAATAATATATAATAAAACGTATATAGACTATCTATCTTAAAAATATTACTAAAATTATATATTTTTGATGCATATGTATTACTCAAATCGGGGATGTCCGTTCGGTCATTTATATCGACACTACAATTTAGTTTTTCTGATTGCTAGTTCTCTAGAGTAGAGTATTCTCAATTTTTATTTATCCACGTTTTACTTGTAAGGTAGACCAGTTTAGTTTAATTGGCAATATATGCGTGTTTTTTACTTGAAAGAGCCAAGGATTTTAGGCAAGACATATTACAAATTAGGTAAACTTTGATTAGTTTTATTATATTCTACATAATCTTATCTTTTTGTGTAATATTTTATGTAGTTGGTAACCTAAAAAATAAAACCTAAATGAAATACTTAAAATGTACGTCTTGGCTTTCATTTATGTTTATACATTTTAGTTACTAATAAATTTAATAAAATTGTAAATTAATAATTGTTTTTATAATACAGTAATTTAAGCTTTTGTGTGTTTAAAATTTTTTTTCAATAAAATCATCGGTGACTGAATAAGTAATTACGTAGCTTTTGTTGCTTATGATGTAGGTTTTAATCTAGTCAGAGTTATAGTTTTCGATTGTGTATTTTCAGTTGCAGTGGCTCAAGAGGTTAGGAAAGATTAAATAAAAACAATTTTCAACGATAAACGCTTTCTGAAATTTTTTATTAATAAAAGTTAAATCTTAATTTAAATATATAAATAAATATTGAAGTAATTATTTATTAATATTGTTTAATATAAACGTGCGATTTTTTTTTACAGTTTATCTACAGATTGTTGGTTTATTAATGTCACGAAAATTCTATTTACTTTATTATTAGTAAATTACAACTAGCGACCCAAATTTTTTTGTTGAATCTGAGATAAGATGATTCTGTAAATATTAAAATAGTCTAACACATCTATAAATAAACACCTACTTAAATACTCCATATCTTTTGTAATTACTTTCATGGTAAATTATTTACTATATATTATAACATAACAATAGTAACGAATTCGATTTAGTATAACTATTGTTCATTCTCACCTTGATCATACATTACACAACACTCACACACACACACCCACACATCTACCCCCCACACATACACACATACACAATCACAAAATAACAGTTAACTAATGTAATCTTTTGAGATAGTTTTGATGCATGCACATTCTTCTTTGATACAATTGAAGATGAAACCTGAGTTATAAACCACGTATAGCCCAATATATAGAAATTTGATTAGGATTGATTAAATATCACATTATTTTTATTTTAAATTTTGTTTAATATGCTTTTAAAATGATTTCCTATAATTGAAGAAAAGAAACAGATAAATAAAGATTAAATTATTGGAGAACTGCATTTGTACATTCACTCGCTAGAACCAACTTTAAATGCTTCCTCTTCCGCAATCCTGAGGTACAATAATGTTAAAAAGTAATTTTTTATAGCGTTATTCTTATTTAATATTATTTATTACTTTTCCATGTTTGAACAATAAACTTTGAATAAAATAAATTTGTTAATTAGTCTTTCTGTAAACGTATAAAAAATTTGATTAAATATAGTCGTTAATTAAGTCAGTTTTCTATGTTTACAGTTGGTCCACAGCGGTAGATGTGCATTACGGTCTCGTTTTCAACTCAATCTATTGTGTACGTCCCCTTTCTTAATTCCTTTCCTCAGCCCGAGCAATTAAATTTTTTTCACTTTGCGGTCTATCAGCAACACATTTATTTTCAGTTCTTTTTATTGTTTAAGCGTGAAAATTGAATTACATAAAATGTTATTTATATGGATTCTTTCTATTATTTATCTATATATAGAAAATTCAACGTTTTTCTCGATCACGGAAAAATGTAAATGAGGAATAAATTAAAAAAAAACACACTAACAACTATTCGTTTTAGACCTGCTTTCTGCTTCTTCTGTGAAATTAAACAATAGTAAAATTCTTGAGGTGCAAATTGAGATATAAATTTTATGCTTCCTTATGGTTTTTGACCTAAAGAATTGAAAGAGTTTAAGACCTTAATTTAACATAGTTAAGTTAAGTTGTCATCTCATCTGTTCTATCTCACTTAGGTTTTAAGAAAAACTCGGTAAAACATGAAAACTTTTCTTTTCGTGAAAATTCACTTTTTTAGGTTTGGAATAAGGTAACGTTGTTAATTTGCAAGTAAACAAATAAAAATTCGTAGTTAACTTTGATTTTCTAGTTAACTAGATTCAATTATAAAAAAAAAGATTATATAAATAGCGTCTATTAAGATTAAACTCAAATTTGAAAATTTCAACTTAAATGAGGAAAAAAACACAAAACTGGATCGGAAAAGTAATACGATTTTAAACAGAACAATTTACATAAAAATCTGATGTGGACACCACATAGCCTCCTTGTACGCCTATTAAATTACATATATTTTTCATTACATTTTTTCATATTTTTATTATTATTATTATTGAATTATTATGTATTGTAAACTTTTTTTTACAATCACAGATTAATAATTATTAATACATAAATATATTTAAATCAAAAAAAAAGTTAAAAAAAGGAAAGGAAGTCTGATTCTCGTTGATGTGTCTTACCTCTGTAGATTCCAAGTATTTCATTAATTAAAATTTGATTGGCCTATAGCTCTGGAACCAATGAAAATAAGTACCACTAGAGAGTTGAAAATCTCTCAATGAGAGCTAATTACTGGAGTTAAAAAAAAGTCCAAAATCCAAATGTTTTAGATTTTGGCCTTTTTTTTAGACATTTTTGGTTCAGTCAATTGCAATCAAAGAGGGAGGTGCACAACTAGATGTTACAACAGGCCTAAATCAAAATTTCAACATTCTACAGGTAATCGTTTTTGAGTTATGCAATATACGTACGTACGCACATTGATATGTACGTACAAACGTCACGCCGAAACTAGTCGAAATGGATTCATGGATGGTCAAAATGGATATTTCCGTTGAAATCTGGAAATCGAAATTTTTCGCGATCATAATATTCTTCCTTGCACGAAGAAGTAAAGATACTAAAAAAAAATTTGAAAGACATCCTTTTAAAACATATTAAAAATTTTTATTTTTTCATATTTTGGCAATAACAGTTGATCAACAATAAAGTTTAGTGTCTAGCATTTTAATATTTATTTGAGCGGTGTTTGTGCTGTTATTGTTCGGTTAGTCATTGACAGTGGGTTATACCACAAATTTGTTTTCCTTTAGAGAGTTGACAGACATGTTGTTAATTTATGGTAAAGTAAATAAAAGAAGATTGGCTGCTGTGTGTAAGTACCGAAAATTATTCACATCGAAGAGTACTAGATTCTAAAACATTTGAGGTTTTGAAGAGGCGAGTTCTAGAAACAGGTATGCTTAAACCATAATGATTTGATGCTGGTCGGTGAACGTTTTGTGAGAAATGACAACGCTGAAGAAGCAATATTGAATGCGGTATAATTTTATCTCCCACCTCAAGCACTAGAAGGTTGTTACATTGCTTTCAAAAGTAACAAAGTTGTAAAATTGGTCACAATGATTGAAGAGAAATGTTTTGAAATAGAAAAAGGATTGAGCTAGTGTCTTATAGAAAAGAGAGTTTATTGAAAGGATAACAGACTGATCAGAAAATTGTATATGAAGCTAAAAGCAGCTGTGAAAATAAATGAGAATATCACAATTGGTTAGAATTAGGCAAAAGAGTGAGTGAGGCAAGGCTTTTGTTAATCAAAACACTGTTCACCCTTTATGTCGAAAGAAATATTGGATGGCCAAAAGGAGTAAGCATAGATAGAAGAAATATAAATTGTGTCAGTTTTACTGACACAATTATAATGACAATATAAGGACTATATAAGTACAATATAAGGACTATATATGACAATATAAGGAATGATAAAAGCATTGGAAATAGGGGTGAAGGAATATGGGATGAAAATAAATATGAGGAAAACAAAAGTCATGCAGGTGAATGAGAGAGAAGATATGGTTGTTAAAGGAGCAGAAGGAAAAACTGAACAAGTAAAGAGATACAGATATCTTGAGGCCGTATTAACTGAAGATGGGAGGAGTAAAGAAGAGAAGACGAGAATTTCAATGGCAAAGAAAGCCTTTTTTAGAAAGAAAAAATTTCTCTACAGCATCATGGATCTGAAACTGAGGAAGAGATTGATAAAATGCTATGTTTGGTGTATACTTTTGTACGGTAGTGGAACATGGACACTGGGGAAAAAGGAAAAAGATAAGATTGAGGCTTTTGAGATGTGTCTGGAGGAGAATGGGGAAAGTAAAACGAGTGGACAAAGTAAATGAGTAACTAGAAGTATTAAGAAAAATAAATATAGAACAACATAGGCGACTATAAGAAGGAGGATAGGAAACTGAATTAGGCGTATAATGAGGGGAAAAATGAATAATAATTAAAGTTCTTGAAGGGTCTGTTGAAGGTGAAAAAAGAAATGGAAATAAGAGGCTAAAGTTAATAAATGACATAAAGGGTAATGGAGGTTACCATGAGATGAAAAGGAAAGCATGGGACAGAAGTAGATGGAAATAGCGATGGTTAAAGGACCTGCCAACAGGCAGAACATCGTATGATGATTATATATTACCATGAATTTATGATTTTAATATATAAGATTGTACTATATATAATAAAATATTAAATCCAACAAAAATTGAAATTAAAACAAATAAAAATAACTACTTAGATGAATATCAGATCTGATTTCTTTATTTAATTTTGTGTTCATGCAGCAGTTATCTGTGTAACTTCTTTCTTCAGCCTTTCATCACACACTTTGGTATATTATTTATTATTAATATGAATATTAATGAACCAAAGCTGTAAGGTGCTAAGGCAGTCCTCAATTAATAGAAGACGGATGATTAATTTAATAATAAAATTTATATTATTATTTGAAAGAATAAATTGGTTGTTACAATGCTTTCTGAGTGTATAAGTAGACTTTACATGACTTCCAGACTGTTCTGTGTTTATGTTCCTTTTTTAAAAACTAATTCTCAATCTATAATAGTTTTCGGAATAATCCGTAAAAACTATGGAAAAATTTTTAAGTATTATAATATAATACTGGGCGTTTGCAAAACGTCTTATGATAGACTCGAAAAAACGATCCTGGCAGCAATACGTGTCATCCATTGACAAAACTACTACTGCATCAGATGTTTGGAGGAAAGTGAAGGCGATTTGTGGGCGTAATGATTTTGCTCCCATAACTAGCCTTCAAGATGAAGATGAAATAAAAGACACTCCGTGTTAAATTGCAGAGCTGTTATCAAATCACTTCGAAAAGGCCAGCAAAAGGGCCAACTACGAGGAAGGTTATCGAACCAAAAAAGAAGAACTCGAAGGTCTACTAAGTTTTAGAACTGAGTATAATTACTCATATAATGTACCATTTAAAATGGAAGAATTCGCGAAAGTGTTGGAAAAATCAGGTAACACAGCTGCTGGTCCGGATGAAATCCACTATAATATGATCAGGCAGCTGAATACCACTGCAAATCGTAGATTATTAGAAGTTTATAATAAAATATGGCGGGATGGAACGTACCCGCAGCAGTGGAAAAAAGCTCATGTTGTTCCAGTACCAAAGAAAAATAAAAATTTAACAGACCCCCATTAGCTATCGTCCTATTTCTTTGACGTGTGTTATGGGGAAAATATTGGAAAAAATGATTAATAATCGACTCGTCTGGGTTTTGGAAAAAGAAAACCGGATATCACCGTATCAAACAGGTTTTCGGCAATACCATTTTACCACTGATCAAATGATCAGCTTAGAGGACATTATATATAACAGCTTTATCACAAGGAAACATTGTGTCGGAGTCTTCTTTGATCTTCAGAAGGCTTTCGATATGACCTGGCTTCATGGTATAATGCTCCAGATACATGAATGGGGCATTCGTGGCAATCTGCCCATACTGCTCAGCAACTATATGAATGACCGTACCTTCCAAGTACGCGTCAACAATGAATATTCATGTGAAAGAATCTTGGAAAATGGCATACCGCAGGGTTCGCCGTTGAGCGGTACCTTGTTTACCATTACCATTAATAAATTGATATTAGCCATTCCAGTAGAAATCAGCAAAAGCGTCTATGTTGATGATCTGGAAATCGTGTATGCCAGCAACAAGACTGCTATGGTGAGGTACAAATTGCAACGAGCGATCAATGCTCTAAATGAAGTTGCAAGGAATAACGGATTCCAATTCTCACCAGAAAAAACGTGCTGTGTACACTTTTGTAGGAAGAGAATTCCTCATCAAAGTCCTGCGTTGACAATTGATGATAATCCAATACAATATAAAGACAGCGTAAGGTATTTAGGACTAGTATTGGATAAATCCCTTACATGGGGATTACATATACAGGACTTGAGTGATAGATGCAAAAGAGCCCTAAACATTATAAAATGTTTATCGAATTTAAATTGGGGCTCAGACAAAGAGACATTATTGAGATTGTATAAAGCATTGGTTCAATCTAAACTAGACTACGGATGTATCGTATATTCATCCGCTAGAAAGTCGCACTTAAGAAAGTTAGACGTAGTTCATGATAGCGGAATAAGATATGCAACAGGCGCTTTCCGCACAAGTCCGGCGGCTAGTCTGATGTCTGAAGCCGGAATAATACCACTACATTATAGAAGAGAGATCCTTTTGTTAAGATATGCAGCAAATGTATGGGCTTTCCCTGCTCATATAAATAATAAATTGTTTACGAATCATCCTATGGCTGCAGTATATGAACATCGTGCTACCTATTCCAGACCAACCGGAATTAGGTACCACGAATTAAGAAGAAAATATGAAATTGCTTTACCAGAGACACTAGCGATTTCTACTAGAGAAATACCGCCATGTCTTTTGCCAGCGGTTAATACAAGTATGGATCTCTCTCAAGGAGAAATAAAAAAGAAACCAGCAGTGATCATCCAGCAGGAATTTTTGGCAACCGTCAGTAGTTACGAAGAATATATTAGAATTTATACTGACGGTTCTAAAACCGAACATGGTGTTGGATGCTCGATATATGTAAATGAAGAAGCCCACTTTTGGAGACTGCCAGATGTGGCCAGTGTCTACACGGCAGAACTCACTGCAATTCAGCAAGCTCTTCGCTACACTGAACACTATTGCGAAGAGAGAGTGCTAATATGTTCCGATTCATTAAGTGCACTCGTCGCAATTCGGAACAAAAACATTAAGGATGTCCTAATTGCAAACATCCTGTCCATATTATACATACTAAAACAACGAGGACAGCGATGCGTATTTGTATGGACTCCGGGGCATGCTGGTATTACAGGTAATGAAATCGCAGACGAAGCTGCCAGAAAGGCAACAGTCTGCGATGATTTGGATGCATTTCCTGTAAGAGTGGCAGATGTTAAAAACAGTCTAACAAACATAGTAAGAAGCAAGTGGAACGCTGAATGGAGGAGTTTAAATACAAAATTAAACTCAGTTAAAACTTCTCCTTACAAATGGAAAAGCGACTTTAAGTTGACTCGCCGTGAACAAGTAGCGGTGACCAGACTTAGAATCGGTCACACGCGATTAACAAATTTATATTTGTTAACCGGCGAAGTGAGACCAATGTGCGGTGTTGTAATAAAACACTGAGAATCAAGCATCTAATAGAAGAGTGTACCATATATGAGGACCTCGGAAAGAGGTTCCGTCTTAGAAATAATATTAGTGCTGATCTGGATAATAGAAATGAAGAAAATATTGTTGCATTTTTACATGCCAGTGGACTTCTTAAAAGTCTATAAAATGAAAGTTTAAAGCTGTGACAAAAGAAACTCTAAGCGGTAGTTTATATATATATATATAAAGAAAAAATAGTATTGATAAGTTTAATTTTAATTTCAAATGCATGCATATATATATAAGGGAGTCTCGAAACGTGGCACGTATAGTGACGGGAGGTAGCCCTCTTGCCTAGGCCATTTTGGCTCACTTGCATTCAAGAGCAGTGAGTTGGGGTGTGTCCGATGATGGCATGGGGGACCCTCAAGGGTGGATTGAGGCGCGAGGCTGTGGGTGTACGCTGTGCATGCCTATAGCCTGTTTACAAGAAGGATTCAACTGCCACGGCACCCTGGCGCGACTGATATACTGCTCAACGGCGGTTCTGGTCGCCCCGAGGGTGCTTAAACAAACTATAAATGAGACTAGTAGAAGAAAGAAAGAAATGGTATCGATAAGTTTAATTTTAATTTTAATTTAATGGTCTTTTGAGAACCTATCTCAAATTTTAATATTGGAGCCCTTTACACCCCATAAGTGTTAGTGATTGTCCTTGTCTTTATGTCTTAAATGTTTTGTGTAGTTTGTGCTTTTAAATAAAATGTAAGGGCCCTTTACACCCTTACATATGACGATCCAGATGGTGATAGTAGTTTCTTTTAAAGATTGTGACGAGGGCTAATGACCTTAGCAGTTGATGCCCATAATAAAAAAAAAAAAAAAAAAAAAAAAAAATAACTCCTGTATTATATTAAGATATGAAGACTTCCACACTACAAAAAGAAATTAAAAACTTCAGAACCACATAAGAAAAAAAACTAGAAAACCATGGAAATTAAGAACCTATAAAACTCTTTGATAGAGTAAAATACTTAAAAAACTGAAATAATTACATTCTAAAGAAATATTTTAACAATTACACAATCACAATTCAAGTCACTGAGACAACTGAGACATGTATGTTCTTAGTCATTAGGAGTTACCATGCAGTACCTTTATAATCAAAATATGTGGATTTCGACATACGTATTTATTATTCTACGAATAAGAACAAAAAACAAAAACCGCAGAAAATCATACACTACTTTTATTAAAAATCCAAATCTTTACTCAGATACCCATAAAGTATGCAGAAATATTTTTTTTGAATGACTATTTTTTATTTTATAAATTGGATTTATTTAACAAATTCTGTAAGTCAAAATTTAATCGGTCTCAAAGACAACCATCTTAAAAAAAGAAACAAAAGTGTACTAAAATTTAGAAGAGTCAATTAATTAAAATTTTTAAATGATCCATGATAGTACTAACATGAATTATACTAATTAAGAAAATGGTTATAAAAAAAATCTGATGTGGACACCACATGACTTCCCCTTGTACGCCTATTAATTACATATACTTTTTTTTTATAAATGAAAAGTATAAAAAATTTTATTTCATTAATAACTTCTGATATTTTTTCATATATTTTTTGTATTTTTATTGAATTATTATTTATCGAAAATTTTTGTTACAGTCAGAGATGAATAATTATTAATATATTTAAATTAAAAAAAAGAGTTAAAAAAAGGAAATGAAGTCTGATTCGAACCGATGTGCCTCCCCTTGTAAGATCTAAATATTTCATTAATTAAACTTTCAGTTGGCGATAATTCTGGAACCAATGAAACTAAGTACCACTTATGATATATCGTTGAAAAGATCTCAATGAGGGCTTATTAATGCAGTTAAGAAAAAGTCCAAAATTCAATTTTTGGGGATTTTTTGGAGACTTTTGGTTCATTCGATTGCAATTAAAAGGAGAGGTGCACAACTAGATGTTACAACGGTCCTAAATCCAAAATTTGAACATCCTACGGCTACTCTTTTTTGAGTTATGCGAGATACATAAGTACGTACAGATGTCATCACGAAACTAGTCAAAATGGATTCAGGGATGGTCAAAATGGATATTTTCGTTGAAATCTGAAAACCGAAATTTTTCGCGATCACAATACTTCCTTTACTTCGTACAAGGAAGTAATACACCACCATTGCGGGAAGTATATAGATGATGATGAAAATGGTGTTAAAAAGTAGTAGTGGTTTTAAAATGAACAATTACCCACCGGGATGGTCTAGAGGTGAACTCATCGTCGTAAATCAGCTGATTTTGTAGTTTGAATTCTCAGGTTCAAATCCTAATAAAGGTAGAGTTACTTTTATTCGGATTCGAATACTAGATCGTGGATACCGGTGTTTTTTGGTGGTTGGGTTTCAATTAACCACAATCTCAGGAGTAGTCGATCTGAGTTTGTTCAAGACTTCAAATTTACCGCTACTGTTACATTACATTAATGACTTTCGCTAATGACTTTAATTGTTAATGCTACTATAAATAAAACTATTAAAAAATAACAAAAAAAATAGGGAAGTATGGTTAGATATTCATGGTAAAACATTTGTTATTTATTAATTATTGATACAAAATAAGTAAAAATAATAAAATAATGGTGTAAATTATATATTATTCCCGATTCTTCTGTGTGTTTAGCATTCCTAAAAAACATAAAAATGAAAATAGACTGATTCCTAAATCTCAGAATGTCATCAAAAATTCTAGATATGATACTAACTCTAAACTAGTCCTATTTTCTGTTTTATGAATTCAGAATATTTGTAAAATTCTAGATTTCATTTTAAAAATTTTAAAGAAAAGCAATCGTAAACTAATTATAAAATTGTATACTAATCTAATATATTAAAAACAAAATCATTAGAAAGTGATATTTTCAAAAATAAATGGTTATATTTTCGTTGTAAAGATTAATTAATTTTTATGATAGGACAATTTTATTAAAACTAATTTGTCATCTAAACAAATTATATTTCAGACATACGTTAATAATTATGAAATGTATTAAAATTTTTATAGCAATTATCGACTTCTATTTTAAAACTAGTTTATGTAATCTGCCCGTTATTAATTAAATTCCAAATATTTGTAGTGTTTTATATGTTTATTTCATCAGTTGAAAGGCTTTTACGAACCTAAACCAATGTTTCGATAATCTGTTATTCAAATCCTAGATAGCGCTAAGTCGTATTAGACTTAAGAGTCACCAGTTCCTTTCTTATAAGAAACAAACACTGTTTCTTACGGCAAAAGAGCTAGTTATGATTATTAAGCCGATAGCCGCGAGAATCTACACGGATCAATTTATAATACTCGTATTATAACCTATCTCCGCTGTATATTTACTACTAAGATTTTCCATTCGTGAAGGAACATCTTCTGAGGATTAATGAATTATTTGTAACATTTTCAATATATTCATATAAACATGGTAACGAATAAAAAATATTATTTTAATTAGTAACGGTCCAAGAACCACTTTTTTGGGGTACACCTGTGTTGATTTTATATCAGATAAGAAAAATGTTTTGCAAAGTTTAAGTTAAAAGTATTTGCTTTCCAAATAAGACGAACATAATAATTACCTGACAGAAACACTTAAATTTTATACAATAATCCTTTACGATAAATTTTGTCAAAAATATGGAATATACGTAAAGAATCATACGCTGTTTATTCTCAAACGCACTATGAAATAAATTGATAGCTCTGTTAACCTATTCATTTACGCAGTGCTAGTCTCAGAAGCCAAACTTATGGTCCGGAAAAAAGTCTGAAAGACAAAGTTTTCATTCTCTTCGGCAGAAGCTTTTCAAGAAAGAAATGGTAAACGGCTTATTGGCCTAATAATATATACGGCATATTATTATTATAATATAATATAATAATATTTTTTTTTGTCTTCAGTCATTTGACTGGTTTGATGCAGCTCTCCAAGATTCCCTATCTAGTGCTAGTCGTTTCATTTCGGTATACCCCTACATCCTACATCCCTAACAATTTGTTTTACATATTCCAAACGTTGCCTGCCTACACAATTTTTTCCTTCTACCTGTCTCTCCAATATTAAAGCGAATATTCCAGGATGCCTTAATATATGGCCTATAAGTCTGTCTCTTCTATCAGCTATATTTTTCCAAATGCTTCTTTCTTCATCTATTTGCCGCTACATCTCTTATTTGTCACTTTATCCACCCATCTGATTTTTAACATTCTTCTATAGCACCACATTTCAAAAGCTTCTAATCTTTTCTTCTCAGATACTCCGATCGTTCATGTTTCTATATAGAGCGACACTCCGAACATATACTTTCAAAAATATTTTCCTGACATTTAAATTAATTTTTGATGTAAACAAATTATATTTCTGACTCAAGGCTCGTTTCACCTGTGCTATTTGGCATTTTATATCCCTCCTTCTTCGTCCGTCTTTAGTAATTCTACTTCCCAAATAACAAAATTCTTCTACCTCCATAATCTTTTTTCCTCCTATTTTCACATTCAGTGGTCCATCTTTGTTATTTCTATTACATTTCATTACTTTCGTTTTGTTCTTGTTTATTTTCATGCGGTATAATATTATTATTTTCATGCGGTATTTTATAGTTCTTGCGTAGGACTTCATCCATGCCGTTCATTGTTTCTTCTAAATCCTTTTTACTCTCACCTAGAATTACTATATTATCAGCAAATCGTAGCACCTTTATCTTTTCACCTTGTACTGTTACTCCGAATCTAAATTGTTCTTTTACATCATTAACTGCTAGTTCTATGTAAAGATTAAAAAGTAACGGGGATAGGGAACATCCTTGTCGGACTCCCTTTTTTATCACTGCTTCTTTCTTATGTTCTTCAATTATTACTGTTGCTGTTTGGTTCCTGTAAATGTTAGCAATAATAATATTTTAGAATAATAATATAAAAATATCTTATAATAATATTATTATTATTTAGGTATATTATTATTATACGGCGTAATACCTTGTAAGATTTTTTTTACTCATTTAATAACCATAACAGGTTGAAAAGTCTTTCGTTGTCCTGATACATAGTTGAATCGTGTAATCACATCAAATATGGCAGTTGCTAAGAGTATTTGGAGGTAATGTTTATATCGAAGTACAACTTCGGTCAGAAGTAGATACCCTTGAGCTGACCAATAAATTACAGCGAAATGACAAAAGAAAACGCCTTTGTTTTGCTGAATGTTATTTTCTATCTCTACCGCAAAAAAAAAGTAAAATCGTATAATATTTTATATTTACATAATTCATTTTAGTGCTTAAGATTATAATATCATTACTTTAAAAGTCTGTATTTTTAAGTTGATAACTTTCGTTGCAGTAAACTACTATAAATTATTCTCTATACACCTTTATGACTGACTGTATATTTGCATTTACTACGATTATATATCTGTTTTGCTTTTATTTAAAAAAAGAGCATTGTATTTATCTTCCCTGCAAACATATTCGTACACCGACTAAAAGTTTCAATGACCTCATTCTCTTCTTTTTTACATCACAAATCAGCCTTCATTTAACAGGATGTCGCCAATTGAATAAATTATGTGTTCTTATGCTTGATTTATTTTTAAGAATCCATGAAAATTGAAAAAAAAAACTGTAATACGTTCGTCTTATTACCTCATTGATACTTAGTTGTTAGATGAAAATAATCAGTGTAACAAAAAAAATAGATATTCACGTGCCTGCATAAGTAGGTATGCTCGTGCATTTCCACGTATACGTATACTTAAGTGTATGTGGGATTAAGTTCATTTTTCACATACATACAGCACACACACACACACACACACACACACACACACACACACACACATATATATACACACAAAATTTTATTAGTTTATAAAGTACTTCCATAAAGTTTGATGTAAACCATAGAGTTTCAATAAAGGTGCTTTTCCATAAAAGTGTCTCTTATAAGTTTCAACCTAATTTAACGAATTTGAAATATCACATTAGATTACCGTTTGAGATGAAAATTACAAATAGGACCCGTTATATTTAAAAAAATTAGCCGACTTGAGTGAGATTAAAACTATTTGAATATTTATTTACATCAGCATTTCCCGTCGCGGGTTTGCTCGCGAAACACATAATCGGAATTTGAACATGAATACAGAAATTAATTCCTCAACGTCAAGCTTCCTTATTTTTTAAATATAAAAAATGAGTAATTATTCAAAAATACAAAGTATCTTAAAAAGAAATGAACACAAATTGTACGAAATGTGAATGAGTTGAATAAAGATAGAAAGATAGCCGGTCAAGGTTTGCTTCGCTCACCCTTCCAGTCTAGCAAGGGGGCTCTGCCCCTGGATTCCTCCCTTGTGTTCATTCAACTCATACTAGTGATAAATAAAAATTAAAATCTGTTCATTTATAAAAACGATCAGCTAATTGGAAAAGTCTTCAGAGCAACAGTAAGGTCATTACAGGACTCGAAACTTTAAGTGATTTGAAGAATGCGAGTTTCAAAATAGTCGGGCTCCATCTTATAAATTATACTTATAGCTGGTTACCCCCTCCTATTACGGGTAACGATGTATTTTGCCCGTTTCTTAGCGTTAAACACCGCTAGCAGGTGGCCGTACTTCGTTTCTCATGTTTAAAACAAAAATTAAATTTTTTAATTTTATGTTTTTTAGTCAGGTTACCCAGTTAGGTGCAGCCTACCGCGTGGCTCGCATAGGCTACCCGTAGGTTTGGGCCGCGCATACGGTAACAGTGGCTGTTACCGTATAGTCGCTGTGTTGGTTGTGCCGCACCGCCGTACACAGTCGTTCTTCTTAAAATATCGAAATTTAAAAAAACGCAAGAATGGTTTTTAGATCTGCAGAGTATTTTTAAGTCAAAATCGAGTGAATATCTCGTTTAGCATGATCAGAAATGGGAAAAATGTTCAATCATTGTTCTAAATTTTTTTACGTTTCTTTATTCCTTTCCAGGTCGAAGTTCCAAAAATTTAGAAATTGGTTTTTAGGTATCCATTCAAGATTACACACACCAAAAATGAAGTCGATATTATTTCTTACCGAAAAGAAATTCAATTTTACTCCATTTTAACCCTTAAACTCGTAATTTCAAAAAAAATCTTTTTAATGTGTATTTACACTGGAAGAACTTTTATATTTTCATAAAATCTCAATCATAGTTAGTATTTAACTTATACTAAAATTAAATTTCAATTTAGAATACTTTCGCTTTACGTTGAATTAATTAGCACTTTTAAGCATTTTTTATTTAAAAAATCTATCGTTAAACATTTTTTCGTAAATAAATTATGTCTTTCTATCATCGTTTGCAATGTTGGTTATAAAACAAATATATACATACTTACAAAGGACATTTTTTACATCATCGTTTTATTTACTGCTTTTTTATTGTCATTTCTACAGTATCTGTGTAACTTTTCTCTAAAACCCGCACAATATGATATCAACCAATAATATAACTGTTACGTAAATAATAGATTTTTAAATTAACTGTATCCGTCTTGAGTAGTAGAAGTAATATTTTTTTTTTTACAGTATAATTATATATCTTATTATATGATCGACTTGATTCTACACTAGACTACACCTCGTTTACATGTTATATATATATATATATATATATAATGTAATAAAAAGATATATTTTAATTTAAAATATTACCATTATTAATTTCTTGGGTTAGGCAATCAACTATACAAACTTATTAATAAAATACACAACAAATTCTCTAAGCTTCCTCAGGACCTATTCATACATACATGATACAAAATTCTCTTACATACTAGATTATGTATACTTACATACTAGAGTCACCTGAGCAAGCTTAGAGAATTCTAAGTGAAATGTTGTGTATTTAATTAATAAGTTTGTATAGTTGATTGCTTAATCCAAGAAATTAATAAAGGTAATATTTTTAACTAAAATATGTCTTTATTATATTTAATTCTACCCAATCAATAGGAAAATAAACTTAAATATATAATTCTAAGTTAATATTCGTATATATATATATATATATATATATATATATCATCCTCATCTCTTTCGGCCGTGAGGGGGTTGTTTATTGTTCACTAGTTGAACAGGTTAGAAAAATAAAAATAAAATATAGAAATTAGTTAACAAAAAAAATAATCTGTAGAAAGACATCAATGAAATTTCTAAATTATACAAAAATAGTGATTTCTGAAGGACAAGTCCCTTAACTACTACAACTCACTACCTAAGATATTTCATTTGTACGTACTTTAAAAAAAATAATGGGAAAATTGTTTTTTCACCGTTATTACTTCTAAATATTAAACATGAATGAAAAGGTTGTTGGTTACGACAAAAATTTTACAAAGCTGAAAAATGTTGTTTTTTATTTTCTTCTTTTTAAATTTATATGTAAAGAGATGCAGTTTTTCATTGTGGATTATTTCCTCTACTCGACAGAATACCTCAACATTTTTTAATGTTCCTTTTACTGCTATTCAAAATTTACACATTTAAAAATAATACATCATCTATCAGTAAACGATAAATTATTTAATCATTAAATTTCAAAGTATTTGTTATCTTTATAATGCAGATGATATATTATAGCTCACCTTATTGCGGATTACATTAAGATAAAATCAAACAAAATTATCTTTGAAGTTTTTTCAGTGGGCTCCTCTATTAGATTCGGATTTAAAATCTAATTTCAAATATAATGAAAATTTCATAAAAAATTTAGATAATTAGACAACCTTTTTTCAATCTTTCAAACTACAAACACATCATCGACTGTTAATTTGTTAATGAATTATTTATAAAACTAAATAAATCGTATGCATAAATTAAATTGACCGATATTTATAAATAAAAAAAATTCCAAAAATGTTCATTCCTTTAAATTTTGTCTAGTGTTATCTTAGAAATAAGTATTGATTTTTATATGTTCATTTTCCATCGAACCAAGCAATATTTTCCTGTTACTTAACATAATTAATATAAATTGTTTGGGCTTATGAGAATGATCCATGTACTTTTAATTTTTAATATACCTTAACTTCTAAGAAATCTTCCAAGAAAATTATTAAATGTTTTTATTGTAATAGTAAAATTACAATCTATTCGTAATATAACATGTACAGAACAATAAGTAATTGGTTTAACAAAGACATTACAAAATAAAAACATTACTGATCTGTTAAAATATTAAAATTTAGGAACTTAAAAGCTTCTAGATTTAAAATTTAAAATATGTGAGGTAAGTCCAAAACAATGAATCTCTTTAGCCTTTTAATTCGTTGTCATTATAATCCAAATGATTTAATGCCAAAAATCTCGGATGTTTGTTAAATTGTCTATCTATGTTGTTAAATTGTCATTTTTTAGTAAATGCTTTAATTTAGCTGCGTTATATTAAATCGGATGTCGTTGAATAAAAACAAATTTTATTGTATTTCAATATCCTTACAATTGTGGTAAATTATTTCTATAGGAAATTTTATATTAAAAAACATTTTTCATGCCAATGATTTTATTTAAATAATATTTATAACCTAAAACCTGATCTTTTTGTGATCACAACAGTGATTTTTAATAAAAAAAAATACAGGCAAGAAATGAGAATATAATCAAATTTTTATACGTATTTACATTATAAAATAACTGTGATCTAAACTTTATTTTATTCTACTGGATTTATCTGACTTAATATGTTTAACAATCTGCTAATGTAAAAAAATCAAATAGTTTTTAATTAATGTTTTTCATTTTTATTTTTTACTGATTATATGTAATTATTTTTGAGATATTTACATTTAACATTTTTATAAAATTGTCTTTATTAATTAATGAGATCGTATTAATATATAAATTACGATACGAGCCTTGGCGAGCGTCGTAAACTTCGCAAGAGTGAATTAATTGGCGTTATATAAAGTTGCATATCGTTTTTTTTCCATGGCCGAGAAAATATTGTGATTATTGATTTAAATCAATGATAGAATTCATTTACGCAATATTTTTTTTTATATTGTTAAAAAAGTACGTTAAGCAATAATTTTTGTGGCAGTAGGTTATTAGTCATAAGTTCTGCCTTTTCTTTAATATCGATCGGTGGTAAAGACATTTCTTCCTCAAATTTCGATATAATTAACAAAAGAATAAACAGTGTAACGTAGAAACTTAATTACCCATTTATGCACTTTAAAAATATCCTCTGTTTGCTAAACTACTCTTTTTTTTTTGTTTAGCTTCCGAAACCACTGTAAAGTATTACTTCAGAGGATGAATGAGGACGATATGTATGAATGTAAATTAAGTGTAGTCTTGTACAGTCTCAGATCGACCATTCCTGAGATGTGTGGTTAATTGAAACTCAACCACCAAAAAACACCGTAGTGTGTTTTCATACACGAGGTGGGCAGACTTGAGGGCCACGGCGCAGTAAATGTGGATAATGTCATAAGTGTGATGTCGGGTAACAGAAATGCTTGGACGAGAGTAACAACTGCGGTGTCAGCATTAATTAGAAACAAGGCAGCAGAGGATTGGGGCAGGCAGACTGGAAGATTGCAGTTGACCTGTGGCGGAGAGACCGATGCCGGATGGCTACGGGCGGCCAGCCTTAGGGGGTGGCCGGCGGGGGCTCCTCGGAGTCGTCGTTCGCCGATGATCCCCTGGGGATGCCACTCTGACTATTGACTATTCTAATTCGGTGACAAGAGCGCCCGGGTGATTGCGCCGGAGCTGTGTACATACCATGTGGATTAGGTCTGTCCCCTGAGTGACTAGAGGGGAAGGTATTTTAGCGGGTGGGAGCCCCCCGCACTTAGCGTCAGAGCGGGCCTGGTGGCGGCTGGCAAAGTTTTTATTCCTCCAACGAAAAAAAACCACCAAACAACACCAGTATCCACGATCTAAACTACTAAATCGGATTAAAATCAAAGTATAAAACAGCTAATACATTAAACAATATTCGCTTCTGATTGGGTGGTTAAAAAGAGTAAGCTTTTGAACACCTGCATCATAATGAAAATCACAATGACCCTCATTATGATACAGGTTCCAGCCACGTAACTCATACATTATATTACAGTCGTAGAAAAAATAAATAACCAAATTTTATTATTTTTTTAATGCTCTAAATCAAGATTTTCTCAAGATTTTTTTAGATCGTTCAGTGAAAATGATTAGCTCTTTTTGTTACTCATGGAATAGCTTACCTACACTTTCTTGACATGATTTATGTACTGCGTAATTATGTTCTGAATAATATATTTATCAAATAATTTCCTTTTTCATTCTATATAAATTTATGGCTTTTAAACTGTTTCTGATTTACTTTTAGCAGAAATAAAGATACAAAGTTTTCATTAAAAATTGTGCATAGATTATCGTTGAAATGTTTGTAAGGCTCGACTAAATTTAACATTAGTATTTTCTTTTTATCTACGACATTAAAAATATCTGTTTCTTCGATTTAGAAACGGTTTGTGAAAAAATTGCCATTCAGAATAAACGAAATCAAACAACTGGATTTATGAACGTTTAGGAAAGGTCACTTACTAAGAAATTTTCACAGTTATAAGACTAAGCTAATTTTTAACGGAGTTGTAAATTGTACAGTTATTCAGTTGAGTCCCGCTGATGAATAGTGTTGTTAACTAGGTCATATATCTCATTGCTTTTCCTCTTAGCAGTTCATTGATTTTTACCACTCAGTAGCTAAAAATAAATCACATTGAAGTTTAGAAATAAAAGAAGATATTTGCAAAAATTGTAAAAATAATAGTAATTTGTAAAATAATTACTGGGGAAGTGAACCATTATACATACATGATTTTTCGTCCATTAAAAAAGTCTCTGGACAGGTATATCCCTTAATTAACTTACTTACAAAAACCACTGAAAAATTCTAAAACTTTTCCAGTTTTTAAAAATTTTATTATCATAAAACATACTCGCACAGAAAGGAAATGATAATTTAACCAAATCTTCAGATATTTTATTTTGTCCTCTGAAATAAGTATGACCAGCAATTTATATTGTCCTAGAATTATTAAGGAATTTTATTAAGATTTAAAAAAAAAAAACATTAGCTTAAGATATTTATACAGGAAATCTAGGCTCAAAACAGTTGTTTTTACACGACTGCACAAAAAGGAGTGTAAAAAATTTAGGGTGTATATATGTATGTAATTGTTTCTTCCACCGTAGCAGCTCATCAGCTGATCCGATTTAGATGTATGACCTGCGTTGGATTACTTACGTTACCGGAAGTAACACAGGCTATATAAATATGCATATACGAGTATATATATATAGTAGTGGAAATTTGCCAAACTGCCAAATTTTGCAGTATTGAAATTAGTTGAAGCACATAATTAAATGAATTGAATTAATGAACTGTGAACTGCGAGTCTCTATTACTATGTGAGTTGGGTTTGAAATGAATGATTCGAATCAATCGAATGAATAATATTACAAAAATAATAGAATTAAATTTAAATAAAATAAAATAATATTAAATAAACTTTAAAAAAATCTGTTTAATAATAAAGGACTTCCCATGACGACTGCGTGTAAGGCTAGAGTAGAGAGATAATGCGAGCACATCGTGCGAGGATAAACAAAAAAAATAAATTGCTAATAAAAACTGGTCATTCAATTATCTTTATTTGTTGGAAAGAAAGGTGATTGATTTTGTTAAAATAATTGTTACCCTGTTTAGATCTCAAACGGATGAAAAGTAAATCTAAATGAGGGATAAGACGCAGACTACATAAGAACGCCTTACATAAAGCGCTTTACAAATACAATGAATCTGAGAAAATATCAGATTTTATCAGGAAAAAAGAATAAAATTATTTTATAACGTGAATTTATTTTATTTTCAAAAAAACGCGTCCTGGTCAGATTTTTTAGTATGGCAGTTTAAACTCATTCTTAGACGTATTCACAGATCTCGATAGCCTTCGTACCGCATACTGTACCTGTTTTATGTTTTATGGAATTTTAAAACCTATGACAGAATAATTTTTCTAATTTTTTGCCTTACAAAATATTGAAATATCGCTAGACTTGCATTAGACGTTCAATTAAAAAAAAAAACAACATTCAACTACGGCAATACATATGTTACTGAATAATTGGTTGCAGAGTTTAACTCAATAAAGTTGGAAAAAGTAATCAAGAAAAGGTGTAAGAAAGCGAATAAAATTCTTTCTTTACAACCTTTAATGTCGTTTTCACAAAAGTTAATTCTCATATCGCAATTGTTTATGTAACAAAGTAAATGAGATAAATTAAGCCAATTTTAGTAAACTTTATATACTCGTATTTTAAATAAATTAAAATAATCCCAATACTTTTTAAACTTCTGATCGATAATATTTATTTTAATTAACAACTAACAGATAATATTTCTATTATGGAATGGTTAATTACTTTTTTACATCAAAGATTTAAAAAAAATGTTTTGTTGCTGATGTAATGGATACATAATTTTTTTATTATTAAATTTTCGTTAAATATAAATATTTTACATTATTATTAGTATGTAAGTAAACATTTTTTTTTTAATAACGATTTTAACATTTTAATAACATTTTTTTATTTTAACGATGATTATTTTTTGATGAAGTATAAATTCCTAACGGTGTTTATGCAATTGAAATATATAATGAAAATTAATTCCAACTATCTATTTAAAACAAAAAATGAAACTGTCTTTGGAATAACGAGCGTCATCAGTAAAAATTCACAAAAATGCTTTAAAATGGAACGTTCATATGATAAAAAAAAATTATAATTTTCTTTTTTTAAATATTTAACTCTTACTTCCCTTTATGAAATACTTCTGAATTTTACTAATAAAATTTTAATATCGTGTACCTGATAATTTTATGAAGGATATAAAATTAAGCTAAGATTTTAATGGGTCGTACGTACGTATTTATAAATCTATACTGTTGAGGGATGTCGTTAGTAAAATTAATTTTCTGTTGTACTCAATATAATTCATAATAAGACTAGATACTTTTAGATCTAAATTACAGACTACTTTACAATAAGGATATTGTAGACCACATTATTAGGTAAAGTTACAATTGAATCATATGAACTGTAATAAGAATTAAATTGAAAATGTAATATAAATTCAGTGAATGGGATTTGTTTTACGCGAATCTAAAAAAAATAATTCGTATTAGTTATTAAATGTCCAAGTTATCGGGCTCAAAAGGTATAAAATCTTTTAAATAAAGCTTAGAAAGATTGGTTAGGCGTCCATAATAGGGTAGTGCTATTACTAGCCTAGTAATAATAATAATAATTAGTTACATTCCATAGAACGTAAGCAATATACATGGCTTACAATCTATAGATATTTTCAACCTGCTTATCCGGGTCAGTTGATAAATTGTTTAATAATTATTAAACTTAAAGAAAATTTTGATGTAGTAAGTTTAATAAATTCTATTAACCGATACCTTTTAGAAAAGTGTTTTCTGAATACAAGGAAAAAAATATGAATTCGTTAGACGGCATATCCGTTGTCGCTGAATGGCTTCGACGACACGTGGCACTTAATAACCTTTTAGTAGCCCTGAGAAGGGCTGTGTTGTCGTCGATTGGTTTCGACAGCTCGTTGTAATAAATAACCTTGTGGTAGCCCAGAAAAGGGCCGTTTTTGTCGTTAGCTCTGAGAACAGCTGTTGGGTCTGGAAGCTGATCCCCGACGAAGTCGACTTGGCTTTAGTCGGGGAGTTGCGGCTCGTCCATTGAAATCAGACCGGACTTCCCCCTCAGCGGCAGCTGGATCCCCACTACAGCGTGATAGTGGTGGCCCTCAGAGCCCCGCAGTGTTGGGTCGGAGTCAGTCGTCTTTTGCCGGCGCGACCGAGGCGGTTCTCCCCGAACAATCCCACAATTTTGGCTCCTGCTACTGAGTTGGCCGGCCAGAACGACTGAAGCCCGGCGAGCTGGAGCGAGAATGTAGCGTTCGCGTCCAGCGGCTCCCTCGACGGGCCGGCCAGGCCTGCTGCTCCGGCAAGGATGTTGGCATCCGCCGGGAGGTCCCACGTTGAGGCGGTCAGGGAACTTCTTTTGTCTTCTTCCATCTTCTTCTTGGTCTTCTCCAGGTGGTGGTCGGTGATGAATTAAAAATTTGCTCTCGTGCACGCTCTTTTATTGGAGCCTGAGAGTGGTGGGAGCGCAGCGCCGCTATGGTGGGAGAACTGTATACTTTATGCGTATTGCGAGCTGAATATTTTTAAGAAAGTTTTATTAAAATTTTAATCCTAAACAGTCCAAATTCGAACTATGCACAATGAGGATTCATACAGCCTCAAGTCGCCCATTCCGAGATGTGCGCCACCACCAAAGAACACCGGTATCCACGATGTAGTATTCAAATCCGTATCCGTATGTAAAGGATTTGAACCTTATTGACGATTGAAAAAGCAACTTTGTTAAAGAAGGAGCCTCTCTGAGAGTAATGATGTTTATCGTACAGTGAATCCTGTAGTGAAAAGTGTGAAAAGCCCACTTGTTAAGTTTATCATTATCTGCATTTTGGTGGGCTCGGAATTTCGATATATAATAGTGTGTTTGGTTTTCGTTTTTCAGTTTTATTACCTAACGTAATTTACATATATTCTCAAAATGGTTTGAGATACATTTAGGCGTACTTCCTTCGGTTATTTGTATTCGTAATTATATGAAAGTAATTTTAATATTTTATTATAAATTTTTGTAAAAATTCAATTTACTTTTTTTTATTAATATATAAATAAAATTATAATAATATTTCTAGAGGATTCTAAGATTTAATCAGATTTCTAGATAATAAGCAATAAGAAATACACAGCGCGCGCGCGCGCACGAGTAATAATGTTTTAATATTTTTCAACTGATCAGTATTTTTACTATATTTCACAATTTCATACTTCTTTAAAAGCAGATAATAAAATGTGATATAATTTACATTAAAGAACCTGATGGTGAATAATTAGTTTAGAATTGTTTTTTTATTAAATACGAGTATTCTACTGACAAATATGTTTTTTGCATGAATAGCGTGAAACAAATTTACATAAATTTATTCTTATAATCAAAAATTAAATTGTAAAATTTGTTCCGACACTATTCTTTAATAGAAATTAAAAATTGTGTTATAAATTAATTTTTCAATGTTTGAATTTGTTGAGCTGATACGAAGAGGGAAGTTAAAGTTAGCTATTAAACTGAGTATCATCTTCGAAGTTAACTCATAAAATAATTTAATAATTTCACCAAATTCATAATTGGTATTAAATTCATTTTATGATAGTAACAATAATAATCAGTAAAAAGAAGTTATAAATTGCTAAACAGTCTATACCTATATCACGCTATTTATTTTCTGATGAATTTGAAGCTTAGTAACTCGTTATATTGTAAGGTGAATAAATTTCAGGAGTTTTATTTTATTCTCCAATCACCTTTTTGTAGACCTATGCAATTTTCTTTCATCGTTTATACTTTTTTTTGAAGAAAAATTAAATATTTTTTTTAACAACGTTTTAATTTTATGCAAGTATTAATGCGTTATAAAAAATGTTCTGGTAAAACTAATATTATCTCATTGTCTTTGTCCGCTTCAGCTGTGTTTGGATTATCAGTGTACCAGATAACCATTTTTAATTAACAGATATTTTATTCAGAAATGATTAATTTTAAAAATAAGATTAAAAGTTATTTAATTCTTTTATAATGTTAGGTTAAACACTATTTTTAAAAAATATTACGTTAATTTCTTTTAAAAACAGATTTCAGAATGAAATGAAATTATATAGATCAAAACAAAAGGTGATTGGGAAATAAAATGAGAACTCCCTAGATTCTTTACCCTTATTAGTCAAAGGCAAAGCTGTAATACGATTGATATTGGAATACTATTAAATAAGGAAGTAACCATTTTATTTCCAGTATAACAGAGGGTAAAACAAACGTCAGCAAGTAGCGGGTTTGCTCTTGGATTTGAAAAAAGCGTTCGACGATGTTGGTCACAATAGCTTGCTTGAAAACTATGGAAAGCTGGAACAAGAGGTCGATACAATAAATGGTTCGAGACGTATTTAAGGGGAAGACCTTAATAGGTCAAATTAGGACTTCGTCGAATTAGGTTAAGTACCGTATCCCACACGGACTATTTTATTTATTTTATGTATAAATGATTTATGTAGAAGAAAATTTAACGGTAGAGTGGCAACAGTTGCAGATCACACAGCATAGATTACTGAAGCTGAAAGTGTATACGAAATAAAGAAAAATATTGAAGAAAACGTTATGAGAATTAGGTGGTGGTTAGTCAAAAAATGGCTTAAGTATAAACGTAATGAAGACAAATTACATAATTTTTCAATTAAAATGTATGGTAGAAATTTTATACAGCGTAAAATATTGCAATTTAAAGTGTATATACAAATATAAACTGTACATGAAAAACCATACCGCCAGTAATTACGGTTAAGGATCTGGTAGTAATTTTAGATGTGAAATTGTCTTGAAAGGAACATATAAATAGAATAAAAAATAGAAATCGGATTAAATACATATAAGTTTTATTTCTTAAAGAATTTTTGTACGACAAATTTGCTGATGTTGTATTACTCCTTGATAGAATCAAGATTAATGTATGGTATAACTTGAGGAGGTACGTGTTATTCTAATATAAAGCCATGCATTGTTGGTAGCACAAAAACATGTAATTATTTTCCAACCACAAAATTTTTACATAAGCGTGTATATATATATTTACACATACACATACACACACACACTCACACACAATATATATTACTTAAAATTAATTAAATTTTAATGGTATCACCATTAAAATTAAATTAATTTTATTGGTATTTTCGTACTCCTTATACCTCAAAACATAAAGAAAATTCATTTTCACCCCCCCCGCCATGAACATCATGCGACCGAAAGTAATACCGTACTTTACCAAAAACCGCTTACAAAAACATTTTTTAAAAATCTAAATCTATGTGGTCATTTCAATTGTTCAACATCAGTAAATGTTACGGAAAAAGTGTGCACATAAACAACAGGTAAAATAAATAATAGGATTTACACTTTATGAAATTATTTAATAAAATTTTAAATTTAATTCGAAAAGAGAATGAAATTTACATTTGATATATACCAAAAAATATTCCCACTGATAATTATATCACTAATGATTCTTTTTTAAGCGGCATAAGACAACTTTTAATAAATTAAAAGCAATTGAGCAATCTGGTTGTCGCTTGATCTGGAGGCTTTCGTAGAAAATTAATCTTATTAAAGATGCAACTGAATTACTAAAAAAAAAAACCATTGATAGCTTACAGAGAAAAACAGGCAAAATATTTAACATATAAAACAAAATATCTTTACTTCAAAACAACAGAGAAATATCGAAGAAAGGATAAACAAAAATTGAATAAAATGAAGGAAAGAACATTTTTCAAAAAACACAAATTTAATGTAACCGTGCCTAAATCTAGAAAATTGGCTTCTTTTCTCGGAAACGTTAAGGATAAAATTTATCCAGACGAGGATAGAGTACACATTAATAAACTGATATATAAAGAAAATATTTATGATACAGGATACCTAGGGAAAATTAAAGGAAAGATTGAAAAGAGAATAAAGGAGCATTTAGTTCATTTTAGTTGGAGAAGATCAGAGAAATCAGCTGTAGCCAACCATCGACAAAATTAGTTTATTAGAAACGATAACTATTATAAATGTACATAAAAAATTAGGGGTGGATAGGTGGAAAATCTAAGTTATCAATAATGAAACGAGAAGCATCATTGTTCAATAACGACAGATTCTTCGTATTTAAACCACGTTTAAATTTCACTTTTGTGAAAGTTTTCACTGATAAGAATACTAAACTGGAATCCCCACCTTTAAGATTTCATTCATCGGGAGAGATATCTATTTAATTGATTTAAATGGGTTACAGTATTTGCATTTTTACTTCTATTTCTATTCTGTTTCTAAACTTCTTGCTAAAATATTTTAGAAAAATTATTTTTAAAAAATATTTTAGTGCTTTCTAAGTACTGTTTATTTGTCTATTATTAATTTTTGTTATCTCTTTGTTTTCTTTTTTATTTACATTTTTTTTTGTTATGTCAACTGATAATTGTTTAACTATTTAAATGGCATATTATAAGTAAGTTTTTTGACGTGAAACGTCTTTAAAATCAAACCGACAGATATTTGTAGCGTAACGAAAAGGTCTATATCGTCCTGACTTAATAACCTAACTGTTAATCTCAGAGACGTGCATTTTATAACTAACATGATCAGCTAATGGATACCACTTTGAGTTTGCGTTACTGGTGAGCGGATTGGCGGGGAGGAAGCACAGCGCAGATCGGCCAAAACTGGCGCTCTCGCTCATTTCCATTCAGTGTAGCTCACGACTTAGACGTGATAGCGCAGTGATTCGTGTGTTTATGTTTAGAGTTTGTCGAGATAGATCGATTTAAGTAATAATAAGTGTATTTTGGACAATATTTATGAGTAAAATTTAAAGTAAACATGTAAAAAAGATAAAAATACAATATGTCCGCCTCGGCCCGCACATAAGCCAGCCGGAGATATAAATTACGCATATCGTTGGAATGGGGAGGTTATGGGCCACTCACAGGTACCCCAATGTCCGGTGCCGAGCGAGCGATACTGTTTCGGGAGCGTCGCAAAGCTGGCACGGCGCTAAGTTTCACGTGTTCTCCTTGCCTGTGAGTGTTATTTTATGTTTTGTTGATTTTAATTATTCCTGTTATTATGTTACTGTTTTGACTTTTTTATTAATTTTTTTTTTGGTTTGTTTTATGTCCGGATCCGCAGTCGAGCAATTCATTCCGCAGAGGATGAGATGAATGTTTTGTAGCGTGTATGAAAAATGCCATGCTTGACCGGGATTCGAACCCAGGACCTCCGGGTGAAAGGCCGAGACGCTACCACTCGCGCCACGGAGACCGGCGACTTTTTAATAAATTAAATTTATTCTATCGATCTCCCGTTGCTAAGGTAACAGACCCTAGCAACGGTAGGTTATACTCAGTTTTTCTGTTATTTTCCGATTATTATTGTTACTTTTGTTGGGTAATATTATTTCATAGAGGTTATCGTGTGTTATAATTTTAATAGTTGTAGTTATAATTGCCGTTTAGTAGTTTACAGTGTTTTTACATAAAAAATTTGTTTTAGAGTCATTTTGGGATACTTCCGGTTCACCATATGGTGACCATATTCGTTGTATCGGGCTGATACGCGGGAAGTGAGGTAGTTTATTGAAGGGTTATTAGGAATTCAACTTTATTCTTTTATTTAATTAAGTTCTTTTATTAGTTGGTTAGTTAGTTAATAAATATAGATATTAGGATAGTTAGGAAACTGATGGCGGTTGTTCTGCTTTCCGTGTAGGAAGTAACAGCTGTTATTCCTTCTTACAGAGAGTGTGGCTTGGTATATTGGCGGGAGTGGTCGTAGGCAGTGGACATTTTTAGGACAACAAATTGAGGCTAGAGTGACGCCGCGTTTTGCCGAGCACTGGTAATAACATGGATTTAGACCGTATGATTTCAGTGAAAATTTTTTAAATCCTGGGAGAAATTTATAAGGGGAGTTATTTTTCTCTTGTAACAGGAATTAGAGACGTCCGGTTAAATCCTTCCGGATATATACGGATTGGGAGTTTCCAAACCCTGACACCCCCCCCATTTTGCCCTCCAAAAATATAAATCGTGATCGTGGTCTGCAGACGGTTCGCGTGTGACCAGTGGGTATCTCACAGTGAAATGTCGCAGGACGACGGCTTTAGGCCAGGTACAAGCCTGTAGGTCCCCAGTTTTTGGGCAGGCTGCAGAGGCATCCGCTGAGGAGGGTGGCCCAGTAGAATTCGCGAGTCAATGCCTGGGAAATAAGATGGTGGAGCCTGTGCGGTATGGATCTGACACTGAAGTGTTGAAGGCAGTCAGGCAGTCGGGAAACTGACCCTGCTTGCAAAAGAGAACAACAAAACTAAGAAGGAGATTAAAGTCATTGTCCTGAAGCTCCAGCAGAGTGTTGGTCATCTCGGGTCCTGCGTGAAGGAGGGTAGGCCTGTGCGGCTGTGTAAAGCTCAGACGGTGGCTACACAGACCGAAGCGACTAAGGAGCTCGAGAGGGTCAAAGTTCAGCTTGATGAGGGCGTTGCCAACGAGGAGGAAGTAGTCGCGCTGTGCAAGAGATTCTGGCAGGAGGGGTGGTTTGCTCGCGTGAGTGAAACCGATGCCGCCAGTGCTCTGGAGGAGTGATGTGGTCCATGTGTTGGATCATAATGGAAATAAAAGTGGGTACTTCAAGGTGGTGTTTGATGCCTGCAGGGTACTTAGACAATTAGAGTCTAAAGGTAAGCTGAGAGCGGGTCTGGTTCTGGCAGAGAATACCATGCCTGAGGCATTGCTTGGTGATGGAATGGAGATGAATGAGCGGCGTAGTTTCGTCGTGGTAGTGGATTCCACCAAGGGAAAGACTCCACAATGGTTGAGTGTTATCGAGCATTGCTTAAGATTAACGGGATGTCGAAGCTTGACTTGGTAATCAATGCGGTCGGTAATGCGGCGGATAAATGCCTTCCGAAGATTGCCGAGTATGTCGCGAGGAGAGCCGATCGGAGGTACGTTTTCTGGCTGGTGGCGGATAGTGCTGCTAAGGGAACAGCCAAGAATGTGCTAAGAATAGTGCTCAACGGTTGGATATGGTGCCAACCCAAAATAAGACTCTAGTGGTTAGAGCAGAGGGACGCTCTTATGCGATCTAGTACGTTAGGTCAAGGGAAGCTTGGAAGGAAAAGAAGCTGGGGACCTCTTATCGTAAGGAAGGGGTTCAATGAGGTTGAAAGGCGAGTCAGAGGCTGCCTTAAAGTCGACTAGTGCAATCAAGAAGATCGTCGCGGATGTCAAAGTGATGGAAGGAGGGCGTAGAGCACGCCCTATTGCGATCCTAATTAAAGATCTAGATGAACTAACAACGGAGGAAGAAGTGAAGGCAGGGATTGCTGAGGCGACAGGAGTGGCAAGCGAGGTAGTGAGGATTACCTCGATGTGGAAGTCCTTCGGTGACACCAGGATGGCTGTGGTTATGGTTGATAGAGCCGTTGTGGGGGCTCTGTTGGACAAGGGCCAAGTTAAAATCGGCTGGATCTGCTGTAGGGTTTCCCGCAAATTATTGAAGGAGCGCTGTTTCCGTTGATGTGAATCGGGCCATCTTGCAGCTAAGTGCAAGGGAATCGACCGCCGGAAGCAGTGCTATAACTGTGAACGGATTTCATTGCAATCTTTACCTTCCTTTACAGTTTTTACCTTCTACACGTCTCTCCTTCAAGAAATTAACTAAACATGTATGTTTTAATTGACGGCCCACCGACCTTGTTAATCTCTTTACAAGATTTTCCTTTAAAAATTTATACATTTTATATCAATTTTGTTCATTTTCGTTTTGAGATCACTTCATTTTGAATTTTATCAACCCATCTAATTTTCAACATCTTCTTCAATATTCTCGTATTTCAATTTCCTTTTTTTTCTACCGCTCATATTTTATTACCTTCCATTTATTACTTTACACTTCACATAAATACTTTTAAGAATTCCTTTCTAATTCTTACATCAATTTTTGATATTACATACTGTTGTTTTTTAAAAAAAGTTCTTGTTTGTTTCAGTTTGCTTTTTATTTTTGTTTTTATGCGGTTAATGATCTAGGGATTTAAATCTAATCTAAGAAAATAACTAAATACTAATAATTTATAATTACTTATTAATTGGTGAAGGAAACGAACGACAAGTTCGTTTCCAGTAACTTGGTCGTTGCCGACCTGTAACTTGGTCGGCAATAAAATAATTAATTTTGAAATTAATACTCTTATGTAACATGATTTAAAGGTTGACGTTAAGTTTCAGATGAAACAATATTATAATACGATATAATAACCATAATAATGAAAAAGACAAATTTATACATTTTAAGAGAGCCTGTGCAAGAAATGAATTATGTAAATGCTTCTGCATTTACATAATTCATTTATATAATAGAATACTTCTACAATTTTTCCCGATAATAAAGTAGGATATTTATTTTTTTTAAAATGTAAAAATAGATATAATAGTGGAAAATGTGTAGAATATCAACGATTACCATATAGAATAATATGTTTAGTGTATATATGTATTAGACAGTTGTATGTAATATTTCCGAAAATTTTCCGTGATTGTGTACTGTTTAATGTGACGGTAGTGAGTAGCAAATCGTAGACCAAAGTTGATTATCAGTTAAAATAATATAATAAAAAAGTAAAAATTCCTAAGTTATTTGTTTTAATACTGAGAAACAATAGTGACAGGCATCAGCGTCATGTTCCTGGAGATATTTGAGGATTTGTGTTAAACTGAGAATATGCATTATCGTAGGGGCCAACAAGATGTATACAACATTTTCATCGGATGTGTTCGGCTACGTCTACAAATTTGTCTCGTAATACTGCCCAATATTTGTTCTTTTTTCAGGGCACTTCATGTTGTAAAATCATTCCACGGTAGTCGAAGAAGAAAATCACCCTTTTATTTTCCCTACTATTGAACATTTCGTCATCGAAGATGAGAGTAATATCCAGACGGCGTTCACCTGTTTATTTTCGGGATTGAGCTGTGAAGACGACTCATCAGCAGTAATAATGGAATTCCGGTAGGCATCTCCATGTTCTGCTACCTGATGCTGAAGTTCATTCAAGAAGATGAATGTGTTTCTGTTCAGACGTTAGTAATCTCGGCAGAGATTACTAACGCACAGAAACAGAGATTACTGTTGCATAGGTAGGTCTCGTATGCAAGTGATTGTGAAAAAGTAGATAGTCCGTCTGCTGGCCCATCCACTTTTATTTACAATTTTACCTGAGCAGTGGAGAAGTTATTGATCTTGTTCATTGAAGTGACTGAAGCGCTTATATCGTCATGCTTTGCGACCGAAACAGGTTAAACTACCATAATTGCAGTCGATTGTGGAATATCATCTTTGCCTATTCAACTATCTATTAATCAACTGTTTATGAACTATACATAAGTATAATTAAATCGATACTAACGTAAAAACCTATTAACAACTATACATCTTCCAAATTTGATACCTAATAATATCAAATATTTTTAAGTAAATAAAAAATTTGTTTAATTTGAGGAAGTTTGTATAATTTGACTTTTAGGTATCTGGGAATATATTGTACAATTACATTATATGTTAACAAAATGAGGATGATGAAGTAATTTTGTGTGAATGTAGCAATAAAATATAAATGGTAAACTTAACTAATTGATATTAATTGGTTTAAAGTATAACTTGATTAAAAAATAATAATAAAAAGACAATTTTTTGAAAACAATGTTTGAAATCTGATACATTTTTTTGAAAAAGAAAATGCGGGAAAATATGTTTAATACTGAGTATTTTAATTTTTTCATCTTTTTTCTTAATCTTTGATTTATTTAATTTTTCTTTATTAATTCTGTTTTACTGAAAGCTATTTGTTCTCTTTTATTTCTTAATATTTTCTAATGAAATCTTTTTCAGATTTCTTTATACTGAAATCAATGAAGGATTTACTTTGGGTCTGTTTTAATGATTGTTTCGCGTCGATAACCGTTTATCGATTGCTAAGAGTCGTTTTTTAAAGCCGAATTTAAGGATTAAAGAAGTATACAATAGTTTTATAGTATGGTAGTAGAACAGTGATTTTTAATTTGTTAAATCTGAAAAAAAATATCCAAGTAATGTCTATTCCTATATCTATGCTCTAATTCATTATTGCTACCTTTTGAATTATCAGTTGCAAATACGGTTTCTAAAAAATTAGAGAATTTATTAAATCCTATATTTATTATCTTATAATAAACAATTTGAGCCAAATCTATCTCTAGAAAGAGTTGAGAACTCTCATATTTATATTCTTGCACTTAAGGCAGGAAACCACACGATCACTTGAATTCAATTGGGTAACCCTTTTTAGAAACCTTTTACAGTAATCAACTTTTTTACGTTTACTGTAGTAGAAGAAAGAGTCCATCGATGTAACTTTAGATTTATAAACATGCAGAAGCACTCATCACTAGAGTTCGTTGGGATAATCATATAGAAAGCTTTACCTTCAAAATTAACGCAATTTTGTTATTACGTAATGTGAGAATGTTGTTTTTGATGTTGTAAAAAAAGAAAGAAAGCTACTTTAAGATTGGCATTCAGCCAAAAATTGTAATTGGAATATGTTTATAACAACCTTTTTGGTTTTATACATATTTCTTTTTTGCACGCTATTAAGACTACGGAATTTAAGTTTTAAAGAAGCAGCTCTATTAAAGAAGAAAAACCTGTGTTATCTGATGAAGCGGTTCTAAAAGGACCTTGACTGTAGAGAACTAAAATAATGAATATGAAGTTTTTAATTTCCTTTAACTACCGTTTTAAAAGGAATTTGTTCTTTTACATCAGTTTAGTTTTGGTTAGAATTACATATTATTTCAAAACATTTTGAATGTCTGAAGTGTTTTATTTTTAAACAGACATTTAATCTCTTTTTATAAAAAAGTTGTAGTCTGATTCAACTTTACAGTTTTTTACACGTCAAATATTTGTTAACAAAATATATAGTGATGAGAGAGTTTGTTGATTAGTTTTTCTTTATAAATTTATAAAAAAAGTTGTAAGTTTATAATGTATAACAAAGATAATAATCTTTGGACTGAAGTTCAAGACTTCATCTTCAGAAGTCCTTCAACTTCTAGTTTGAAGTTGAAGGACTGAAGTTAATGAAATTGAAAAAATTCATGTTTATAATTTATATTACAGGCGTTAGAAATTTGTTATTTTCTTATTTAAAAATAAAAGTAGAGAAGTTAGAGTTATTTTTATAAATTATAATATACTGTTATAAAGAATTTATTTATTTTTTATTTTTATTGATGAATGATTCATAAATGTTTGTTTTAACACATAAAAATCATATCATATATTTAGTTATTTCAAGTTTTAAGATTTAATAAAAAAAGAAAAATATATTGTTCAGAAGTTTAAACATGGAATGAAAAAAATAATAGTTTATATTATATATATATATATATATGTGTGTGCGCGCGCGCGCGTATTGTATTATATTCAGCGGTTATTAAGAAGAATTATAACTTTACTACAGGATAAACGAAGTGTAATAAATTATATTTTTAAGTAATGTTTTGTTTATTATTTAAAAAAATTACATTGAAGGAAAATTCTAAAAAATAATTAAAACGCTATTACCAGCCAAGTTAAATGTACAAAGCATCGTTATTAAAGCTGGCAGGAATAAAGGGACTACCACAGGGACAGGTAGTAATTACAAGTTTTCACATCAGGCGCGAGAGTGAAAGAAGTGCTATATTCTTAATTACGATTTGAGTCATTGTAATTACATGCAATTGTAACCAGTTAATGATATTGTTGTCAGGGAGATTTGATCTGATTATAAAACATAATAATCCTTATGCATTGTAAGTAATCCTTCCTTGAGTATTAAATTAAAACGTCATTGAGAACGCCTCTGTAGGATTTTATACATATATTGAAGATCATTTTTTTCTTCATTTGTATTATTAGTTTATACAATCAAAACAAATTCAGTTGCGATTCGGTAAGTGGTTTCGACCAATACACAAAATATTCCTGACAATGCTGTTAATTTTTTTTTTAATTATTGATTAATTCACTTTAAGCTTGAGGATTCTCCTTTCTTCTTTTTCTCTTTTTGTTTAGCCTCCGGAATCACCGTAAGTATTACTTCAGAAGATGAATGAGGATGATACCTATGAATGTAAATGAAGTGTAGTCTTTTACAGTCTCAGGTCGACCATTCCTGGGGTGTGTGGTTAATTGAAACCCAACCACCAAAGAACACCGGTATCCACGATCTAGTATTCAAATCCATATAAAAGTAGCTGCCTTTACTAGGATTGGAACCTTAGAACTCTTGACTTCGAAATCAGCTGATTTGCGATAACGAGTTAACCGCTAGACCAGCTCGGTGAGCTAGGCTTGAGGCTTGTGAGTAGGAATATGATTGAAAACAATATGCAACCATCCTGTCACGAGATTGGCGGAAATTAAATTTCAATAATTTAATATATACAGTGAAATGAAAATTAGAATTTAATTAAAAGTAACCTTCCTTTTAACACGTTCTCTACCAGACCTAAAGACGAACATTCAAAATAGATTGACGTTACGTTTTTGTGACGGAATGCTTTTACCTCAACAACAACGTCACACGTATGTGACGCTCGGGGAGTAACCCACAGCCGAGTTCACAAAGTATGACGAGGACCTTCCTTTATTAGTAAAGGAAGTGTTTATTTAAATGAACACTCATAGCCGGACATTAATTTTGTTGCATGTTGGACTGTTGGAATGTCAGTCACATAAATGGGTCGCTTGATCCCGGCATGAGCATTTTTATTTTATTTCTTTTCTTACGGACCAAACGTTGGTAGACCTGTTGTTTACATTCTACACAATCTGTATTAGTCTAAGCTATTGCTTTGCTTAACAACTAAGCTAAAAAGTTCTGACTTTGTGTTACTTGGTTATTTTTAATGTTCAAACTGTTTTATGCATTTATTGAGTAATGAAGGGTAGTAGGGACAGTGAAATTGATCGTTGGGTTGACTGTGACTGCAGCGATGAAAGTTCCTTATTTAGTTCTAACGGTACTAGTGTGTACATTCCTAAATCAGAATTGAAGGATGAATATGATGAAGGTGAGAATGAGCTTTTTGAACTGATAAATAGAGATTTTGTTGTAGACCTAAATCCCAATAACCCCATTTCAGATGATTTAATTTTTTAATTTGAGTTAGGAAACGATGATGAAGTGAATGTCGAAAACACGCTAATGATCCAAAAGTTATTTTGGTTGTGGAACATATTCATGATAATTACCAGAGCCAACAAGCAATTTCGAATAATACAGATGACGCTCCTCTCATCCACAACTTTACTACACATGCGGAGATACATTTTCAATCTACAGATCCTATTGAAATTTTTTACAATGTTTTTGACAAAAGCCTTTTTAACAAAATTGTGGCTTGGATAAATACTCGTGCCTTATGTGTCTAGGGAAATACTATTATAAAACAGTTGATTATAGCGATGGAGGAAGCCTGTTAAATCAGATAAGGTCAAAAAGTTCTTAGGCTTTTGCATACTCATGGGAAATTTACATTTCCCCAGAATTCAACACTGTTGGTCTACTTCGGAGCTTTAGAAACATCCGATTTTCGGAAAAACGATATCCAGAAATAGGTTTGAAATAGGTTTTTTAAGCAGTACTCAGGTGTCTCTGTTGTTATGACGCTGAAACAGATCCTACAGATAAGTTACGTAAATTAAATAATGTCCTGAAGTATTTGTTGGATAAATCTTAAAGCTCTTGAAAGAATTTGCTATTAGATGTGGTCATGGTTCTATTTTGTGGTAGATTGTCGTTTAGACAATACTGGTATATTAAGAATAAACGGAACAAGGATAGAATTGCAGTTCAGATGGTTACATTTTAAACATTTTCATCTATATTAGTAAAGATACTGTATAAAACTATGAAAAAGATCACAATTTTGAAGTTTTGACTGGTTTGTTGGAAGATTACATCGGGAAGGGCCACTCCCTTTTTTTATAACTTCTCTAATAGCAAAACCTAAACGAATATGTTTGGGATCTTACAGACAAATTGAGCTGGAAACGCAGAAGTGGTTATTAGCGTAAAGCTAAAGAAAGGTAAAGCTGAATCATAAGCCGTCAGGAAGAATTTGTAACCGTCACGAAATGGAAAGATAAGAGAAGTTTTATTACAATTTCTACAACCTAAGGACCTGGTACAGAAAAAGTAACTATCAAAGAGGTCAAGATAATAATTAAGTCCTCCATGGTTTTGGCTTACAACAAAAACATGAATGGAATAGATTGTAGCGATCAAATGATTTCTTACTATTCCACTCGTACAGTCACTCCGATGGTAAATGAAAATTTTTTCCCTTCTTGATGCTGCAGTTTGGAATAGCAAATGTTTATATCCAAAGATCGTGGGAAATAAATGCATTTTTGAAATTTAGAGTTGTTATTATAGTACACTTCCTTCAGATGCAGCCTAGGCCTATAACTCCCCGCCCTGTTCGACCAAGTCGAGATCAACAACAATAGCTCAGAGTACACCAGACGACCTGGTGGACTTCACGTTATGCAGTGAAGATCAATGGAGGAGAGTAGACGCATACGCTAGGAAGTGCTAAAAAGTAAGGATCAAGAGGAGCGGCGCCTGGCTATTAGTGTAGGGTAGGGAGGACAGCCCCAGAGGCGAGGGCTGTATGCCTAGGTGTGACAGTACCAATGAACCTCTGGGGACTCCAGGGAATAGTAGGCTGAACACTGGGAGAAAAGACCTGGCCCCGTGTTTGGCAGAATATTCCTCAAAAGAGCTGACCGGAGAGCCGACCTGCCATGCCGGGTATACTGCCGGTAGGTGGGAAGGCTCATCAGAGCAACCAGACACTCCTTCAGGTGGAGTTATACCTGCTTGTTTGGTTCGACCCGGAGGAGTAGAGGAAGAAAAAAAAACACCAAATACCGCTATTCACGATCTAGTATTCAAATCCGTATAAAATTAACTGGCTTTACTAGGATTTGAACCTTAGAACTTTCGAACCCGGTGACGGTCAGTTTATGAAGTGTTAGCTTACATTTATCCGTAGTAGAAAAGCCCTGTAGACAACGTCATACATGTGTGAAGTAAAAAAAATTAGATTTAAAAGTATAAAGTTAATAAAAAAACTTAGGCGTTGTTTGTAGTAGTTTTGAGATTTAATTGATAAAAAAACAGGAAAGAATATTTTTGGTTTATAGGTAAGATAATTTGTTGTGGATTGTTATGCAGTGAGAGTCTAAATGTCGATTGAAATCCGCTGGAAACACCACGTGTCACACACATACGTGACGTTCGGTAGTGAACGTGTTAAATGGTTGGTTTGTAAGTATGAAATTTAATTCGGATTCTAAATATAAAATATTGTTTATTAGTTGATTAAATTAAGAGGTTTTATATACAGCAATGATTTGTAATTAATAATAATTTTTGTTTACATTTTTATAAATATTTCCCGTATTAATTGTTTTATGTTACATGAACTAATCGTTATTTATAAATAATTAATTATAATTAAATCTAATCAGCCACTAAATCTAAAACAAAAGGAAGAAAAAAAGTAATATTAATATATACAATTCAGTTAACTGAAGCATACCTTACAACAGAGCGAATACTTACATAAAATATCAGGAGAGAAAGTTACGTTTACTTAATTTTTAATTTTCTTTCTCTTCTAAAATCTTATAAATTTATTTCTACACTACAGGCTTTAATATGAACTAAACTGTAATCGTCAGATTATGACTATTATTAATTTCATTTACGCATAATTATTTATTCAACAAATTAAAAATTTTTGTATCTTGGAATTAGAATATCCATAAAAAAGAAATGCAGTTCTTTAAATATGAATATAAAGAAATAAAATTTCCTTAAAATTTTAACAATATATGATGCAATGGACCTCACTTTTATAATTTTATTACAAACTGCCGGTCACGGGCTCCACTCCTGGATCTCCACTGTGTTCATTATCCTCAAGGTTGTGAAAATAATACTGAGAAATAAAATTAAAGCTTGTTCAATTTATAAAAAATTTATATTGTAATTTCTTCAGAGCAACAGTTTTGTCAGCACAGGACTCGAAACTTAAGTGATCTGAAGTATGAGGGTTTCAAAACAGTCAGCTCCATTTTAAAAAAATAATATATATAGCTGGGTTACTAATCCTTTGTACAGGCAAAAAATTATTTTGCACGGTTCGTAGCATTACCCGAAAAAAACACGATGAGATGACTGTACTTCGTTTCTTATTTTTCATTTATTAGTTTTGTTATTTTATATTTTTTAGTTAAGTAACTGGAGGCAGGTGCAACCAGTCGCTTCGCACATTAAGTTTAAGTGAAGTGGCTGTGTCGGTGAGCCGTCGTTCCTTTAAAGCTCCTTTTGTCGATAAAAAAAGACAAATAAACTCTTTTTGTAGAAAATTGAATTTAAAATACTGCAAGTGGTCTTAAAATTCAATTTGAACAACTATTTATTCATAGTAAAGTTGAATATCGGCAAGGAACACAATCCGGTTGTTACCGCAAGCCATTAAAACGCCACCATGTTGAAACGGTGAAATATTTTCTTAATGACAGTAGTTTTATGTTCTTTCCAACTATAAAAACTATGTTCATGCAAAATTTCATTTTAATCGACCAGTTTTTTTACGTGAAAGAGTAAATGACTAACAGACATCGCTATATACGTATACTATAAGAGTAAGAATATGAATTTAAATAAAAATGTTGCAGTCAAACTTACCAAAAAACCTTCTTCTTTATTAAAAGGATAGTATTATGTTTATTAGGTAGGAAAAAATAAAGTAACTGGGAGATGAAGCTAAAAGAATTCAAAAAAATAATGGTAATATACGAAGAAAAATATATTATGGTAGTTGAGATATAGTAGTATTTAAGATGTATAAATAAATTTCTTGATCGGCCCAAATGAATGGGTGGTGGGTGAAAACTGTATGATTGTAAATGTACTTAAAATTATAAGCAAAAAAATATATTATAATTAACTATTTTTGTAATCGTAAGCAAAACGTTGTGCATTTGATTGTGTAATACAATTTCGTAAATAAAAGAATATTTTTACCTTAAAAAAGGCAATATACGTGGAAATTTAAACGAGTATTAAATCGAATTGAATCAAATAGACATCAAATACCAAAGCCCGTAGTAGCATACCAGTTTCAAAAAATCATTTCGCGCATAAATTACAGATTAAATTGATATAAATTAAAAAAAAAATTATATAACAGTATTTGCTTTTCAAAGATATCTTAAGGAATGTTTTTAAAAATGCATAGATGAAGTTGAGATTCCGGGTACATGATATGAGATTTAATTTTTAGATGTAAATGAAGACTGAATTTTGTAAATGCAAAAAAGGCAGGGTATTTTTAATTCTTACTATATGAATTGTTATATTCTTGTCTTAGTATCTTTGTTTGTTTAGGTAACCCCAATACAAGCAGAGCCTACCTTATGCTTTTTAATGTCAATCTTAAATATAATACGCTAGTTACATTTAATTTTATAGTGTCGCTTAAGGCTATTCTATTTGTTGTTTATGTACAAGAGATAAAAATAGAAATATTAAAAAACACGACTGCCAAAAAAAAAAAAACATTGTTTACAAACATTACTTTCAATATATGATAATTACTAATGTAGAACAATTAAAGAGGGTGCGGATGACAATTTTGTATATAGTAAAACTTTTTAAAATTTATTTAAACATATATATATATATATATATATATATATATATATATATATATATATAGCCTATGACACTTCCGGTAACGTAAGGATTCCAATGCGGGGTCATACATCTAAATGGGTTCAGCTGTTGAGCAACTACGGTGGAAAATACATACAGACATACTTTACCCTAAATACATTACACTCCTTTTTGGGCAGTCGTGTAAAAATATTTTGATATAGGAATCTATTTTATTATTACTATAATTTTTATTTTCGCAATTTTTAAAAAATAATTTCAACTTATTGTCATCTACTGTAATGTAATTTTTATTACTACTTTTTTTGTTTTCCGTAGGGAGAGGAAAACGCTCTGCCAGCCGCCGTTAGACCGGCACTGATGGCAGTGCGGGGCTCTCAACCGCCAAAAAACCTCTCACTCTTATCATCCAGGGGCCGGATCTAAACCATATGGTATGTACACAGCTCCTGCATGATAACCTAGGAACTCTACTATCCGAATCTGGATGACCGGAAGGCATCCCAGGGAGCGATTGACGAGCGACGACTCCGAGGAACCCCCCCCCCCCCCAGAAGTTGGTCCCCCTTTATCACTTGTCAACGAACTCCTTGTCTCTATGTCTTTATCATGTCTCAGCTCCATTTCTCTTTCGATCCACATCCCCTCAGCCAGTCATAGCCTCTCCTCATTAGCCTCCTCTGCTGTCATTGTACGATCGTAGTCAAGTCACATTCCCATTTGTCGCTATTGCTGAGCAACACCTCGATTGTATTTTTGGCATCTCCACAGCCTGATCTTCGAGCACTGCTCTTAAGTAGCGCATCTAAAGCAAAAGAACACCACATGGTCTGCAGTATCAACCCGCCGCAATTATGACAGCGACTTGTGCTGAATCTGCCCATCCTGTACAGATAGTCTGGAAACATCCATGTCCAGAAAGGGTGAATTCGTAGTCTGTGTTACCATGCTTTCGCTCCACCCAGTTCCTGACAACGCTTATGAGCCCATAGGTCTACCTTACTTTGTCCGATTCCCGCCATCTGTCAACCAAGCCATGTAGAGACCGTCAGTTGCTTCCTTTCTATCCCGTCCTGCCACTATTGAAGCTCTCATTTGCGCTTGTAAGTTTATTGGTGGTACCCCAACTATAATCGATGCCGCCTAGGCGCTGATCGTACGATACCCCGCGATGATGCATATATTTAGCCCACGTTGTTGCATAACCAAATGCCTCACGTTCCTGGGCCTTGACAACGTTCCCAACCATTCAGGAACTCCATATATCAGTACCAAAGAGTGCACACTGGTCCACAGTTTCCTCTTCCTCGTCTGAGGACCCTTCTTATTCCTCATGGTTTTGTTAAGGGCTTGCACCACATTTTAGCCCTTTCTCGCCGCCTCGTAAAGGACCGGTGTTTGTCCAGCACCGGAACTCTAAAATGCACTGGATTTACTCCAGTGCAGATTCGTCGAAAGACATCTTCGAAAGACATCATCGAAAGCAATACTCTACAGGGCCGGATCCAGCACCGAACCCTGTGGGACAGCCCCCTCTCCACCGGAAATTTCGTTTCATCACTTTCTGACCTGCCCACCAGGTATCTGTCCTTAAAATATTCGTGCAACAACTTCGCAGGTATGCAGAGATTAGTTTGGCTTTTAGTTCACGAGATATAATTCATTAAACACATTGTGTACTGATTTGCTAGGCATTTCTCCCGCCACTACCCCATTCGGTCCGCCTAAATCATAAGATCGAATGTCTATGCCAAACGGCAACTGAGCCTCGAACAGTATCCTAACATAACTCCCAGTGCTTACCTAACAGCGTGAGCGGACTAAGCGCGGTGCCATACACTACCGGCTTTCGTGTCCCAACCGCTTACTTGTCATATATTTGCTAAAATGGGTAGGCGAACCCATCAACTACTAAAATTATATATGACATACATAATAAAATTTATTTCGTGTACGCAGCAATTCGCTGCCACGCCTAGGTCGCTGAATGCCACAGCACTTGGAGGGATAATAATTGTCTGGTGGTCAGCTATACTTAGGGTTAGCTTCCCACGGCAATTAAGGGAGCATGCAATTATTTTATTCGCGGTACTCTTTCCCACGGGAAAGAGCCTCTCCCTTAAGTAAACTATGGATGCCGGCTGAATAAAGAAACCGCATCTAGGAACTCCCACACAGTCCGACAATGCGGTTTTTGCCACATTGACTCGCCGCTTGTGAGTGGCCAACTTTCCCCATGACCTCTGTTCCAGGATGGCCCGGTCTCTGCCCCCTCCCGAAGAGTAGAGCAGTCAAACATTAGGTGTTCATTTGACTGGACCTCCCCCCGCAGACGCACAGCTCATCAGCTGCCAGGCGGAACCGAAACAGATATTGGTTCAAGTTAGAGTGGTTGGTGAGCATGTGGGTACCGTAGCCCATTCCCGAAGTATTTAGGCGTTTGGTTGGACAAGCACCATTCTTTATCGTCAGAAGGCGGGTGTCTTCCCCTACGGGGTTGGAATATCATCCCCCGAAGAGTCTGAACCAGCGTTTTCCGCTACGGCAACCCGGCGGGTTTCCAGCTGAGCAACCCTATCTTCCCTCCGCTTAAAATGCGTCTTCCGACTGGTATCCTCCGAAACCACCTTCAACGGGCTCGAGCGGTAACCCTTCTTAGAAGGTAGACCAGTGCTTCGCACCGAATGACCAGACTCAGAGTCACCAGACTAATATTCGCGAGGTCTACCAGACCTCGAGACCAGACGGCCGTCCTCTTCACTTTTCGGATCTTCAAAATCGGACATCAGAAGAAACGAAGAGAATATTTTTCCAACGCCAAACAGTAAATAAACAACAAACAGCTGTTGTAAACTTACTATTTAAATACAAAGTTTCATCAATTGAAGTACATGTAAAACGCCAGAAAATGTATGTAAATTTGAATAATAAATATAAATAAATAATAAACGACGGCTAACACAACAGAATATAAAGAAGTAAAAATAGAAAGAAAAATAATCACTGTTAACCTACGTTGGTATGATAAACGACTCAGACACATTTAATTTAACGTTCTGTTTGCATTTATTAAAGTTTTGTTGTTGTTTAAGCTAATTACGGTGTTTATTTTTGATTTTTTTTATAACTTAGCCTACGGCTGTTAAGGACGATTTACCTTAGCAACAAAGCTATTGTAGTGTTAATTTTAATGCTTGGATTCGTGTTATAAAAGTTCTAAAGTTGAACTATCTTGATTAGTTTGGGTGTTAAACTATTTTATACAATTTACGTTATTTGTTATTTTGTTGTTTTGAACTATGACCGATCCCGATTGGCCCGACGGTACGCTCCCTTCGCCATGGGAGATAGTGATTCCGACAGTGCGGCTAGCAACGACTGTGAAGTTCATCGGTGGTCGATTGCTAAGCTCCTAGAGGATGCTAGAAGGAAAACGGTGCATGTGGATGTGTCTGGGCATCGCCAGACGAGCTGCGGCCCAATACATGGAACTTATTGATGATGGTAATGCCCTGATGGTAATGAGTGAGAGATTAACTTTCCTTCACTCCCGGCTGTTTCTACTGTCGAGAATATAGAGGGTCTACCGGTGGGGAACGTCAAAAAGGCGGCTGCGGCTCTCTCCCCCGAGTGCGGAGGAGCAAAAGAAGCCTAAGGCGGCAACTGTGAGCTCTTCCGTGGCTGGAAGGCTTGGCCAGGATTCCAGTGGACTGGTCCCGATGGAGGAGGCAACAAAGATGGTCTCCAGTGTAGAAGAGAATCCACGGCCAGAAGGGCGAAGAGGAGAAAATGCCTTGCATTCAATATGTCCTGTCTTCTCAGACATGTTAAAGAACTAAGTGAGTTACTTCGTAAAAATACGAACATAAAGATGGAGATCAAGGATTGCTCACGCAATATGGATGCATTAACGGGTATGGTTGAAATGTTCCGGTGTGTTTTAGAGGAAAAGCCCGTTATGACTAAGCGAGTGCCCGTGACGGCTGTGAACGTGGTGGAAGAGACCACCCAGATCTATTTTATTGTTTCTGATGTGGCCTCTCAGACGGAGGACACTGGTGTCACCATGGCGCCTAGACACGTATGGATGTGTGGCAGGCACTTGATAGTGGTGTGGATGATGGTGTCCTGCCCCGGTCATCCACCGGTGGTCTAAGGAGGTGTTTACCTCCACTGAAGTCCCTTGAGGGCGTCAGTGAAATTGACGGATTGGCATGGGTGGTCGATCTTGCACGGGGTGCAGATTGTTAGACTAAAAAAAAAGTTTACATTGCTTGTTGTATATATTATGTTCCTTGTTTAGCTGTATTTGTACATGGGTGACTGGTATGACTGGTACTATGGTGCAGTCTGCTGTGTTCTGATGCTGCTCACTGCATTGTTCATTTAATGTTTGTATTGTGTTTTGTTCTGATTATTTATTGATATCATGTAAGAATTTGCATTGTATTTTTAACTTGCGATCTGCCTACTAGTAGTATGATGTGACGTATGTGTGGACGATCTCCTCCTTCCTGATGGAATGCCCCTTCCTGGGTGGTCCTATGCTTTGGTCGGGTTTACTGCGGGTGGGCCAACTGGTGGTTGGTGGCACTCGTGCCATTGACCTAGCCGGTGTGGTGGTGAACGTGGTGGAATGAACTTTGTGGTGACAGTGGACTCCTCTGAAGGCGAGGAACAGTCAGTTACCCGTATGGTGGAGTCAGCTCGACTAGTTCTGGCCAAGAACCACAACGTTTGTTTTTGTGGCTCTCAAGGAAGGGTGGGACTCCACCTCCATAAGGTGGCCTAGTATACGCCTCGGAGAAATTCTACTTTGCTCCGCGTCAGGGAGCGGTAGGGGTCAGGGAGAACCTCCACATAAGAGTTCAGGATATTGGTGACGTTGCTGTCAAGTTGAGACAACAAATACTGATCAAGGTGGAAGGTACAACTGTCACAACCGGTAGGGGCGTTCGGCGGGTCCATTTGCTGATAAAGGTCGTCGACGCCCTTACCTCTTAGGAGGGATTGTTACTTGACTTGAGGAAGACTGCTAGGGATTCGGTCACTATTGATGTCTGTATTACCGTGTGGCCTGTCAATATTGATGTACTCTTCCTGCGGACGTCGTAAGTGAAAACCAAGGTGGCGACGGTGGCGGTCCCACTACTGCTCGCCGAGGAACTGCTAAAGGTTGGCCGACTTCGTGTACGATGAGTATCTTATCGGGTTTTAAGGAGGTTCGCCGAGGAACGATGCTATCGGTGCTGGGGCGTAGGACACCGGGCACGGGCCTGCAACGGCCCCGAAAAAAGGGGGCGTTGTTTTACTTGTGAATCTGAGGAGGACCTCCGGAAGGACTGCCAAACGGAGGCTAAATGTTCGCTAAGCAACACTCGCGGGAATTTACTTGAGGGGTCGGGGCTACAGGGCCAGCAAAATATGAATCCCGTCGCCTTTGCTTATGGATGGCCTATGGTTGGGACAGCCCCGTCCAGGAGGGATGAGCTGCTTAGGTATCCCACTCTCGTTGACTGGTCGGGGACTTCCTTGTCTCTTAACATGGTAAAGTAAGACCGTAGTCCCAATGGAGGATTCCTTTGGAGTTTCCCATTTCAGGCGTGGCGTCAAGACCGGAGTCCCGGTGGGGAGATCCCTAGGGTTCCCCTCATTAAAGGCATGGAGTATGATTAAAAGATCGGGTTCCGGCTACCTCGGGAGATCTTTGGTTCCCGACGAGGTAGTTTGAAGCGTTGGTACCCTCTGGAGCTGAATAAATGCTTAATTGCAAATCCAGCTCTGTGGGGAGGGGGTGAATAAACTAGTGATGTTCTCAAAAAAAAACACGAAATAAATTTTTAATTAAGTTAATAAAATAATAAAAACGGGGTACGAAAGCATAAAACAGAACTCAAACCAAACAAAAAAAAAAAAAAAACAGAAACAGTAAACTGAAAGAACGTATAAACGAACACTAACACGGAGTAGAAAGAAACATGCCTAATCACCATGGAACTCCATTAAACAAATCTTAAAAACTGTGTTGAAGAATAAATACATCTTATTATTATTATTTTTTTTTTAACTCAATTTTTACGGGCATCGACTGCTAAGGTCATTAGCCTCGTCACATTCTTTAAAAGAAATTATTATCTCCATCAGGATCGTCATATGTAAGGGTGTAAAGGGCCCTTACATTTTATTTAAAAACACAAACTTCACGATAAACATTAAAACATGGACAATCACAAACACTTACGGGGTGTAAAGGGCCCCAATATTAAAATTTGAGATAGGTTCTCAAAAGATCATGAAATTAAAATTAAAATTAAGCTTATCAATACCATATCTTTCTTTCTTCTACGAAGTCTCATTATAGTTTGTTTAAGCACCCTCGGGGCGACCAGAACCGCCGTTGAGCAGTATATCAGTCGTGCCAGGGTGCCGTGGCGGTTGAATCCTTCTTATATCAGGCCATAGGCATGCACGGCGTACACCCATAGCCTCGCGCTCTCAATCCACCCTTGAGGGTCCCCCATGCCATCATCGGACACACCCCGACTCACTGCTCTTGAATGCAGGTGAGCCAAAATGGCCTAGGCAAGAAGGCTACCTCCCGTCACTATACGTGCCACGCTTCGAGACTCCCTTATATGTATATATAAAACTACCGCTTAGAGTATCTTTTACCACAGCTTTAAACTTCCATTTTATAGACTTTTAAGAAGTTCACTGGCGTATAAAAATGCAACTATATTTTCTTCATTTCCATTATCGAGATCAGCACTAATATTATTTGTAAGACGGAACCTCTTCCTGAGGTCCTCATATATGGTACACTCTTCTATTAGATGCTTGATTGTCAGTGTTTTATTACAAACACCGCACATTGGTCTCACTTCGCCGGTTAACAAATATAAATTTGTTAATAGCGTGTGACCGATTCTAAGTCTAGTCACCGCTACTTGTTCACGGCGAGTCAACTTAAAGTCGCTTTTCCATTTGTAAGGAGAAGTTTTAACTGAGTTTAATTTTGTATTTAAACTCCTCCATTCAGCGTTCCACTTGCTTCTTACTATGTTTGTTAGACGGTTTTTAACATCTGCCACTCTTACAGGAAATGCATCCAAGTCATCGCAGACTGTTGCTTTTCTGGCAGCTTCGTCTGCGATTTCATTACCTGTAATACCAGCATGCCCTGGAGTCCATACAAATACGCATCGCTGTCCTCGTTGTTTTAGTACGTATAAAATGGACAGGATGTTTGCAATTAGGACATCCTTAATGTTCTTGTTCCGAATTGCGACGAGTGCACTTAATGAATCGGAACATATTAGCACTCTCTCTTCGCAATAGTGTTCAGTGTAGCGAAGAGCTTGCTGAATTGCAGTGAGTTCTGCCGTGTAGACACTGGCCACATCTGGCAGTTTCCAAAAGTGGGCTTCTTCATTTACATATATCGAGCATCCAACACCATGTTCGGTTTTAGAACCGTCAGTATAATTTCTAATATGTTCTTCGTAACTACGGACGGTTGCTAAAAATTCCTGCTGGATGATCATTGCTGGTTTCTTTTTTATTTCTCCTTGAGAGAGATCCAAACTTGTTTTAACCGCTGGCAAAAGACATGGTGGTATTTCTCTAGTAGAAATCGCTAGTGTCTCTGGTAAAGCAATTTCATATTTTCTTCTTAATTCGTGATACCTAATTCCGGCTGGTCTGGAATAGGTAGCATGATGTTCATATACTGCAGCCATAAGATGATTCGTAAACAATTTATTATTTATATGAGCAGGGAAAGCCCATACATTTGCTGCATATCTTAGCAAAAGGATCTCTCTTCTATAATGTAGTGGCATTATTCCGGCTTCGGACATCAGACTAGCCGCCGGACTTGTGCGGAAAGCGCCTGTTGCGTATCTTATTCCGCTGTTATGAACTACGTCTAACTTTCTTAAGTGCGACTTTCTAGCGGATGAATATACGATACATCCGTAATCTAGTTTAGATTGAACCAATGCTTTATACAATCTCAATAATGTCTCTTTTTCTGAGCCCCAATTTAAGTTCGATAAACATTTTATAATGTTTAGGGCTCTTTTGCATCTATCACTCAAGTCCTGTATATGTAATCCCCATGTAAGGGATTTATCCAATACTAGTCCTAAATACCTTACGCTGTCTTTATATTGTATTGGATTATCATCAATTGTCAACGCAGGACTTTGATGAGGAATTCTCTTCCTACAAAAGTGTACACAGCACGTTTTTTCTGGTGAGAATTGGAATCCATTATTCCTTGCAACTTCATTTAGAGCATTGATCGCTCGTTGCAATTTGTACCTCACCATAGGAGTCTTGTTGCGGGCATACATGATTGCCAGATCATCAACATAGACGCTTTTGCTGATTTCTACTGGAATGGCTAATATCAATTTATTAATGGCAATGATAAACAAGGTACCGCTCAACGGCGAACCCTGCGGTATGCCATTTTCCAAGATTCTTTCACATGAATATTCATTGTTGACGCGTACTTGGAAGGTACGGTCATTCATATAGTTGCTGAGCAGTATGGGCAGATTGCCACGAATGCCCCATCCATGTATCTGGAGCATTATACCATGACGCCAGGTCATATCGAGAGCCTTCTGAAGATCAAAGAAGACTCCGACACAATGTTTCCTTGTAATAAAGCTGTTATATATAATGTCCTCTAAGCTGATCATTTGATCAGTGGTAGAATGGTATTGCCGAAAACCTGTTTGATACGGTGGTATCAGGTTTTCTTTTTCCAAAACCCAGACGAGTCGATTATTAATCATTTTTTCCAATATTTATCCCTATATTATAAAAACTGTTTTAGTTCGCCCAATTTATTAATCAGGTTTTCGGCCTGTAGTTTGACTACAGGCAGATTTTTCTATTTTTTCGGTTCTGGGTAAAAGTTTTGAAGGTACGTACATAAACAGAATTATATAAATGTGTTGAAGAGAATAAGGTTTCTTAGAAGGAGTCAGTTTGGGGTTCATGAAGGCTCTGGCTGTAAATAAACTCTTTTCAGATTTATCTAATTATATAAAAGCGAATTTAGATAAGGGAAACCATATTTTAATTTTGCTTATTGATTTTTCTAAAACATTCAATATCCTTTCTCATTAGTATTACTGAGAAAGCTTAAAGAAATCCTGGTTGGTGGATGTGTGCTGATAGCTTCAGAGCTAATTATCTTACCGCGATCTCTGAGTAAAAGTTGGTAAAAAACTGAGTCATATAGTTCACATAGATTCCGGAGTCCCTTAGGGTCCATCTCAGGACCTTTGTTACATGAAATAAACTGTTTAATGTAACTACTCGTAGCTGTTTTCAGTGCTAATAGAAAGATAAGGACTTAAACTATAACCACTTTCTGTAAACTCACCACCTTTGGTAATGAGTTCAGCAACCAGAAATGATTATTTTTATTATTCTAAACTGTGACAAATCCGCCTGTTAACCATCATAAAAACAAAAATTTCTGTATTTTCTTTAACAATTGGTATTTTTAAAGTTGTTTATATTTATGTAAACAACATGCCTACACATGATGGACTATAACTATTGTTGCTCATTTGCTGTTACGATTTTTTTTCGTACTTTGTTTACACATCAATCCTACGATTAATTCACTGCCAATGCTACACTATATGTATTAATATATACTAATTACGGTAGTTTATTTTTGGGCTATAACTACTTAAAAGCATAATTTTTAACAATAAAATATTATTTTTCATTGATAATTGCGCTACTTTCCCTGTGTTTAAAATTTGGATTAATTTAATATTCAAATACTATTCACGGAGATGTTAGTGTTTTCAAACAGAATTTGATACATTGCATTATTACTAATACATTTATTATATAAATTATTTTATGTAAATTATGTATTTATTAGTAATAATAAAACGTGATACATTTTTGACGTGAAACCTCTTTAAAATCACACCGATACATACGGGTACCATAAAAGAAATTTGTAGCGCAACGAAAAGGTCTGTAACGTCCTGTCTTAACTCCCTTAATATTAGTCTCAGAGACGTAAATGCGGTGTCATTTTAAAACTTACATGGTCAACTCGCCGATACCTATTTGAGTTTGCGTCACTGGTGAGCGGGTTGGGTGGGAGGGGGCACAGCGCAGATCGGCCAAAACTGGCGCTCTCGCTCATCTCCATTCAGTGTAGCTCACAATTTAGACATGATAGCGCGGTGATTCGTGTGTTTATTTACAGTTTGTTGAGATAGATCGATTAAAGTAATAATAAGTGGATTTTGGACAATATTTATGTGTAACAAATTTAAGTAAACATGTAAAAAAGTATATAAATCAATTTGTCCGCCTCGGCCCGCGTAAAAGCCAGCCGGAGATATAAATTACGCATATCGTTCGTTGGAAACAGAAGGTTATGGGCCACGCACAGGTACCTTAATGTCGGGTGCCGAGCGTGCGAGACTGTTTGGGAGCGTCGCAATGCTGGCACGGCACGCTCTGAACGACGCCAACGGCGCGAGCACCTCTACCGCTGCTGTATTCGAACTAATATGTACATAACAAGTGAAGATAAGATCCATACATCTGTCGAAGACGTCCGCGGGCTGATAGATATCAACATCAGTCGAATTGATGCGATTCAGGACAATTGGTGTGCAGCGGACAAACCCTTCAAAACGGTATTTGAAAACAATCCGTCTGGTCTGTCTTGCAGCGTTTGTAACAAAATTGTCGTCGAATATTAGTCGAAATAAATATCATGTACCATTTAGTATCTTTTTAATGTTAAAAAATTAAATTTGGTCGCAGTCAATGTCTCGTTTTTATTTCAATCCGGTACACTAACAGTGACTCGCTGACATTCAGACCGACCAATTTATCTGTAGAGTTGGGCAAATGAAGGAAATAAAATTTTCATAGAGACTTTCTGTTTTGTTCAAAAAATACGATGGTGGCTCTCCCATGTAACTCTACAGATAAGTTAGTCGGTCTGTCGCTCGGAGGAACTCCAAGGTCTGTAACGTTTCACGTTAAACCAATTGCGTGCGCCCTGACACAGCCCCACCCGATTTTTTATTATTTAAGATTGTCCTATATATAAGCTTTATAAAAGTTGAACAATATTTTTATAACTACTTTTAATAAAAAAATTATTTAAACTTTTCTTTAAATTCATAATATCTATTACAATTTATTATTAATGATTATTTTTAAAATGATTTTATAAAATATATATACATATATATTTTTTTAAATTAAAAGGCTTAACTAATTAACTAAAGAATTTTTTAAAGATTGTTTTGTATAGCTTAATTAAAATAATTTATTCTAATTTTATGAACTTAGTATTACGGAATTAGTATGTTGTCATTTTAAACATTACACATTATTAATTAGTATATTTATTTTTACTATACGTTTTTTATTTGTCATGTACAAATAAATTATTTTTTCATTTATACTTGTACAATTCAATACAGTATTATAATGATATTTTATTAGCTTATCACTAACGTTATTTTCTACATTAGAGTTATTATTTTTTTTACAATAATTTTTTTTTCTCCAACCAATTTTCCAGCTATTGCCGGGTGTGTGTGTGTTTGTGGGTGGGTGGATGTAGGCAAATGCAATTACCTACCTCTACGGGCTTGCCTAAGCTGCATTATAAGTATAAATATACCGGTAAACATGTAGTCGGGAACAAATTCAGGTCCACCCTTCTGAGACGCGTGGTTAATTGAAACCCAACCAAAGAACACCCGTATCCACAGTCTAGCATTCAAATCCATACAAAAGTATCTTTACAAGGACTCGAACCTTAGATTCTTGTCTTCCAAAAATCAGCTAATTTTACTATGACAGGTTTAATCACTAGACTAACCCGGTGGGTTTGTACGGTAATTATATGAAAAAAATTATAGGATGCTATTCTTAATATTATGTGATTTACATGAAATTTATTTTTTGGAATCTTTACTTTTTTCTAGCTAATAAGGTCTAGTTTAACTCTAGCAATCCGGAAGATCTGTTTTTTTTTTTTGCTTTATTAAAATAACTTGTTCACAATTTTTTATAGATGCAGTTTACACAAAACTATACTGATATTTGAGTAAAATATTTTGTTAGTAAAATGCTATTTATTGAATAACTTTTCTTTTTAATTTTTCTACCGATTCAGCTACAACCAAATCTTTTACGAATAATCTTTTTTATTAAACGTTTTCTTTCTTATCTTAACTGAAGTACAGTACTTATATCTGCTTAAACTGCTACACTTTTCTACTTTATAAAAGAAGAACAATTGAATAATAAAATGCTTTCTAAAAGCAACTGCAACACTAAAAAAAAATAGGTTGTTGGTTGTTTTCTATTTTTAACTAGAATAAAATATTTAAAAAAAAACAACAAAAAACGAAATGTAAAATAATTAATAACAGACATAAAAATTGTACTGTTACTAGAAAAAGTTTTATTAAAAAAAAATACGAACTACAATTATTAGTTTGTTCAATGTTTCTCAAGTAAATAGTAATAATTGCAATAATAAATATTTAAATTGTTATGCATATGGAATAAGTAAGAATCATTAAACTAAGTCCAACTATGTTCGTCGAATAGCACGAGTAATAGTTAAAAAGAATATCTAGTTTTATCAACGAATCTTTCGTGTTGCGATTAGAAAAATGCACCACTCGATCCCACTGGAGATGATCAGGAAAGAAATGAAAGACCACGGGCATAGGGAGAGGGATATAGAAAATTCATACCACAAATTAACCAAAGAGCCAACATCAACATTTTTTCGTGAACCTTGAGCCGCAGGAAAACAATAAAAGTATATTTGAGTTAAAATACATAGTGAACTGCAGCCTGTCCTTTGAAGCACCGGGGAAATCAACAGCCTTGAACATTGCACGAGATACCAACGGTACAGACACACGAAAAACAATTTCATGAGGTCTTTTCACTGTGTTAAGTGTGGGAAGGTCACCGAACAGCCGATTGTCCCAGGAAGAACAGGAGCATCTCTGCAACCTGTGCTTTGTGCCAATCCGACCATGCGGCAAACTATCGGGTTTACAGAGTGTACCAAAATGTATTAGAAAGATACAAAGGCATAAGGCAAATCGGAACTCACAGCTTGCTTCAAGAGTCAAATCCGCTAGCTGTAGGGCAACTGGAATGCGAAAGACCAGTTGTGGGGGTTTGCGGTTGATAGTTAACAGAAGAAGGATGTTGAGGAGCTGTATTAAAAATCTACTATGACCTGTTCTACTGACAGTGAATACGACGGTGTTGAGAAGAGAAAGATCCTCCATATAAAACAAAAATATTGAATCTTTATGATTATTGGACCGAGGAGAAACTGATTGACCCATTCCGCTCAATATTCCGAAGGATATTGATTAAGCAACGTACTTTTTAATGTCGGTCTTGCAAGAAGGTGCATAGCAGTCTACACCAGAGGACGTATATTTGTCCAGAGATAATACCTATCCGAGAGAATTGATAGATCTAATTGGCTCAAAGCGCGTAATGGCTAATTGGCTTCTAAGACGAAATTGGCAACGGTTCATGGGGATGAAGACAGAACACTATTTAATAGCGCTGCGCGGAGGCTGAGGAGTTTGTTGAAGATTATCAGAGGTATGCACCTTATAGAAGGCCACGAAGAAGCTACGACGATCCACAACGACGCTACCTGCACAACAGGGATATATTGGATCATGGGTGAGGAATAGCAAATGGAAAGCCGATCTATTTGCTTCAAACTTAGGCAAATCTTTTCAACCACAAGATGAGAAGAGTTCTAGTGGCGAGGATATTAAAAGCTTCTTAAAGAAACTAATGCCAGACAGCTTTCCGATTAAACTAATCTCGACAATGGAGGTATGAAGTTAATCAACCAGGGAAGGCGACTGAAGAAAGCTCCGGGTTTTTATTTAGTGAGAAAAAATGCTTGTTAAGTTGTCCCTTAAAGGCATCACGTAAGAGGAATTAAGGCATCATATAAGAATAACCCTATCCTACGGACTTCTTACTTCCCAGCGGAATGTAAGGTGTTAATGATCTTGAAATCAGGGAAGCCTGCGCACGAGGTTTCTTCTTACAGACCAATTAGCCTCATATTATCGGTCATATCTTGCTGGAGTGAGGAAGTAATTCCAAATCACCAATGTAGGTTCAGGTACGGTCACTCCACCATTAAACAACCCCAAAGAGTTGCCAAGATCATCAGTAGACGTCTGGAGGGAACAAAATTCTGTTCGGCGGCATTTTTAAACATCTAACAGGATTTTCACAAGGTATGGTTGCCTGTTTGGTCTGTAAATTAAAATTAAAACTTTCTTAACCCTACTAGCCTGTCTTGAGGGACGTTTCTCTCAGATATGATGTAATGATGAGTTATCGAGATTCCTTGACGTTAGGTTGGGTGTCCCTCTCAGGGCTCTGTACTGGGTCCTGCTGTATCCAATATTCATTACGGACCTTCCAACCCTGGAAGGCTGTGCCGTCACCATATTTGCCAGTAATATATTTATCCTTAACGAACACCATGAAATAGCCTCGCAAGAGCTGCAGACGACGTTAGACCTTATCTGCGCATGACAAAAAAAATTGAGGATTAAAGTTAATCAGTATAAATCGAAGCATGCCACATTCGCCATGAGAAGGGATACTGTCCCAATGCGACTATGGGCGGTGTCTTGATCCCACAAAAAGAGAGTGTGAGGCACCTAGGAGTGCATCTATATTGGCGTTTGAACTGGAAGTATCACGTGAGGGTGAAAAGAGAACAACTGAACGCGAAGTACAGAGAACTGCATTGGCTGCTGCGGAGAAACTCACATCTCACTTTGTCCAATAAAGTTCTTATTTACAAAGCTAACCTACTACCAATCTGGACTTATGGTGTGGAATTGTGGGGGACAAATAAGAGTAACGCAGATTTGCAACACTTCCAAAACAAGGTAACGAGAACAATTACAGAGGCACCATGGTCCACACGGAATGATGAAATTCACGAATATCTGGAGCTTCCGACGGTTCGTGAGGTTGTGAGGCAGCAGAGTGTTAAATACCCAATTAACCACACATCTCAGGAATGGTCGAACTGAGAATGTACAAGACTACACTTCATTTACACTCATACATATCATCCTCATTCATCCTCTGAAGAATTATCTAAACGGTAGTTACCAGAGGCTAAACAGGAAAAAGAAAAAGAAAAAAAGAAAAAAGAGTGTTAAATACCAACAGTGTCTAGAAAATCACGCCAACCACTTAGCGATCAATCTGGTTGATGATACCGGGGACGTCCGAAGGTTGAAACGTCTCCATATGCTTGATTTAAGGGCTACTGAATGAGTTTGGAATTAAATTCCAATGTAGGTGCAGTCCTAGGTGCCTTACACTTTTTTTGGGACCAAGATATCGTCTGTATTCACAGTGGGACAATACCCCTTCTCATGGCGAATGTGGCGTGCTTCGATTTATCCTGATTAAATTTAATCCTCCATTTTTTTTTGCCATGCGCAGATAAGGTCCAAGTTTGCAGTTACTACATCCAAATTTAGTGACGTTATTTTTCTTTTCTTCTCTATTTTTCTGCTTGTAGATGCAAGTTATTTTGTTATTGCAAATCGTTACATTGTTAGTGTCTATCGACTAGCAGCCTTCGCTTGATTATTTGTTTGTTTTAATTGACTATTTATTTGTTTATTGGTTATTTAACGTTTGTTTTTATTAAAAATGAAGTATTGGTAGATATATTCTTTTATAATGAAGTTCAAGAACATTGCTTACTGCTAACGTTTGTTATGAATTGACTTATTATTGGAGTCCTTAAGAACCCCATATCATGTCCTTATTATCAAACGATTTACTTATGGTTCCACTTATGGCGCCGATTGTAAATATACTAATTATAGAACAAAAAGAAACTATAAACATGTAAACTTACACAGAAAAAAAGGAAAAAAATGTAAAAAATTTGTAATTATCATTAGATACCATCTTGTCAGGTAATTTGAGAGATTTAAAACAGTTTGAAGTAAAAAACTACATAATCATTTTATATTTAATTATATAATAAATTGAAAAAATAAAAATTAACTAATCGTTTATCAAGTTACATATTTTTAGTTTTTTTTTGCATATTTATTTAATTTAGAATGTATAACATTTTTTCTACGAAAGCAGAGTTTTCTGATAAAGCGTTCAACCTTAAGAAAAGGACAAAAAAATAAGCAGAAAGTAAATAAAAATTTATCTTTATAAATAAATAAAAACTGTGCAAAATAAATAAAAATAAATGTCAGTTTTAGCTAATTCAATTAATCATAAGCCCATGAAATCATGAATTTAATTACAGCACGAGTAATACACGTTTTTGCCGTTTAATTTAACTTTTTATTTAATTTATACGATGCTGCAAATGAAAATAACGTAATAGTTTAAAAGTTTGGTGCATAAATTTTTTCTGTCTATGAAGGAATAAAAAGAAGGATATTCTAAAATAAATTGCGATAAATTAAATTGTTTAAAAATTTATTTAAATAAAAGTCGAAGCTTATAACGAAAATAAAAATGGATTAATTCAAAATCATAATAAAGTAGTTTATTTGGATGTATCCTGTAGTAAATTAAAAATAATGAATTAAAAGTGTTCATACAATTAATTAATTACTCAAGCATAGATCAGAGTATACAATATTTAAAAAAAACTTGTTTTTTATATTTGAAAATAATATAAATAAACTTGGTTCTGATATAAATTGTTTCTTTAAAACACAGATCAGTTACGTGATTTATTTATACATTTTATTTTATTATTTTTTTAAAAAATAAAATAGATTTATATAATAATAGTAATTAATATTAAATATTATTATTTTTTAAACGGAACATTTTTGAAGTTTGGGCAAAATCTTAAAAAAATAAGTATTTGTTTGGTAGATGACATCTAATATTACCTAATATCATAATGTAAAGTTGTGCAGTAATAAAAAATTGTAAAGAAAAAAGAAATATTATAAAATAAATGAAATAAAAACTTAAAAGTCTTACGAATAATAATTATTTTGAAATTTAATTATCACTACAGATCAGAAGGGAACGAATTGTTTAAATGATCAATAAAATAATTATAATTTAAAAAAAAGTACTTACAGCATATTGTTGCGTATGTTGATTTAAAGATGTCTTGGAAGAATTTATTCTGAGCGAAATGATTTACCGAATGTTCATTTTTTGAATTAATATAACAATCCACGTTTGTTAAGAAACACAAATATACATCGCGGCACTGTCAGTCTGTTCTCGGTGGAGGTACCTGTACTACCGACAGCTAAGATAATAATCAACATCAAGAGTGGGGTATTAGGAGGGGGAATGAACTAAATGAACAAAACTGAGTGAGAAGAGTAGATGGAGGAGGTTGCATGAAATTTTTTCATATATCTGAAAGACTGTTACGTAATTTATTTATTTCATGTCACCAGCTTTTTGATTTAAGATAGTCTAGCCGTTATATATTGTTGATAATGTTATAGTAATAATATAAATAATAAGATAAGCAATTAAGATAACAGAAACATCATAAAAGGGACAATTTGGAAGAAGCAAAATTAAATCATCTACAAAATATAAATTTAAATCCAGTTTAAAAAAAATTATACATCTGCTCTGATTTATACAATATTAGAGATATTCTCTAATACAAATGTATTCTCTAATACATGCACCCTAATCTTTTGATATAAAAGTTTAATTTATAATTATGAAAGTACGGGAAAAACTGATTTTGGCCAAAAAAAAGTCATATGAAATTTTATTAAAAGCGAATGAAATTTTAGTAATTTAATTAAAAAAACATAAAAAAACAGAATTTCTTCTTAGGACTTCAGTTTTTAATAATAATTACTGATCTGTATGAATAATTAAACGAAATAAAAACAAGAATAGCAATGGATATAGAAGTACGAGTATTTAAAAGAAAGTATTATGTGGTAGAACAGAAGTTATATTTGAAGAAATGTTTTTCATTTCAGTTTTTTTGTAAACTGAGACCCGACTTATTAGCAACAAAACCAGAAAAAAATAAATTTGAAGTCCCTTTTTCCAAAAAAAAAACGTAAACATAGAGTGTATATTATTATGTTTGTTGTCGGTGCATAGGAGCAAAATTATTTATCGACTCTTACCTAAAATTTTTTACGTCTGGCCAAGATTTAAAGTATGTAAAGCGTCATCCGCTTCAGAAAGATATTGATAACATTGTCTAGGAAGATGTAATTACAAGAATTATAAGTAAAATCATTTGAACATGATTTGTGCAATCATTTATGAAAATGATAGTGCATGAAAATGCACAAAATTTCCTAACACCACCTGGTATTTTATTAGTATTAGAAAAATGTTTTCATTTAGTTGATTATATAAAATTTCCTTTGTAACTTAAATAACGAAAACGGTGATATTATGAATGATTTATCTGTAATCCAAACCAGCAAATAGTTTGGTTGTTGGATAATCCCAGAATTTTTTTCTACTTTAAATTCATTACCTTCGCGTTTTTCGTTTTGAAACCATTAAATCAAGCGAGGAACTCCTACACCTGAAATGCAGTTGATGAATTTAATGACCTTATTTTGATAATCATACAATGGATATATTGTCGTTTGGAGTCGATCTAATACTTTTTTCGAAGTTTATATTTAACATATTGTTTCGAAAAATGTTTAAGTCGTACGGTTTTTAATTTTTGCTCTAATACGTTAAGAGGCTTTTCTAACAGTACGTTGAAAAAATTTCGTCAGTTTCAATTTTTGGGAGTGAACCCTGCTTCAAGGAAGATCGTCATCATCATTTGAAGTTCACCATAACAATCAGTCCTCACAATAGGCTGCAATCTAATTATAATTTGCCAGCTGGCTTTGTCTAGTCTTAGGCCGGTCATTCTTTAAACAGTTCTATTAACTTAATCTCAACTATTAACAGGAATCTATTTAATTCCATGTAAGAGTAACTAAATATTTAACTGAATTTTAAATAGGGTCTTTCAGCATCACAAATAAACTGTGAAGATTACGGGAATTATGAGGTTTCGTTAAGATCGACTGCTGATGTAATTGATGCTGATTGAAATAAAACACCCCCTCTACAAACGATGATTTGTATCCGCTGTAGTAGTTATTTAATAATATTATTTTTATATAAAAAGAAGTTACTTCTAAAACAGCTCATGAAGAGTAAAGGAAATATACTTTGTAAGAAATGTGAAAATCTAAGGATGGAGAAATGTAAAACATATTGGAAGTATTTAAGATGTGAGTCAGGAAAAAGGTAGGGGAAAAAGTCGGAGTAGATTATGTACTTCTGAATCATAAATATTTAAGATATTTAATACCATAGATATTTACATAGAGAAATGATGAGGTACTGGAGAAAATAGATGAAGAAATACTCGTATTTATGTTGAAATCGATATAATACAATACAGAAAAATTAATTACATTACAGTTACAGAGAAAAAAATGAATCGATTGAATGGCTGAATTAAGCAAAAAAAGAAAAAGGTTACTGTGTTTAGTAACTTTATTTGATTATTTGTATGCCTAACTGTTTGTATATCCAGAAAATTGTTTTGGTTTTTAATATAAAATATAAGGCCAATATATTTCGTAAGAAATTTGGAAATAGTAACTGTAATAGATAACAAACTGTGGAATTAATAATTTTTGGAAAAATAATCAAACGTTTTACTAAGTTATTTTGTTACAATTTCGCACACAGATGTATCCCGCGTATACTGGTCACTAGTTGTACCATTAATGAAGGTTTCGTTTCTTAACCTGTTGAATAAATCAGTGCTGATCAGTGTTGTTCTTCAGAATAATCGGTGAAATCAGTGTTAAATAAATCTGCTGTTGTGAATCAGTGTGTTACAGACATTTTGGAAAAGTGAGTTAAAGAATGTATACTTGATAGATTTAAAGGTAAGTACTTATAAGAAATGTTTTTATATATGCCAACTAATTATTTAGTATTTTACTGTTACATATGTACATATATTTGTATGAACAAAGCATACACAAAACAGTCTAATCAACTGAAAAAAAAGAAAAAACAAAATTAAAAATAAACAGTAAATAATTGTAGATATATTTATGAAAATTAGAAAGAAAAAAAAATTAAAATTCTAAAATATGTTTAAATAAGTACCGCGCGCGCGTGTTTTCTATGTAAGAGCGTGGCCATCTACTGTGAACGTTGAGTTTTATTGTCCCGTTCTACCACTCTCCTTTATTTTTGATATGACTCCCAGTGATTTCTTTTTCTTTTCAAATTCCGACAGGTCGAAGTTTTGATCACTCGTTGGATTAATTTTTACTTCCTTTTGCGAAGTAAAGGAAGTATTGTCATCGAGAAAATTGTCGGTTTTCAGATTTCAACGGAAATATCCATTTTGACCAACCCTGAATTCATTTTGACTAGTTTCGGCGTGACGTCTGTGTGTATGTATGTATTTCGCATAACTCAAAAACGATTAGCCGTATTATGTTGAAATTTTGGATTTAGGACTGTTGTAATATCTAGTTGTGCACCTCCCCTTTTGATTGGAATCGACTGGACCGAAAGTATCCAAAAAAGCCCAAAATCCAAAAATTTGGATTTTGGATTTTTCCTTAACTGCAGTAATAAGCCCTCATTGAAAGCTTTTCAAAGATGTATCATAAGTGGTACTTATTTTTATTGGTTCTAGAGTTATAGCCAAATAAAATTTTAATTAATGAAATATTTGGATCTTAAAAGGGGAAGGCATATCGGTTCGAATGAGACTTCATCTCCTTTTTTTTAACTTTTTTTTTAAATTTAAATATATTGATTTATTAATAATTATTAACCTCTGATTGTAAAAAAAAAAATATGATAAATAAGAATTCAAAAATAACATTAAAAAAAATATCAGAAGTTATTAATGAAATAAAATTTTTTGTACTTTCCATTTAAAAAAATGTGTGTATATAATTTAATTCGCAAACAAGGAAGTCATGAAGTAGTCACATCAGATTTTTAAATAAAGTGTTGTCTAATTTTTTTAAATCTTTTTAAATAAAATGTTACTTCATTATGCATTCATTTTTCAAAAGGAAACATTTTAAAGGTAATTAATATTAATTATAATTGTTGTAGTTTTAAATTATATAAACTCTCATTTTACATACATCGCACAACTAATCTAATAAGCTGTTTTTTTGTGATATATAATTAATTACTTTTGCTTACTTTTGTTTGCTTAAGTTTTGTCGAAGATGTTTAAGCTTTCTTATAAAAGTTAATGTAAGAAAAAAAATCAATTTTAAATAGATTTTCATAATTATTATTATTATAATTAGTTTTACATAATGTGGGTTTTGTATGATTTTATTTGAAACATGAATGAATTAAATACAAAACATTTACAAGATATCGCAAACTTGAATTTGGAATTACTTGTAAAATAACGAATGAAATATACGTTTTTTACACTACAATACCAATATTGATTCGTTGGTACATTGTTCAATTATAACTAAACAAGCCAATTTCCTTAATGGGTGTAATGGAGCAGTTTCATAATGCTTAATGGCATAAAAAAAAGAATTAAAATTCCAGGTGACCGGGCTAAAGGTATCCCAACGTAATGGCCTATATTTAGAAAACCAGTCATCGTTATCTCTATAACATAAGCTCAATTGACAGGAAATAGCTTGAGATCTGTTCTGTATACTCACGAGGTCAGCGGATACCGTGCGCAGGCAAGCCGACTAACAATGTAATTGTAGTCAGTAGTAGTCAAGTGAGATATGGACTCCACAACAGAAAATTCAGTCCGTGCTTTGGTTAGTGGGGTTTCAGTCAGTTACACACGTTCAGCAACGTGTACGAACTGAATGGAATGTCGATCCTCCTACATTCAAGTCTGTTCGTCAGTGGGATACGACTTAAACAGAGATACTGGAAGATTGGTTTCACAAACTGAAAATCATCCAAAAGTTTCAGTTAGTGAAGATAGTGGATCGTGTACGCGATGCATTCACTGTCAGTCCTGGAAGTCAATAATTTATAACCGCCACTAAACAAATAATGACCTGCCCGATAAACGAAAGACATAGCAGCAAAGGACATTTGTTCAGGCTCTGCGATTAACAAGGAGATATGTTTGTTTCTTTCTTTCAAAGTGTGGCTTAGTTTTTATATTAAAATTCTTTTTTCATTTGTGTTGGTTCTTTTGTGGCAGAGTATTCTCTAATATATTTTTGTATTTTTTCTCTTTACCCAAAGATGCACTGAAGTCAACTGGGAAGATTGTAGTTCAAGTAAGACTGAAGCCACAATGAGTTCTTGTCTGGAATTTTGGACATTGTATCTTTTACGATCTCCCAAATTTCATCCATTTGTTTCTTTTTTCTGGATTTACATAAGATCTTTGCTTGGGTGGGTACATTAATGAGGGAATAATAATTACTTTGTTGAAGATTTAGAAGGATAATCTTTCATTAAGAGAGTCTAAGTTAGTTGTTGAGCTTATTATTTTCTTTTTATTAGGAATGCTGTGTCAGAGATTGGGGTATTTTTCATTATTTTAATTGCTGAATAAGAATTTGTTCAGAAATCTATTTCATTTAAAGAATTTATGAATATATTTTGTTAAAATTTCTTTTTTTTATGAAACAGTTGAATTCTTAATTAATTTTTTCGTACACATATTATAACAAAACCAGTATAACAGACCTGAGTAACGGATTCCTTCTAATTAAGAAGAAAGTATGAGAAAATAATAAAAGGAATCCATAAGGGAACTAAAAAAGACCCTTTTCTCAGGCTAACAGTTCGTTTAAACACTTCCAACAGTTGTTGTTCGACGAGAAAGGTTACCGGACCGGAATAGGAATTCATGGGAAAATATAAGGGCGCGGACGATAACAATTCTCACGCTTCAGCAGAGTTCTAGTTCTGGAGGTCAAGAGGATATAAATACTCCAGAACCAGCGAGTTAAGAGTCAGTATTAAGTGTTCGCTGCGAGGCCGTGTTCGATGCGATTGTGAAACGGCATTATCATTCAGCGTGTAGTAGCAATGAGTGAACAGTAGTTAGCAACGAGTGGGTGAATTTTGGAAGTTATTCAGTTAGTTATTGATCGACAATAGTGAAAGCGACAGCATTCAATCATAAGTTGTAGGGTAGTTTATAGTAAACAACAAAGGTACATAAAGAGGTAGTACATTGTAAAAGAGGTACATAAAGACGTAGAACCAGCTCTAGACTTTAGAAAGAAAAGAATCTTCTTCTTTGGACACATGATAAGAACAGAACCGAACAGGCTTGTCAGGAAACTGGTTGAAAAATATTAGGAAATGTCCAAAACACCGACCTGGATAACCGAAATTAAACAAGATATGCAAGAACTAGAGATCACAATAGAAGATTTACGAAACAAAACTGACAATATAAAAATACTAAAAGAAGCAAACTCCAGATTTAAAATTAAAGAAAACAAAACAACAAGGGTTTGTTCAGAAGAACTCAGAAAAGCAAGATATGACAGAATGAAGAAGTATTGGAAAGCAATCAAGAAAAAAGTGAAAAGAAAAGACGAACCAGAGTTGACTAAAGTGGTCCACTGTGACCTCAAAATTCTCAAAAAAAACCAACAAAGGTATGTGCAGAGAATGGAATTGAATGAACTTTAGACTTGTCTAACTTTATTTTGTTGCTAATGCAATATTAGAGGTAATTATAATACCTATAGTCAATTGGATTGTATTCTGGTTTTTATGATTTAACTACCTTTAAACAAATCCTATCCTTATTTGAAATACTTTTTGTATGTAATTTATTCACAGTTATTATTATTGTTTTCTTAAAATTATTTTCGTTTATTATTAGTCATTTCGTTTATTAGTATTGTCATTATTACTATTTATTTATCTTATTTCATATAAACTTTAGACCTTCATATAATATACATTTATCAGTTAAAGACGCTATTAGTTTTACTATGTGAATGTTAAAAAGTTTTTTCATAGCTTTTGGACTTTAATGTCCCAAATTTAACGAAATTATTGTCAATCCAAAAATAATTTCAAACTTGATCTTAGGGCAGATAGAATAAATTCATTTTTTAATTGTCACTGAGCAGGGGAATCGACATTTTTCCATGCATAAATGTTACCATACACAAACCTCATAAACGCATTAACTTTCAGCTGTATAGCCTTGAATTGATAAACTAAAAATAAAGAAAAAAAATAGTGAAAACTATCGTGGACAGACGAATCAAGCGTCACGTTACGATAATAATTTAAACAAACCTAACTACTATTCAACAGTGAATTAAAATTTAAAAAAAAACTAATCAAAATATATTAATGTCTTTTTTATTTTATGCGCTTTTTTATTATTCCTTTCAGTTTACGTTTTTTATGATAAAAATGTAGTGATTTTAACTTCATATAATGCTTTAATTTCCATGCCTTTTTTTAACGAAGATGTTTTGCTTGGAGAAAAAAGAATAATGAATATTTGAATTTTTTTTTTTTCATTTTAAAGGGAGCTTAATTTATTAATGTGCTATCGCTAGTTTATCATATGTTTAAATATATTTTATTAAGAAAGATGTGATGAATGAAATAAACATAAAAAAATATAGACCCTTATCGGAAATTGAATGCGAGACTAGTAATGAGTTACTCATAAAAAAGTTATGAATAAAACTCATTGTCCGCTCTAAGGTAAAAAGACTTTTCTTTCTTTTTCCTGTTTAGCTTCCGGTAACTACCGTTTAGATAATTCTTCAGAGAATGAATGAGGATGATATGTATGAGTGTAAATGAAGTGTAGTTCTTGTACATTCTCAGTTCGACCATTCCTGAGATGTGTGGTTAATTGAAACCCAACCACCAAAGTACACCGGTATCCACGATCTAGTATTCAAATTCGTGTAAAAATGACTGGCTTTACTAGAACTTGAACGCTGTAACTCTCGACTTCCAAGTCAGCTGATTTGGGAAGACGCGTTAACCACTAGACCAACCCGGTGGGTTAAGGTAAAAAGACTAGGAGAAAGGTTACGCGTTAGCATTGACAACATATTGTCTATAAAAAACCTCTTCATAACCTCAAAAATGTTTTTAATTTTCTTACAATCGACTACTTGGATTTTTAGCAATATTAACAAAATATGTCTTGTTTAATTTATATAAAATTTCTATATTCCACAAAACATGCATGATACAATTTGAAGCAGAAATATTCATTGAAGTCAATTGTTTCATCTTAAAATTTTAATAGCAAATAAAGAACCCTTGAAAAATGTACAAGTTTGTAATGAAATAGGTCGAAAGCACCTTACTACACGAACTAAAAATATTATCTTTACTCTATTAATGGATGACAGTCCTACCCAGTAATAAAATAATACCCAATATGCTAGTAATAAAATACATGCCTTATTGTTAAGCCCTTAACAAATAAATAATTTAAAAGATTTGATTTTTATTAATAGAAACGACAAATATAAAAACTATAAACTAGAAAAATAAATACTGATTAATTTGTACTACGTTTTTTCTTCCTTCTACGAAATAAAGGAAGTATTGTAATCGCGAAAAATTTCGGTTTTCAGATTTCAACGGAAATATCCATTTTGACCGTACCTAAATTCATTTTGACTAGTTTCGGCGTGATGTCTGTACGTACGTATGTATCTAGGATGTTGGAATTTTAGATTTAGGACTATTGTAACATCTAGTTGTGTACCTGGCGCAAGTTGTGATTTGGCGCATTAACCATAACTACCATTAATTGACAGGAGGATGGGATTAATTTTTAAATGCCCACTTCATAAAATTGTTTACTTTCATGTTGTTTATCAAGTTACTAGTACTTGATTAAGTACTAGTTTCTGATTAAACATTGCGATTGGAATGACCCCTTTTTTCTCTGGTGTGGGTAATCATTAAACTATTACCTTTATTAATTGGAACTTAAGTTATTCGCCGCTACAGTCGGACCTTTAGTTTCCTGTCGAATATGAAGTTAAAGTATACAATTTATCCAAATAAACAATTGAGATATTAGCTTTTCTGTAATTAATAATTGTCCTTAAATATTCAATTTTCTTCCACTGAACATCGGTTCTTCGGTTAAATGTTTCTTGTTATTTTCAGCTGTAACTAACCTAACTCCTTCAGAATAACTGTTAAAAAGTTTCTTACGTTTAAAATCAATAGCAATCTGAAGTTATTGACGCAAATTTTTATGGTAAGCAACTGCCTACAATAAAAAGCGCTTCTTTGACAGCATTAGGTGCTACAAATTGTTTGGTTAGCTGGCATTTCTCCCGCCACCACCCCATTCGGTCGCCCTAGAGCATAGACCAAATGTTCCGTGCCAAAAAACGGCTACTGTGCCTCGAAACAGATTTGCGACCTCGTTACCTAATGCTCCTAATGAGCTCCTATCTTGCGTGAGCGGTTAAGCTGGGTGCCGTACAGCACCCGCTTTATGTGTCCCTACCGCTCACTTGTCACATTAAAACTAGATCGGGGAGGCGCACCCCTTGTTACAAATTAAAACTATTCGAGTCATAAAATTGAAAGACGGCAATTTAAGCCGCCACGCCTCGTTCGCTGTTTGCCAGCTAGTGCCTGTCCACCATTTAAAGCGCTTGGAGCTTATTACTGGCTGATGGCAGCCATTATTTCAAGGAAGACTTCCCACCAACACGCCACAGGAATCAGTAAATCCCATTTAATTTAACAATCTAACGATGACGGTTGAACATCGCAATCTCATCGAGGAACTCCCACACGGCGAGTCAATGAGGCTCACGCCACATTGACTCGCCGTTTATGAGCGGCCAGTTTTCCCCCTGACCTCTAAGTTCCAGGGTGGCCCGGTCTCTGGCCCCCCCAAGAGCAGGGCAGTCGAACATTAGGTGTTCGTTCGACTGGACCTCCCCGCAGACACACAACTCATCAGCCGCTAGGCGAAACCTGAACAGATATTGCATCAAATTCACGTGGTTCGTGAGCACTTGGGCACCCGCCGCCCTTAAAAATGAACTTGAAGCTTACCATCCCCCCAGATCCTGTATAAATCTATACAGAGATCTTCCCTTAGTCGTGGTGTGCCATTCATGCTGCCACGCCTCCATAGCGAGGCTCCAAAGCCTCTTCCGCAGGCGGGAAATGGGCAACTGTTCGAAATTTAGACCCGGTGCATTGTGATAGCCGTTCCGTTCCGGTTCTAGCCCGGCCCGAAACCGCATCCCAAATACCTCAGTTTCCCGACCTCTTCGCAACTTCCACATGGCTGCTCGAACTTTCACCACTAAATCGATTGGGAGAGCCTTTCCCAATACGGTAGTAGCCTCGTAGGAGGTTGTTTTAAAAACACCAGTGCATACAATTAAGGCTCTGCGCTGGGCACTCCTTAAATTTAGAAGCAGTGCTCTATTTCTATCCAACCTATGCGCCCAAACTGGCGCCGCGTATGCGATCATACTCTCGAAGACACCTCGGTACACCAAGTACATTTGGCGACCAGACAGCCCGTAGTCTTTCCGAGCAATCCTTCTGTGCAACACAGAGACAGCGTCTGCCGCAACTTGTTTGATGTGGTTGCTAAAAAGCAACTTATCATCAAACAAAACACCTAGGTACTTATGAACCCTTACTCGGCTGATTACACAGCCTTTATATTTAATGTGGGGGTTTCGACTGCATGATAATTTGTCTGCGCCCTTTAGAAGCATAAACTTCGTCTTGGGCACAGAAATCTTTAAATTTTGCATGTCCATCCAGCCTTCGGCGGTTGACAAGGCCGCCTGCGCTCTGCTTTCCAGCTGTGGTCGTGAATTTCCACGAACTAAAAGGAGACAGTCATCGGCGAAAGCCTGGGCCGTGACTCCTTCTGGGAATGTCAACCCCAGAAACCCGTCGAACACCAGGTTCCACAGCAGGGGACCGAGAACGGAACTCTGCGGGCTTCCCCTGGTGACGGATTTTTCCACAACTAGGTGTGCATCTTTAAACAGAGCCGTACTGTTAGACAAGTAGTCTCGTACCACGGCCTGTATGGCTTCGGGAACATTGCGGCGTTCCAAAGCATAGAGGACAGAACTCCAACACAAGGAAGGAAATGCTGCCTCTATATCAATAAAAATAGCCAAAACATATTTGCAGTCGGCGCTTACCACCTCGGTAAGAGCATTTAAGATGCAATCATCGGTGCCAACCCCTTTCATGAAGCCATATTGGCCTCGATTTAGAATACAGCTCATATCGATGCCTTCTTCGAGCCGTTCTACAACCAGCCTTTCAAGCAACTTGCCGAGAACCGGCAAGAGGCTGATAGGTCGATAACTGCCGACCTCACCAGGATCCTTTCCAGGTTTCAGGAGTACCCTTACCAAAGCAACCTTCCAGCAAGCCGGAAAGCAGCCCCAGCTTAGTCATCCCGTGAACAGTCTGCCAAGTGGCTCTTATGACAGGCAATAGATGATGGAAAATATCCGGGTCAAGTTGGTCAATCCCCGGTGCCTTCTGTAGTGCCATTCGAGAAACCACTTGGTCTATATCTTCGGGTTCCACGGTCCGAACGCCAGGGAATGGTGTTTCACCCGCCCTAACGCCGATTTCCGCTTCACCCTCCGGAGCATCTGAAAACAGAGTATCCAGGAACGCCCGGTAAGTCGCCACAGATGTTAAAGTGTGGTCACGACCACCTAACCCACACCGAACACTGGACAACACGTGCAATGGCTTCGGTCGGTAACAATTCTTCGCGAGCTGCCAGGGATCGCGCTGCAATTCACGCATGGAGTCTTTCCAAAACTTGAGTTTGGCTTCCTTGATGGCGTGAACATATGTGTTACGGGTACGCCGGTAGATCCGAAGACGCTCAGCGTGCACGTGGTTAACGATAATCCCCGTTGGGGGGCAACGCTGGTACCTTATTCGCGCGGACCTCACTCTTACGCGCAGCACGCTTAGGTCAGAGGACCACCATTTCTTGCCGGGCCTCCGTCTGCCTTCCACAGACGACCCCCCGGAAAATGGGGTCATGACGGCTCCAGGCACGCTCAGATCAGCGGACTGGCTGCTTGTGACGGGTCCGTCCATTGGCCTAGGCCGCCGTAGGACCTCGTCGCAGCCAGTCTTGATGGCCCGGCCGATTAGCTCCGCCATCAATTCCACCTCCTCCCTAGACTCCATGCTCCACTGCAATCCCTGCAATGCAGCATCGCATACTCGCCTCAGCCTATGTCGATCCAGGCCCCTTAAGGTAGGTGTTACAAATAACAGCTAATAGATATACTTATCAAAATTTAGTCCTGCTCTTTTACTAAAATACCGTAATTAAAGGTAAAAGCTCTTCATTGGCGCATTAGTTATCCGTGCATAACACAATGTACAATTTTCAACCGTTAAAAAGATCCTCACATATTTTTTTAGAATTGTTCATATTTACTCATATTCTCTTATCCTAAAGCAAAGTAAATGAAAGGTAAAAGGGCTTAGTCGGGTTAGTTACGTATCCGCGCTTTATCAATCAGATTTCTCACGAGTTATAAACCAGACGAGAAGCATGACTAGATGCCAAATCTGGCCGCTTTTATACAAAATAAGTCATCTCCGACCACCAAGAAATTCCAACCTCATTCAAAAAGATCTCGAAAACTATTTTTCGTGCTCTTTACTCCTTTTTAATCCACTTGAATTTCAACTCTAACCTTGACACAGACACTGACTGCGAAGTTGATCTCTAACCTGATGGAAGCCACAAAAAGGGCTATAAATTTGCCTAGTTTTGGTCCAGAATCGCCGTTATACCTCTACTACCATAAAGGAATTCCGTTTTATTTATATGAAACCTGTTAACTACTCTTTTTTATAACGTCTTTATCAGAACCATCCAATATACTGACAGGGTTTTGAATGTTGGTGTATTTTCTCGGCGTGATAAACGATGATGACTGCTATGTTGATAAGAATTATTTTTAACCTTGACATTCCACAAGTAGTAGCTCCAATCATTTGAGCTATTTTCTTCAAGAAATCATAAACATTATTAACAATTTGATGTGCTTGACTGAGAAGTTTTTATCTTAAATACGGATTTAAATTCTACCCTTAGGGCAGAATTTAAATCTTATTAGTGTAGAATTTTAAATTAAAATTTCAGGGTAGAATTAAATATTTAAATAAATTTAATTTATTAGGGTAGAATTTGGGGTTGAAGCCAAAAAATAAAATTAACATTAACAAAAATAAAACGTAAAACAAGTAATTTTTAATACAGTTTAATGTGTTAGAAAGAAGAATGTAGAAAAACACAAAAACATAACTAAGAGTATGCAAATATTATTATGTAACTATGTAACTCTGCCCGAGTACCATTACAGAGTATACTAAAAATGAAAATAAATTAATTTATTCACGATATTTTATGAAAGTGTTCTATTTTAAGTTTTAATTTTCTTATGCAGAATGGTTCGAGTTGAAATGTTCCGTAAATTTTTAACTTATAAAGAAAAGGATTTTATCAGTATAAGTAACCGTGCGTAAACATGTGTGGGGAAATAATTTGTGCAAACCTTTTTTACTCAAAATCAAAGAAGAGATTCTTTTTCCATACTCTTGTCAGTATGTGCGCGTGTGAGAGAGAGAGGGGGAGTCTGCACAGAGAGGGTATTCATGCACATGCACGTACACACTTCTCATACACACATGTTCACATTGCACATATGTACCCACAAATACCATCTATCTTAATATTGAGCGATTTATGAACTACTTATCTTTACTTAAAGTTATAAAACTTAAAAATAATCATTGGTATGTTGTTAATAGTTAATTTCATTAAAGCATATGCCATAACTAACTTTCCATCAAGTCAATTTCTTACAATATGAGAATATAATTAACAATTTTTTAAATTGTATAAGGTTATTGTAGGTTTGTAAGAAGCCAATTTAATTCCTCCCTCTTCCATTTCATTTGTAAATAATTAATAAATGTAAGAACCATGCTGATTGGGGAATATTGGCAATTTGACCTATTTAAATTTTTATGTATTTATTCAACACAGACATCCATCTAATTACTGAGATCAAAACTGTGTGTTTTTTTTTTATACAATGGTTACAGTAAAAGGATGAAAGATATATCTAGACTTTGCTGGGAACTGAACTAGTATCAGTCATATTTGTAGCCAATAATACACCAACCAGCCGGGCAGATATTCAAATTTCATTTACATTTACAGATTCAAAGAGACATTTTTTACAGTCAATTTAAGATTTTATCAGTAAAATATTCAATATCGCTATTTGATAGCTTTATATTGTTACAAAATATCTGCCCCAGCTATGTATCACCTTTTAATAAATCCTTTTCTTGTTTGGTATAACTTTATGAGATAAAAATATAAGGCAGAGTCAATTTGTATCCTAGGCTGCCATTTGAACGCCAGATAATCAGATGCTTACATTGTTACTGTCCTTTAAAAAAAATCACCAAACTACTAACATTTTAATAAATTTTCTCAAATAGTTAGGTATCTCAAATGTGTTGGGCGCATTTGCAAATTTATTCTATAACTTTCACTATGCTGAAATTATATGTTACTGTACTATGACATTCTTTTGTTCTTACAAGTTGTTATAAAAACTGTATATGATAAAAAAAATTTTAAGTTATTCACATTTGATGAAATAATTAATTAAAATACAATTTTCCTGACGGAATAATCATAATTATTAAATAATTCCAAGCCATACTTTTGCCAAGGATACTAGAATCTTCTCAGCAATGTGGACTTTGAATCATTTTTTAATATAATTAATGACCAGTCAATCACTAAGGGCTATTTCAATTTTTTACTTGTGTCATTTGCATTGATGGGTTTATTAAAAAACAAATGGATACATATAAATTTATAAATTTGGATTTATTGCTAAAATTTTATTTAGCTATTTATCTATTCATAAGCAAAAATAGTGTAAGAAATATGTGGGGGAGAGGAGTTCCAATATTATTAACTATCTATTATGTGAGGGAGAGAGTCTCTTCAAGTATAATGTATAATAAAGCTGCAGTGTATTTAACAGGAACCTATGATTTGATTCATTCATTAACTGAAGTAATCCTTTAGTGGAACTAAATTTCTTCTTTTTTTTAAATCGACTTCTCTATTTCAGTATACTCTGCCGATCTCCATGGTGGAGTGGTAGCATCTCAGCCTTTCATCCAGAAGTCCAGGGTTTGAATTCCAGTTGGATATGACATTTTTCATAAGGTACAAATTTCCATATTTATATTCTCACATACAAGCTTCCTTGTAAGCTTCTGAGGTAATTCATCAATCAAAGAATAAATAAAGAAATATTTAGATGAATATACTCTAACAGATATATAAAATGAATATCAATTAAAAGAACTCCATTAAGATTTTTGATTGAATAAACAAGTTTACTCTTTGAAAAGGTGGAAAACAATGTATTTCCTTTATGGTTTTCTAGTTAAATTGATACCTAAAGAAGATATTGTCCTGAAACTGAACTTCAGTAGTCATTAAAGTTTTTTAAATGACTGACAATTGTGATCAAACATATAAACCAATGATTCCCAAAATGTGTGCCATGGCCTCCCAGGGAGCCGCGGCCTCTTCACAGGGGCACTGTGAAATATTATAAAAGCTTCATAATTAATTGAACCAAGACATTTATAATTATTAATTTAATGCTAATAAAGTAAAAAAAATAATGAAGATACATGAGTTTTATGTATGTTTATCACTTACTTATGAGTAGTCATACTTTTACTTAGGGTAGTCATGGAAAAATTTTAATTGAAAATAAGCCGCGACTAGGAAAAGTTTGCAATCATATATAAACGATTTTGTGCTAAAATGGGTTGCTGCTGTTAATTCCTCTTCTGAATGTAGTCTGTACTCTTCTCTAAGCACTTATTTTGTGTAGGAAATGTGATATTAAAATTTATAACAAAAGATATTCTCAAGGCCAGTTAAACAATTGTTACTATTTCAAACTCTAGGGAACAGCTTTTAATGTTTATTTTTATTTATGTCACCAATTTAAAATATCTATTATATAGTAAATTTATGTTGTAGGTTACATATTTGTTCAGTTTATAAAGGTGGGGGTTAAATTACTATTCTGACTTGTTTATAATCAAACAACTGCTGTGAATAATTTGATAGCTGTATAAAAAGTTTCTGTATGTGCATAAATAAATATATATAATATATACATACTGGTAGAGTAGTAGTAATTCTCAAATTTTTTTTTTTTTTTTGCTTGATATTGCCACATAAGCTTGAAGCTTGTGTGTGGAATATGAAAATGAAATTTAGTAGCATAAGAAAAACACCATTCCTGACCAGGATTCGAACCCAGGACTTCCAGATGAAAGGCCGAGATGCTACCACTCATGCCACAGATGCCAGTGAGTGGTAGCACTTGCCATTTGTCTTGAAGATTCTAAGTTTGAACCTAGTTAAGATGGCAATTTTCATATGCTAAAAAAATTTATCGAAAATTAAGAAATTGAAATTGGTTTCTTTATGGAGTAAATACATAAATAAATTTCTAGTATTATAATACTAAAAATAAATCTTACATAACTAAACCATTATGGTATATATGACTAATATTTTTTATGATATTTATTTTATGATATATAAAATTTAGAGAAATATACTAACCAATTAAGATTAAGTGAAACCTATCTTATTAATGGGATGGAGCCTTTTGCTTACATACCACCACATATTCAATACACAACAATACATTATATCATAATAACTTGTATCATTTAGTTTCATTTACGCTTAATTTAAATGCCGCTGATAGTACTATAATCTAAGTACTGCATACAATTCAAAACTTAATGTTACATTGCTGTAATGATCATTGTTTCAGTTTTATCAGAATTTTGGGTAAACAGTCAATTGTAGAGTTTCTTTCTAAAGTACTTTATAAAATTGTTCCTAGTTTTCAACAACATGGTAGTGCATTATAAAATTTGTAGTATAGAAATACAAAAAGTTTTTTGAAACAGGGTAGAGAGTACTACTTGTCATTGGTGTACATTTTCATTGGCAAAAATTGTATAGCCAAATAAAATTTTAATTAATGAAATATTTGGATCTTAGGGGAAGCCAGCTTGGTTCAAATCAGACATATCTCTTTTTTTTAATTTAAATGTATTGATTTATTAATAATTATTAACCTGTCAAAGCAAAAAAAATTAATGATGAATAATAATTCAATAATAACAAAAAAAGAATTTGAAAAAATCAGACGTTATTAATGAAATAGAATTTTCTGTACTTTTAAAAATGTGTATATGTAATTTAATAGGCATACAAAGAAGCATGTGGTGCCCAAATACAATTTTTTTTTACCTTTTTGTATTTAAATATATTGATTTATTAATAATTATTAACTTCTAATTGTAAATTTTTTTTTACAATAAATAATGAAAAAAATCAGAAGTTATTAGTAAAATAAAATTTTATGTACTTTTAAAAATGTGTATATGTAATTTAATAGGTGTACAAGGAAGTTATGTGGTGTCCACATCAGATTTTTTTATTTTTAGTTATTTATTTTTGAATTACAAAATCAAAATGAGTTCCAGTATATCTACTGGAACTCATACCATGATCTGGAATTACTTCCAATGAAAATTTGAATGACTTCTAAAACAAACACTTTTTCACCAAGTTGAATTGTCTTTTTCCAAGTACTTTTTTCTATGAGATTGCTTGTAATGGCTTAAGTTTTCTATAAATTACTCATAAGCAGTTATTTCCTTATTTCCTGCTGATATAAAAGTTGCAGTATTTACATCTATAATAAAAAATCAAGGCTAAAAGCAAGTAGGTCTTATAATGTTCATCATGCTATAATGCTCATAATGTTCATTCTAGGCTGACTAATACATAAAACTATATAAATGAATTTAGTACTAGGAAAAACATACCTCAATGAATTTGAAATTTCATAAAAAAGAAATGTTTTTATTCTTCTCTGTTTAAATCAAATATAAAGATTGTTTTTTCAAGGTCAAAAACATGGAAATACAAGTAAAAAAAAAAAAAACCACAAAAAAATACCAAATTAATCAATTTGTGATTATAACAGACTATCAATCTCAGAGCAGAATATCAATTGCACATCTAAAGACAAATAAGTATCTGGTAGAGTAATTAATTATAATATATAGTAGTTTCTTCCTCAATAAACCTTTGGGAAGTAATATCAAATTTATTACTAGGTTAATTACCTGAAACTGAATTTATTATAAAATTATAATAAATTACTTTTAATGTGTTTTCTGAATAAATCGTAGAATTAATTAAAATTTTATACTGTTTATTATTCTTAAATATTAATACCGATAAATGTAATTTATTAATGAAAATATAAAGAACTTTAATTTTAAATGGAAAAGTAAAAACCCTTTAGAAGGAATTAAAATTTGGAATAGGCTCAAAGACTTGCTCAAAATATCAAAACAAAATTTATTAAATTATAAATTTATTTTATTAAAAAAAATTACATTATCACATAATTGGTACGAATTAACTGAAAATGATAAATTCAATGATTGATGGAATCATAATATGATTAAAACAAATAAAATAAATATTAAGACAATGTTGTAAAATTGTTCAAATTTATTCACTGAATGCATAATATTTTTTCTTTTTATTTCTGAAGATATCTAAATTACAAGTTAACTTTGGCAGATTTAACGATAGGATACTTTGTACCATCACACATTCCACGTGGGTCATCAAGCGAAAGTTCAATCACTGCTACACCACCGAGTCCTTTTGATTTAGCATACTGAGCTTTGTAAGCTGCTGTCTCAGGTTCTTCAAAAGAGACCCAAACACCTTCTTCTTCTCCTTTCTTTTTGTCTGGAAGTCTATAAGCATATGTTCCAAGACGTTTGCTGGGATCTGTAACACGTCTTAACATGTCTGAAGCGGCTTTTACATTTGTTGGGCTTACAATAAGTGGGCATGTCTCATAATATGCTACTAAACCTTCAGATTTTGTGTGTGGGCCAGCTGGTCCTGGTCCATCAGCAGTAATAGGAGGTACACCTGATATAGCACTGTCTAATGTCATCTTCCATTTGTGTCCATAAGTTGGGATACCAACTATTACCTTGTGTGCTGAAAAATTAAAATATAATTTACATCAACTGAGTAGGAATGATGTCAAAGTCATTATGATAATAGATATTTTTATTACACAAATAAATATAGCACTTGAGTTACATAATAAACTCTGGTTCATCAACTGATGAAAAAAGTTAAATATAACTATAGAAAGCTAATTTTAGGTTCTTTTAAGACATGGTTTCTGCATAAGATTTGCTAGTTTGTAGATAATTAAATGAACATTTGGCTGATTTAGTGTCAATATTAATGTGTAGATTTAAGGTATGTCCAAGATCTTAAGTGTATCAGTCAATAAGTGTATCAATCTTAGGTTTAACAGCTGAGCCTACTGATCCATTGAGTTGACATTAATACAATATTATTAATTATCTAAAATGTTATATTAAATAGTATACAATTCATATTATTTTTAAGAAATATTTTCTGTTATATTTTAAATCTAAAGGTATATGATTCAAAAAATATTTTAGGACAACAATTATTAATAAAGTCAAAAAAATCATGGTTAATCAGAGTTTATTCTGACAGTGTTTTTCATTTCTGCTATATAAATAACAAAAATAAATATATAAATAAACAAAGAATCAACAATATAATACAAATCAAGAAATTTAAAACTAATTATAACATATGGAAGAAAAATATATTAAAAATTAAGTGTTTTTGAATTGAATAATAATAAATATATAATCCGAATTCATGATAAATTTTTATCAGTTCTTCATCTGTTACTAAAGAGTGTTTTCAGCCTGTACTATTCACACCATTAAAAAAAATTAAATATTTTAAAAATAACACATTTTAGTGTTTTCAAATTAAAAAAAAAGAAGAAATTAATAGATGAAACCTTAAAGAGTCTATAATTCACGTTTTTTTTCAATAGAAAAGGGATGATTAATGTAAAGCACTTGAGTTCAAGAGGAATCTTTTGAGAGTTACTTTTTCTGAGAATAATGATATTTATTACAGTCAGTTCTGCAGTGATCAGAGTGAAAGTGATCATTTGTATGGACAAATATCAACTAGATCTTGACTGATATTATACAAAACATTCAGCTCTCTGAAGAAGAGAATGGGAAACCATTCAATTCTCATTTCCTTAGAACGATTGACTCAATTTCTTGTTATTCTTTAGAATGGCTGTTATAGTTTCACAATTGATTTTTATTTCATGTAAGGTTGCTTACAACCATTTGCAATACTTACCATATGTACAGTATCAATTAAGATATTTTTGTGTTTTACTCCAGATTTATACACACGTCTTAAGACATTCCATTGAATTGAATAATGGTAGGATGCAATCATTTTGATTGCAATGTACATTAATTGAGTTCAGCAATAAAATATTAAAGAAATTATAGCTGGAATCAGTTATGTTAGTTGTTGACTATCTCAAATCTTTTGGTATTTTCAGATAAATTATGATATTAATGTGTTTTTTTTGTTAAATATTTAAAAAAGTAAAGTTTTCAAAATAAACAGATATCTAATCACTAAATAAAAAATAATTTTTTAACAATGACAACTAACTGCAGTGTGTTATATTAAAAGTTTGAATGCACGGAATAATTTAAGTTATATGAGGTATAGAAATAAATGGCTATTTTTGTCCTTTGGCTACTTAATTGAACTGTATGTATGAGAAAATGTTGATTAATGAAATCTTCCTTTTTTTTTTTGAAACAGTTAAAATAATGAGAAAAAAATATAAAGCTATTTTACAAAAATAAGATTAGTTAAACAATTAAAAAGAAAATAGAAAGCATTTATAATAAGAAAGCACCAAATTTGCCAATAAAAATAAAGGTTTGTTGAATTCTATTTCAGTTATTGCAAAATATCTAGTCATGAGCAAGTATGCGACAGTTTGTTGAACAAGTGATGCTGAACTAAATATCAAGATTATTCAGATACTGAGAATAAAGAATTTGATTGTTCTTAAACTAAGATGCTTCTATTGGCAGTGAAAAAAAGACAATGATAAACAGTTTGGCTCATGTTTCATTTTCACCACACATCTTTCTCCAGTTATTTCTTTCTATCTTTTTTGACTTCTATCATTCCAATCATCTACTACTCCTCATTAAAAATAAAATAAAAATTGATTATACTGACACGTATAGAAATCACAGGAAAAATAGTTACATTTAAAAAAAATCTAGATCAATACTTTTTGTATATAGATGTAAAGATATGACAATTGACTTACCATCAGCTCCCTGATCAATCCACCAACGGACATTAGCATCAACATTCTGTTGTGGATTTCTGTCATATATGTAATACAGAGGAGCAGAGTAATCAGCCTGCTGAGGTGTACGTTTGGGAGTTCGGAAATCAACAGTCCACAAATTGATCATATCCAAGTATGGTGTAATAGCCTTAACATCATAATATACTGAAAAATAAAAATTAAACTGGTTGTAATAGAATATAACTAACTAAATATTTTTTTAACTAAATATGTTCTTAACTTATCATAATTAAGAAATGTTATATTATTAAGTGTTTACTAATATAAGAATCTGATCTTTCATATTTTCTTTAATTATTTTCAGTTGGTATCAATTTTGATTAAAGTATTAATAACTGCCATCAATATGAGTCTAGGATCTCAGAAATCCAAAATATAATTCATATTATCTAACAATTGTATTTACAGTTTTTTATTATTTTGACATATAATTTTAAAAGTAAATCTATGGAATGAAGTGAAATAAAAACTTTCTCTCACCAATAAAAGCATTTAATTACATATAATATTTAGCCTACTCTAACAATCTGAAGCGGAGATTTTATTCAGAAAACAGTCTGCTACATACATTACCTACTTCAGATTTCACTACGAAGACAATATTTATTATTATCAAAATGTTTGTATGGCAACTGGGACATCAGTTCTTGATTATTGTCTTTATTATTGAATGAACTTTTACTAGAAATAAATTTTCAAGATATTCCTTTCCAATCCTCTATGAATACATACTCATATCACTGCCTCTGCTATCCATTAATTATTTTCTGTTTTCAGACAAAACAGAATTGAAAATCTGATAAAATTACAATTTTGAAGTGTAAATAAACAGTATTTTAATTACAGAAGATTTGAGTTCAGGTTTCAATTATAGATTGGAGAAGCCATTTTTTCAGAAATGAAATTATTTTTATAAATTATTATGTGGGTATTTTATCTGGAATTATAAAAGAAAGAAAAATAAAAAAGTCAAATAACAATGAGACATAATATGATTATGAAAGTAAGAGATGGTAAAACTCATTTAAATAGTGAATCATGGCAATTTTGTGCTGTAAAAGGGAAATCAACAACAAGAAAGCAAACAGATAATTAATTATTAATCAATCAATTGGGTGCTACTTTGTCTTTGGCAACTGAGCTAATAATATAATTGGCTGGTAGTTGGCTCAGAGTTTCAGAAAATATTTAGGGCATAGAGTAATTTATTATGACTTTACATTAACAGTTAAAGGATAATTAGGTATAATACAAGACTATTTTTCATATCTAGAATTTTATTTGTTTTGCCATGTTCTATTCTTCATTTGTAAATTTTTGTCGGAATAAAGTATGATAAAATTAAATTATGGTATTAATAAGATAGATTAAGTTGTTCATAATTGATAGTATTTATTTATAATTTAATTATTTTGTCAATTATGAAACTAAAAGTAACCTCTAGTAATAACCTCTTTTTCTGAACGTAGTTAACTTTTAATATTGTACTATATTTTTCCAATTATAAAGTTTTTTTTTGTTTTCTTAAATTAAATGTTGGGAAACTACGCATATGCTTTATAAACCAACAAGTTTTAACAACAAATAAAATAATGAAAAAGCAAAATTTCCAGTCTTCTAAAAAAAGGGGGTGCCATGGTGCACAGTTTGGGAATCACTGGGTTAGAAGATTGTAATTAAAATAGCATTTCTATTGATGGAAGCAATTTAAGATCAAAGCTTTGAGCCTTTTTTCTTCAGTTAAAGAAAATGAATATCAAGGAGATACTGCAACATATAATACAAGAAAGGGCTAGTTAGAACATTTCAAAGCCCGATCAGGCTTAAAAAATGTTTAACTTACAGGGAAGCGGTGAATTTTGATAAAGATGTGGCAGCCAAATAATCCTGAATAGTTAAACGAAATAACTGAAGAAAATGGGTATGAATATCATCAAATTTTTAATGTTGATGAAACCAGCTTATGTGAAAAAATTGCCAATGAGAACATTTTTAGCAAGAAAAGAAGTGATAACACCAGGTTGTAAAGCATCCAAGGACAGATTAACATTTCTAAAGAGAGATAATGCCGAATGTGACCTCAAATTAAAACTGGTGGATGCTAATTTATTGTACGATGAACCCAAGTACATTTAAAGGCTGTAACAAGCAATCTCTTCCAGTAATTTGGAAATCACATTAAAATGCTTGGGTGTCAAAGCAGTTGCTTGAAGAAAGGTTTATTATGTATTTTTGTCCCACAGTTGAGAAATAGCGCAAGGAAAATAATTAAAGACTTTAAACTTCTTTTGATTCTAGATAATGCCCCTGGACATCTCACTTCAATGATTTAAATAGTTATGTAAAGATTGTATTTATACCACCAAATTTGACTGATTTACTATAACCATTGGACCAAGTAATTATTTCTAAATTCAAAGCATATGATTTGAAAAAAATATATATATATTTATACAAAGTACTTTTGCCCAAGCAATTAAGTTAAAACTGGAGATAATCCAATCACTCTAGAAGAATTTTGGAAAAAATCTGATATTAAACAAGCAGTTAAAACATCCACAGTCTTGGGAAGAAGTAACATATAGCTTCATGAGAGCAGTTTTCAGAATCTTTTGCCAATACATGGAAAATTTTGGTGGTTTTGATATTGCAGTCAGTGATGTTATTAATGAAATTGCTACATTAAGACAAGGCCTCAGCTTTGAAGAAGTAGATTCCCAAAATGTTAAAGAATTATTGGAATCGCATTCAAAAGAACTAATCAATGAAAATCTTCATGAAATTGAGCCCAACAGGCATAGGAAGAATAAGATGAAAAGGAAGCAGAAAAAAACAGAATCCACATCCAAAGAAATTTCAGTCAAAAAACTTGAGGAATTGTTCAAACCAAATGAAGAAGCAAAGTATCTCATTTTAGAGATCAATCCAAATGAAGATAGAAGTATGAAAGTTTGCCAATGGCCATGATTTTATGATAACAATCACAAAATCATGGAGGAGAGGAAAATGATACCACTGTTCAATCGAAGCTAGATAAGCTTTTTGTTAAAGAATAAGTTTTATTCTGGGAAAAAGTTAATTAATTTTTTTTGTGAAAAATAAATGTTAACTCTTTAAAAATTTTTAAATACCTATACTTACATATTCCTCAATGATTTAAAGTACGTGTAATGCAATGAAGATATGTTTTGAGAGAGAAAAATACATGATTATAGTTTTCATATTTTCAAGGATTAGTTATATATATATATATATATATATAACTCTTGTTATCTTGTGTATATATATATATATATATATATATATACACACACAAGATAACAAGAGTCAAAATTTGTTAATCTAAATTTTAGAATTTAGAGATATCAAAATCTTAATTACATGAGCTGTTGACATGTGGTAAAACACCCAAGGATATAAAACGACCATCAGTACGAAGGACTGCTTTCAAATCTCTAAGTAATGTAATAAATTGATCTTTATGCTCTGCTGCTTTCTCATCGACTTCTGATCCAAATGTTTTCTTAATTTTATGCCAAATGGAACCTGAAATAAAAAATTCAAAAATTATAAATATTCAGATTATTTGTTTAGAATCAAATTAAAAGTAATTTAAAAGTCCATTCAACTTTCTAAAGGTTTTTTGATATTTGTTCTATCTCTATAGCTTGAACCAAAATCGATATATACCTATAATAAAAGTAGGATTGAATTTATTTTTGGATAACAAAAATTATTGAACATTTTATCATATCTCAATGACTTTATTTTAATACGAGGGTAAATCAATTATTATCCACAATGTAGTTATAAATTTTATTGCAATACAAATAGGAAACTTACATGTACATCATTTTTCAACATAGTCCCCCATGCATTTCAACGCGCTTGGTCCATCGTTGCACAAGCTTCCTGATTCCCTCATAAAAGAAGGTTTTCGGTTGAGCTGCGAGGCAGGAATGCACCACTTCTTTCACTGTTCGTTCGAGGTAAATTGACGGCCCCTATTTGCCTCTTTGAGTGGACCAAACAAGTGGTAGTCAGAAGGGGCAAGATCAGGACTATACGGAGGATAAGCCAGTACTTCAAAGTTGAGTTTCTGGAATGTTTCAGCAGTGTGGGTAGCAGTATGTGGACGACGGGCATTGTCGTGCAACAACACCTTTCGACAGCAGTCCTCGGCATTTGCTTCAAATTGCAGGCTTCAGCTTGGCAGTAAGCATCTCACTGTAACACGCACTGTTTATTGTCGTGCCCCTTACCTCGTACTGATCCAGTACTGGGTCTTGTGAGTCCCAAAATACCATAAGCGTCAGTTTTCTTGGGGATATTAGGGTCTTGAACTTTTTTTTGGAGGGCGAATTTGGATGTTTCCATTTCATACTCTGGCGTTTACTCTCAGGCTTGTAATGATGGATCCATGTTTCGTCACCAGTGATGATTCTGTCTAAGAAGATGTCCTGTTCGTTACCATAGCGATCCAGATGTTTTTGGCAGATGTCCAAGCGTGTTTATTTATGCAGCTGTGTGTGTTGTTTTGGGACCCACCTTGCACAGACTTTATGAAACCCAAGTCTGTTGTGAATGATTTCGTTGGCACAACTGTGACTAATTTGCAGACGATGTGCCACTTCATCAATAGTTACTCGTCTGTCTAAGAAAACCATGTCACGTGCACGTTCAATGCTTTCCTCATATGTGACGGTAAACGGATGTCCGGCTCCTTCATCGTGCGTAACACTTGTACGACCATTTTTTAATCTATTCGTAGACACTCCATTGCGGCAACACACTGTTCCCATACTGTACCGAAAGTCTTCGATGAATTTACCTCTCATATACCTTCCGACCACAAAAAACAGATCACTGAACGTTGCTCTTCTTTGGTGCAAACAGAAAGCGGAGCAACTGTGTTTAACGGCAAAGCAGCGATAATGGAACTAACCTAGCAGCATCAAACCTGCGCAGACATAACAACAGTTAAACCACGCATGCGTCATCTATGCAACATGACAGTACTACCAACATAAACAAAAATATAACTAAATTGCGGATAATAATTGACTTACCCTCGTATTTAAATGTGATAATTTGTAAGAAAAGGTAGCAAGAACACCACAATTTGTCCAACACAGTAATAGAGACATTATAACAATATTATAATAGTATTTTGAGTACCAGTGTATGATTGAAAAAAATAAAAACATTATTAACTTAAAAAATTATGCCAAGAAAAGATTTAAGCGTATTTATATATATATATATATATATATATATATATATATATATATTGAATATCTCCTAAACTCTTTTAAGTTTTATTAATGTTGATACCATGAATGATGCAGAAGTCTACAAATAAATAATGTTAAACTGCTTCTGAATAATTAACATTTCTAAATTAAATGGCTGTTTTCAAAATCACATTTAAAAAAGAAAATAAAGTCTTGGAACCAATAATACAATAAAAAATTCAATGTAGAAGATATCTAACACAGAATGAAGATTTGGATCTCAGGCTTCTCTGATCACTTGAAATATGTATTATAATGCAATTTGCATATTATGTTATACAAATAACAGATTTTGAATTTACTTTTTTCATCAGTTTATTTTAAAACTAATTTGTTGTTATGGTACAGATAAGATAACATAATTTTATGATTTTATTTTAATTACCAGAAGTGACTTCATTATTCTTTACTTACAGTTTGAAATTTAAATAGTATAAAGTTTAATGACTAATTAAATCGTTTTTATTGCTTTTAGGACTACTATAAAATAATCCATTTTAATGTTATATCTCTTGGAAGTGTCATGAACATAAATCCATTAATTAAATAATTGTTACTTTCATGTATGCTATGTGTTAAAATGACAAGTAATTTTCTGTACTGATGCTATGAGATAATCGGACAAGATCAATTTATGAGAGTATTTTTATATTATTGGTGAATGTCAGTAGATGCATCAAATTTTTATAATTCAGTAGTATATCTGCTCTGCTGTCTCCATTTTGATGATGATGCTTTGAACAATGGTTTATTTGATTTATTATTTCAATATTTTATCTTATTCATAATGAATTTTATTTAATATGAAATACTTTCAGATTGTTTTATCATATTTTGTTAAAAATTAAGCTAATAATAAATATCTTTTTCTATAACATAAACTATTTCAGTAATATAAAAATAATTTACCAATTGTGCTACGTTCCTTCTTCTCTTTAACTTGGGGGAATTGCCATGCAAGATCAATGCCGTCGAATTCATGTTTTGTCAGGTAAGTTTTCACTGAGTTAATGAATTTGGTCTGATGATCTTTTGATTCAAGCTGAAATAAATATTAAATTATTATTATCTAATCATTAAAGCTTGTAGAAAAAAATCTATAAAGATTAAAACACTATTCCAGATTATGCTCTTGTATGAAACAAATAATGTGATCATTCACATATATAGCTGTAATCAAATAGATTATACGGATAGAGGTGGATGAAATTTATATAAAATAAGATTTAATTTTAGATGAGAAGTCTGAGAAAAAGATGATAAATGGATTAAATTATTAAAATCAGTTCCAAAATGAAAACAGCATACTGATTTCTCAAGTATTCAGCTATGAATTGCTAAGTAATGAGAAGAGTAGGTAAGAGTTGTGAAAAGATTATTTGCAAAATTAAATTACAGTACCAATTTATTTATTGATTATTATCTATAGTTATTTTCTAGTAGCTAGTGGAGTCGCTATTTAAAAATGGTTTCTGTAAAACAGAGTAGGATTTTTGTTCTGATGCTGCAAGTCATTTAAATTTAATCCCTGTAAAATTTTTTTCATCTTTACTCTTGTAACCTTCATTTTAACATAATTTTCTTTTGTTAAAAGAGATATAATTTTATTCATTGTAAATTTATTACTAAAACAGAAATTATTACAAATTTTGTTATTAACTCAATATATTATGGCATAAATAAATTTAGATTTATGATATCTAGGAGTTAGCTTTGTACATGCTATTACAGATGCATGAACTTTCTATAACTCACATGCTGATAATAACTTTGTTTTGAAAACGTGGTATCATAAATGGAGTTCATTACTCTAGTGAAAAGATTAGAAGACAAATAAGATACTGTTCTCTGTTAGATCTTAAACACCAATTATCTCAAAATTCTTTTGGTTTAACTTCAGTTCAGTCTGTTTCCTTTTCTTCAAAATTACTTTTAAAGGGGGATTTAAAATTCCCAGCACCAATTTCTCACAGTGCTGTAACTAGTAGTACCATATAAACAACACAATTTATTGATAGATCTTAATAGTGCTGTGTCTTTCCCATTGTAAATAATTAATCTTGCTCTGCATTTAAACTGATCATGGGGGCAACAATGACAGCTTCCATATATCATTGATCAATATTTAACCTATACTGAAAAAAGAGATAACAAATGGGTTTGTAATGAGGTTATAGATTGCTGGTAGCTATTGTATATGCACGCTGTAACAATGGTGTTTGTTTTCAACAGCCAATCGGAAGTAAATTTTATATTAGCTAAAAATAAACATATTTTTTTATTAGGGTTTTTTAGTTTTCTGGTCTGAACATCTCTTTGTTAACAAACAATACAACTTTATAAGGATTGTTATGGTAATTATGTTAAAGATATTTTTTTATAAAGTTGAATTTTTTCATATTTTAATTAATAATAAGTTGTGAATTACAGAAATTAAACAGGTGATAGTACTTTTAGTGTTATAGTTAAAATTACCAACAAATGCAAACTTTATATTCAAAAACTGGGAAAGAAAAACTTCTGAAATATTTTTGTTTTTGAATAAGGAAAACAACATTCAATAAAGCAGAGGAATGACTCATATTTGTATAAGACTCATATTTGAATATTTGACTGTATTTTGTGAAGTATTTCCTTGTAGTAACAAATTTTTAATTTGTTTCATGGAAGTAATAACAGGAAAAGAATATTTTTATTAAGATAATTTGAAAACTGTAAAATTTAATAGTTCATTTTAACATAAATGGAAAACATAGTTTATAAATTCAAGCAAAATGTTTTTTGAAAAATTAAAATTAAATAAAAAATAAAATAAAAAACCAATTTACATTAGTTATACTCACCAGAGTTAAATATTTCTCAGGATCATCAGTGTCAGCATACCCTCCTACTGAAAGAAGTACTGTAAGGCCAGGGAAAGCTCTCTTCAAAGCTGTAACCTGTTTATACTGTGAGTGACCCTTATCTTTGTCAAGATCTAATTTCTTGTCAATAGGTTCCAAATTATAGTCATCATCATCAATTGCTGCAAATCCATAAATCAAGTGAGTGCAGTATGTCAATGCTGGTTTGATTTCTTCCACAGTTATCTTAGCAACACCTGTATAATGATAAATAGCAGTATTGTTAATTAATATCAGAGTTAAAATGTATCTTCTAAGTAAAAATATTCATGTTTTTAAATTTTACTTTATTATTTATATAAATCCCATTTTGTGTTGCTTATAGATAGAATAAGAATGGATATTATGTAATACTTGTATAAAATTCTACTAACGATAATGCAGTAATTTGTTAGTTAATATAGTCAAAGATTGTATGAAAAAATGTATCACTGTTTAGAAAGTTTAATAATTTAATTTTCTAATTGCAAAGCTTGATTATATAATTTTACTTTCCTGCCACCATATCTCTAGAGTTATGCTGCAAAAAGGAAAGTATGGTAATCAGTCAAAAAATGGAGTATTGAGTTTTTTCATTTGTTGACAATACATGATTCAGGACACCAAAAAACAAAAAAGAATGGGAGGGTAATATTTGTACGTATGTATGTGTGTTGGTGTGTTTGAAGGTTTATAACTTTTAACAAAGTTTGATACAATTAATCAAGTTTGATGATATTTGGCAAAGAGACTCGTGTATGTAGGGTAATTTGTTGGTAAAAGTTTGGAGTCAATATCTTATTTAAAAGTTGAGTCAATTTAATTTTTTTATGTTTTTTTTTTTTTTGTCTTCAGTCATTTGACTGGTTTGATGCAGTTCTCCAAGATTCCCCATCTAGTGCTAGTCGTTTCATTTCAGTATACTCTCTACATCCTACATCCCTAACTATATTTTTTTATTAGGAATAGTTTTTATTAGAATAGTTTTTTTATGTAAAAAAAACTATCCTTTATTTACAGCATGTTTTTTAACTGAATTTTTTCTTATATCTTCCTAAGCATGCCCCAAAAAATATTTTGGGGATGGGGAATCAGATCAGAGTTTAAAAATATTGATCTTTTAACAAATTTTTTAGTTTATTTAAGCTTTTAATAATAATATTACAATAGAATTTCGTCATAATTTAACTCCACATCAAAATAGAAATCTTAGGTAACTTTTTATTGACTGTACTTTTTTCAGTGGAATTTATTTTAGTTTCTTCCACTTGACATAGTAAATCAAACAAATCAAACAATTTTCTTGGGAGGTGATTTTGGATGTGAGGGAGCAGTTAAAAGTTAAAAATTTAAATTTTTGAATTTTTTAAACTTTTTCATGAATCATTTTTCCACGGTGTAAGAATAAATAACCAATGCCAGGAAAGTGTAACAACTTCGTTGTCACTTTCTTTATGGTATTTGTAAACATAGATAGCATTATTAATAAAGGATAAAAATAACTCTACAGAATTTAAAGATGTGGATTAATTTATCTGTTTCTGTTTGGAATCAGTCTGAATATATATGAAAAACCTATTTGTTAACCAGTATAAATTAAATGTTTAAGTAAATTAATTTTCTTACTTATGCCAGTGTATAAAGCAGAAGATTAAATTGGTTGTTAATATTGTTATAAAAAATGTGAACCACATTTATAATATAGCTGGATGAAAGTAGTCCACACTGGTCAGCTAGTAAACAGTAAACCAATTATTTATGTGAAATAAAATGTATTTTTTCACAACAGAATGAAATAAATTATTTTGTTGCTTTGAATTTGCTCAGTCTTGTGGCTGATCATTGGATCGGCCATAAACTCATGATAAGTTTGATCTTGACTTTTCTGAGAGTAATGATGTGTATAACACAGCCAGTACTTGTAGTGAACAGAATGAAGATGTAACTCATCTACATTTTGGTGTGATTGGGTTGTTGACATACATCAGTATACTTGGCTTGATAAAGAAGGCAACAAGAAACTACTTCATTCCTCACTTTTTTCTTAATAAGTCTGGTTCTTAATAAAAACCATAATTTATGTTGATTTGTATTGCTCTATTCTTGTCAATGGCTATTTTGACAATATATTTATGTTATATATTTTTAAGTTACAAAAACACCCTGTCACATCCTTCAATATGTTTTTCTTACTTAAAAAATTATAAAATTACTTAATTTACAATCATAATGCAACAATAAAAGTTACATTTGCTTATACGTTTGTATCAAAAATGTATGTATTACGTCTTTTTTAAGTAACTACTAATAATAAATTAGTTAAAATAATTACTTTTTCATAAATGAGAATATTTTGAGTATGTAAAAACTAACTTTGAAAGTAGTAAAATATAGAATATTTTGAGTGTGTAAAAACTAACTTTGAAAGTAGTAAAATATATCTCCCCCAATCAAAATCTTTGAATAAAATAAATATTAATAAATGAAAAAATATTTTCCTTATACATTATGCACATTAACATAAAAAGATTAAGCTGATTAGATTGTTATATGGACATTTAGAAGCTTACTTATTTTTTTTTTTTTTAAAGAAAAAAGAAACATATGTATTGTTGCTAGTGACTTCATTTGGTTGATAAACTTTTAATATAGTTCATATTGCATGGTTTAATTGTTGGAACTCAATTAACTAACTATTTTTGTTTATCTTTATTATTTTTAATTTTAATTATGCTTATACCATCATTATTTCACTGCATGTTGGTCAAAGTTCTAGATATGTTATTTATTTAGTAGATAACTGAATTTAAAAAAAAATTCTGTCAAAAAGTAATTAAAATGAATATTTACTTATTCATGTTCAAATGTAGTTTCACTTGAGTAGGCTAATTTACAACTGAATTATTTCATTGTTATCAGTGTTATTATTTTTAATGATCGAAATGTTTGGAATAAATTAAAATAAAATATAATTTACTTTAATTAATCTATTTTTATTTCTATACATTACATACATAATATTGTGTAATCACTTTTATAAAGAGTGTAATTAAAATAAAAGAACACAGTATTCTTAAGAATAATTTTTTAATGAAATAATAACAAAATATTTTTAAGAGACACTCTCTAAAAAAAAAAATACACTATGATTTAAACAGATTTAAAGATAAGATATAACAACAAATTGCATAAGAATACTGGTTTGGTTCAAAATGTAATGTTACAACAAAAAAGAAAGCAAATTTAAATTGTAGAATCAATTTATAATTATTTATTATTATTATTATTATCAGTAATTCACAAAAGGTCTTAAATCTGGCATTTTTCCACTTCAAGAATAATGAAAGAGATACTCAACATAAGTACTATGATATAAACTTGTTCTAATAAAAAATTGTTATTGTAAATTTAAAAAAATAAAACTTATGTATAAAGTTAGTGCATGAGTGTGTATTTAATTTAATTTAATTATTTTAGGGGATATTTTAAGAACAGTATATCATTAGAACAAATGAATAATCACTTATTTTTATTTTGTAGTAAATGATATAAATGAGAATTCTCCAGAACAAATATTGCTAAATCTGTTAAGTTAAGAATTATAATTTTTCATACTTTCTCCTTCTTAATAGTTAAAATACTTCTAGAAATATATCTGTACTAAAAGTGAAATTTCTGTAGAAAGTGAATATGTAATAAATCTCAATTGTGTTCTGTATATGATGCATGTAATTCATTAAAAAAACGTCATTTTACTTTCTTCTACCCATTTAACAATGTAAATATACAATAAAAATTCACATTACAAACTCTTGTCAATAGTCTTAATTAAGATATTATCTAAATATTAGAAATCTGATCTCTTGTTTTACAGGGTTTTATTTATAATCATACATATTATGTGTTATTTTTTCTAACAAGTATTTGTAATTCATTAATTATAGGGAAAGGGGAATTCTTAATTTTATGTATGAAAGATTATGAGGTAGAATCACTAAAATGTATAGTGATGAAAAAACTCTCTTCATTATCTCTGGAAATTTTCACTACCATATGAACAGCTAGCTTATAACTGTAAAAAATACTTCTCAGTTGAAAATAGGTTTACAGCTCATTAAAAAAATGTACAGGCTTTTTAATTATAATATTGTTTTTCTGTAATACAAAAGTAGTATTCTAATATGTTAATACAAACAATATATTTTTCTTTTACTACGGTAAACTGATTAATATTTGTCCTGTATTACAATGTTTGGGTTGTCTTTCATATTCTGATTTTTTTTATATGAATACAAGAAACACTCCTCTAATCTCTTTTTTCATTTCATTACATCTTATTGTGATCCTATGATTAACTAGCAAAGTAAGATCCTGCTAGCTTTAGCTTGACCTTTAGAATTTCATTTATTTATGTGGTAGTGGTCAAATGTTTTTTTTTTATTTTAATGAAATTATACTGTAAGATCCTTGGTATTTGGCAGAATGATGTATGTGAAAATTTTTCATTAATCTTCTAATTTAAAAACGGCATCAAGTACATAAATTAGAAAAACCAACAATTGTTAGTTCTCTTTGTCATATATATATATATATATATATATATATATATATATAAAAATATTTTGATAAATACAAAAAATAAAAACATGTTTTAATTTTCTCACTTATATTCATCAATAAGTTATGTCAACTATCCCTAGAAATACTGTTATGATATATCTAATTACAGTAAGATTATATTTGTCACTGGGTAAATCTTCCACTAGCAATTATAATAAAAAATTCTGTTTTCTTTACTTTAATATCCATTTTATTAAATAGGTTTCATCGTAAAATTTAGGTTGACAGGTTAGCAAATTTAAAGAGGCAAATGGATAGGTTAAATGTAGATGTAGTATGAATTAGCAAGGTTTGGTGGGAAGAAGAAAACAACTATTGGCCAGGTGATTTTAGAATGATTAATTCACAAATGGATCGCAAATGTTAAGGAATGTCAAAAAGAGGGCAGGCAGGAGTAGGTTTCATAATGACTGAGTAGAGGGGGAAGAGAATAGAGTATTTCAAAAAGCTTAGTAATAGAATCATTGTAATAAGGATAAAATCAAAACCTAAGCCGACAACGATTGTTAATGTCTATATGCCTACAAGTGCCCATTGAGATGAGGTGTATATGAAGAAATTGACAAAGCAATTAAACACAAAAGGGGATGAAAATTAATTAACAGTTGGAGATGCAAGCATTGGAAGAGGCAAGAAGGAAATACTGTGGGTGAATATGGGTTGGGCAAAAGGAATAAAAGAAGGAACTGACTTACAGAGTTTTACATGAAGTATAATTTAGTAATTGCCAAGACCCAGTTTAAAAATCATAATAGAAGATTATGCACATGGGTAAAGCCCATCCAAATCTGTGGAATTTAGAGAAGCTTGAGGAAGAGGAGGTAAAGAAGATGTTTGAGGAGGACATCACAAGAGATCTGAGTAAAAAAGATAAGCTAGAAAATGTAGAAGAAGAATGGGAGAATGTTAAAAAGGAAATTCTTTAATTAGCAGAAGCAAACATAGGCAGAACAAAGAGAACTGGTAGAAAACCTTGGATATCAGAATATATATATATTCAGCTGATGGATGAACATAGCAAATATAAGAATGCTAATGATGAAAAAAGTAAAAGGAACTATCAACAATTAAGAAATACCATAAAAAGGAAGGACAAACTAGCAAAGGAAGAGTGGATTAAAGAAAAGTTTCAGAAATGGAAAGAGAAATGATCATTGGTAAAATAAACGAAGCATACAGGAAAGTTAGGGAAAATTTTGTGGTACATAAATTAAAAACTAATAATGTGTTAAACAAAGTGGTTTACCAATTTATAATATGAAAGAAAAGGTCAGTAGCTGGGTGGAATATATTGAAGAGTTATACGGATAAACAAATTGTTAGGGATGTAGGGGGTATACTGAAATGAAATGACTGGCACTAGTTAGTGAATCTTAGAGAGCTGAATCAAACCAGTCAAACAACTCAAGACAAAAAAAAAGTAAAATTTAATTTGTTAAATTTACATAAAAAAAGTGAGGTCATTCACAAAACAAGTACTAGGATTCTTTATACACTTTTGTTATTGTTTCCTTACTTTGAAAAATTAAAACCATATGTTTCACCAATTGTATACTACTCAGGTGCAAATGGATAACAGAATAATTAAGTATCTGTTGTAACTAACTGTAATAATAGCACATCTTCAAGTAGTGCTAGAATTTCTCATGCCATCTGGAATTCTGCTCAGATCCTGATCAAATATACCATTTTTTACATGCTAAAAAATTTATCTCTCATTTTTTAATAGAACAAAAAAAGCTTGGGCTCATTTTTTGACTACAACAGTTCTTTTACTTGTGATATAACAATCAAAGAAAAAGTAATTATAAAAGTATAAAAATGATTATAATTGGGTATCAGCTTATAGTTGCTAAGTAAATAAATGAAATGACGACATGAACAAGGTAACATGTACTTTTTATTATTAAGAGATCATATTGCCTGAAAGGCTACAGATAAAGTGCAGGAGCTTGTTTGCTCTTAGTGTCAGGCCAGTCATTTCTAATACATTGCTATTAATTGAATTAAAACAACTAATGTGTAACAGAAAAATACGTTAAATGTAGATATAACCTAAACTGGGATTTAAAAAAGGCTCTGCAGCATCAAAAAATATTGTATTTCTCATCAATGTTTAGAAAGCTCAATTTATGCACATGGTGAGGATAGATTACTGGACCAGTCTCTAGACTGGCTTCTCACTGCCTAGAATGTCCTGTCACATGGTTCTGCACTACACCACATGGTCCTGTTGACACAACATTAGTAGTGTCAACACTATCTCAGATATGCCAGGAAGAACTAATATATATATATATATATATGTGTGTGTTTTCTATACTCTAATGAATAATATTGACAACTAACTGATTTGATGCTAACGACCAGTGGATTATTATTACAGTTAACCATCAAAACTACCTAAACAAATTGTGTAAATATCAATTTCTGTTTTCTGATATGACATAATTCTGGATAATTGTTTGATTGTTGCAGGGAACAAACATTTTATATATACACTCTTACAATGAATAATGTTTTATCAGTTTTTTATAACTCAAAAGATTAGGTCACTCCTTTTAAAATATGTGTATTTATTTTATTATTCTGTTTTATCATAACCTACAAAAAAGTTTTTATTAATATTAGCAACAGAAAATTAAATTATTTTACTTTCGATGATAATGAAGTTGTTTTTTTAAAATAATATTAAATGCAATTTTATACAAATGAATTACTCCAAGTAGAAAGGGTTTCATTTTTTGAATTATTTAATAGATTTTAAAGGTCATATACTTTAAAACATTAATCCAATCTCTTATAACATTAATCCAACTGATCTATATGGTATTTATTTATATGATAAATTATTTAATTATTTATATGTTAAATTTATTTATATGGATTTATATCTGTATAAATAAATTAGATAATAATAATAATTAAATAATAATTTATATCCATATAAATAAATGGTTTATATGATAAATTTATATTGTATAAAGGTTATTTTCTCAAAATATGTAAATTTCTGAAAGCCAATTTTTCGAATGGTTTGAAATATATTTAAATCTTCAAACATAAGAATATCCTGCACTAGTTGTAAACAAAAATATTACTTCTGAATTGTCAACTAAGAGATTCTTTAGTTTTATTTGCCAGAGTAATGGTTTATATAAAAATAGCTGAAATAGCTTAAAATCTGTTTTCATAAGTAACTAGCATGATTAATCATACCAAGATAGGATTATCAGTATGATGAAAATTTATTTTTATTATACAATATTTTCCAGTGCCAAAAATGTTATGTGGTTGAATAATGAGGTTGAACTATTATAAACATAAATCCAACATAGGTAAGGTAGAAATCAATTACAGTATTAAATTTACTGTGTAAGATGGATAGCCAAAACTGGCATAGTTAAGTGTGAAATATTGTTGTAAGATACTGAAGAACTGTAAGAACTTTGTGGTTAAGCAGTCTAGATTGACTGATTGAGAGGAAGACTGCATATTTTTTATGTAAAATGGCAGTGAGTTTAATGCAAAGCTAATGCTTTTACATAATCATTTGAATACAATATTATTACAAAAATATAAGAAGAAATCTGATTTAATTATTCTTCTTGCATTATCTGTTGTATGTTTAACTTGTAATCATAGGTAATTTTTTAACATAATAAACAATAATAATATATTTGGTATAAATATATAACTAAAAACCAAGGAGATGTTAATATAATTAACAGTTAAAGTGTTAAAGAAATAATGTAACAGTAATCAATATAGTTATGCTACAGTTATCTTAATTATTGCATAAATAAATCTATACATTATCCAATAAAAATTATTACTCATGAAGTAAATATCCTTATAAAAATCAATCAGTGTTGATCAAGGTTACTTTTAAAATGGTTTCTAATACTTGACTGATAATATAAATCAAGAGAAAATTTAAATTAATGCCCTAATTTTTGTCTATAATCTGCACATTTGAATGAAATAATTAAAAACTTTGAATGTGCAATTTTAAGAAAGTAAGAAGCATATAACAATTACTTAGCTTAAATGACAAATATAATTAAATCTAACTAGATTTTGTACAAAATGAAAACATCTAGTGGGTAGTGCAGAATATATAAAAAAGGCAATAAAATCTTAGTAATTGTCTGTTACTATATATTTCAAATGTATATTAATATATTTTATGTTGTATTAATTATATTATATTTTATGGTATAAGTGAGCAGGTGAATGTGCCAAGTTGATTCAATTACAGTATTATAACTAAAAAATGAAAGAAATTTATGTAAAGCTTTTATTATTAAACACAAAGGGTCTAATTAAATTTTGAGCATAAAAATTACTAACACAATACAATGAAGAGAACAATTTCTAATGATAAAGTAATTAGGATGTTTTAATTTACTATCTGGTACTAGTGGATGTCCAACTCAATTATTTATTCATTATGTTTTTTCTGGAAATGAAAAGCCCTAAATATCAAATGTGTGGTGTTTTATGAAGATGTTTTAGATATTTGATGAAGTCAAGTTTTATGTAAAAAAAAAGGTGAAAAGATTAAATTAATCCTAATCATAATTAATTATGAGCTAATAATAATTAACATTTCTGAAGCTTATTATTTTCAAGAGGTTTAATAATAAGATATTTTTAAATGTTTTTTTTTTATCATTTGAGTAGGAAATGGTAAAGAAATTGAATGATGCATAAAGATTACTTACTTGAAATGAAATAACACGAAAAAAGATAAAATAATTCAATATCAATCAATATTACCTAATGTAGGTATTTAAACCTAAACAAAAGCTCTCTCAATTATCTTAATTATTGCATAAAGAAATCTTACGTCATCCAATAAAAGCTATTACACCATGAAATAAATATCCCTATAAAAATCAGTCGATGTTGATCAAGGTTATTATAACCTTATGTATTACTATCACAATAAATCACAGTTACTCTGACAATAAGATTTTAATTTCTAATTGTGAAGTAATCAGGTTCTTTAATTTACTATTTGGTATTGATGGATGTCCAACTCAGTTTTTTATTCAGCAGTAATTACCTGAATAATATAAATAAGAAAAACATGCTTTTTTTGGTATACTGACCTCACAATATTTACACAGGAATTTAAATCTTTAGATGAATAGCTACAATACAAAGAGTAACAAAAATTATATTTTTTTATGTTTAACATTCACTTAATGTATTTCATATTCTGTCCTTATTTTTAATAAAAAACATACCCTTCATCACCTAAGATTTAAAAAAAGAATCATTTTTGTTGATTTATTTTCAAATCAATAATGGGCTCAATGTAGGTAGTTACTCAATAAAGTAACTCAATCACAGTTCCTTTATGAAAAATGTGTTTTGAAGCAAATTAAGATAAGTCTGACCAGAATTCAAACCCAAAATTTTCTAGATGAAAGACAGAGATGCCAACACTCCATCATGAAAACAGTGATTACAATTACAATAATAAAACAAATTTATTAAAAAATAAATATGTATAATTAAGTATAATTTAAACAGAAAGTAATTTTATTACCTATAATAATTTAAAAAAAAAAAAAAAAAATTGTAATATAAGCAGTATAAAAAATTTATAATAAGAGTTTATTAATAAAAAATAAAGTGGAAAATAATTTAAAATAATAATAAAGGTATTTATTGCTAATTTCTATCTAAACTTGTTCATTAAAATTGTAGAAGATTCTGGGCGTGTACGTAAAACTCCCATGAATACATATATGTATATATACAAAGCAGGACCTCATGCACATTAAGTAGAAAAAAAAAATACAAAGTTTTAAATGAAATGATTGTATACTTGTATCTATTGTTAATGTAACTGAAACTGATTTTATATATATACATATATATATATATATATATATATGAATGCAAAGTATATTTTTAGGTCTATTTTAAATTATACAGCAATTACAGATTAATTATTCAAATACTACGTTCATATATTGAAATTAACTACATCAATTACATTTACGTATATAATAAGTTAATTATTTAGCATTCTGTCTCTTAAATAAACTGGATTAGTTAAGAAAGGGCAGATAATGTACAAACCTAATTGTTTTTTATTTATATATACATTCTTGATTTATAATGACCATGCAAATAACTATATGGGGAAAAAATTATATTCATACACACAAAGGGTTTGATCATTTTATACTTTATTATGAATATAACCTAAGTTTATTTAGCAATTCAATCTGATTTTATTTATGAACATATGGCTGTACAGGTTATTTATGCAATAAAATGCTTGGAGTTAGGGCGTACCTTATTTCATAATATTCAATATTGCATTATCATCATAATAGTCGTATGTAGGACAGACTGAAATTATTAAACTAATACAACCAATAACACACACACACACACACACATATAATCTCTCTCACACTCTCTCTATCTATCTATCTTTCGCGTACAAGCGCGCGCGCGCGCACACACACACACACACACACACACACACATAATCTTCAAATTTTTTTATTGATTATATTTATTTTTTATTAAAGAAATCCTATTTAAACTATAAAGCTCATTAGTTACTTCTAATTTTATGGATTATTGGATTAAAAAAATTGATTTTTGTAGAAAAGTCATCAATTTAAAAAAAAAATTACTTGAAAATAAATTCGTAATGTATTTTATTGTCGGTGTTTTTATTAACGTAAACAATTTAACATTTTCTTTTTTTTAGCAATCTATTGTCTTTTTTTGTTTTTCACATAGTTTTTAGTACGTATTATATTTATAACTTGACGCAAATTCATTGTATGTTTGATACAATTCAATGTAATCCTACTATTTTTAAAATAATTATCATATAATTTTTTTTTAACTGCATTATCCTGAACTAATTAAAATCTATGATAAATATTTTTAAATAAAAAATTTTTGAATGTGAATAATAATAATAATATTTCAATTATTTTTTTACTTAATTTAATTTTTAGCACAATTGTTTTACTTAACTATTTAAAAAAAAAATTAAATATAATAAGTTAGTTTTTCTTCAAGAAAAATAAATTAAATGCTGCCTAAATTTTCAAGTTATATACATATTTTAATGTTTATTACTTTAAAGTAGACATATTTTACACTAAAGAAACCTTAACCCATAAGTAAAAAGAGAATAATCTTTTAAAATGCATGTAATAACTTTGTGAATTAATTATATAAACATACATACTACTACAAGCACTGTTTTTTGAAACTAAAGCATTCATTGATTTTTTAGGATTCTGAATTTAATTATTTATAAAATATTAAGGCTATGTAGTTTTGTCTTCTGATTATGAATTTTATTACAATAGATTAACTTTAAAAAAGGAAATGAATTTAATGAATATTTAATTTCAATTAATTTCATATTTAATATGAATTTAATTTAATTTAATTTTAAATATACGTTTTTTTTTGCAAAGTTATAAAAATAGCCTTTCATTTATTTTTTCAAGTTAAATTATTAATTATTGTTTTAGTATTTATTATTGTTATTATTAATTACGTATTTAAAAATGTAAGCTGGGGTTTTAAAAGAATTATAGTAAAATCTTTATCTTCAAATTTTACTTAATTGCTGTAATAAATCAATCAAATAAATAATTTCTGCAATTACCAAACTTAATTGTTTGGTAATTGCCAAACAAATGTGTGGTTCCACGATTACGTAAAAACTATTATATATTGATTGTAGATTTGATAGCGGTTAGATATTTATCACTTCCCACGCACAAAATTAAAAATTTTAGGGTGAAAATAAAGCATACGTATGTAGTTTAAACATTAATTCATGAATAAATACGATTTATTAAAAATCTATGACCATTTACAAAGCCATGAAATTTTATTTAGTTTTAAACATCACACACATATTTATGAGTAAATGATTACAGTTAACGTTTTCCTGTTATTAAAGGTATTGGAAAAAGACAAATGTAATTTGTAGTCTTCACCTTCAAGCTCATGAGAATAACAATTCTCGTAATTCATGATTAATAAATTATATATAATTTATTTTACAGTATATAAATTTAATATTTACCCTCACGCCAGAACGAACGTCCATCCCAATAACAGACAACTCGCGCGCTGTAAGCCGAGTTAATTATAGTGCCTAAAAGGCAAATCACTGTTATTAAACACAAGTTCGCCATGTCAGTTATTCCGACTGACTATACAGCCGGCTGGTCACCTTACGTATAAGAACGAACTGTCCCCTCTACTGCATTAAAGACGATCCTTGTGAGTAATGCGCAGTAAACGAAAATCTACTGAGTAAATATAAACTACTCTTCGTTGCGTATTTATTTACTGTACCGTTCCTTTTAAATGTTTACGGTATTAATTATAATTAAGAGTAAAATTGACTGAATAAGTTATTCATATATTAAATTACAACGGACAATTCAGTCAACTGCTTATGACATCATAATGTTTTAAAAACTTACTTTGTTTTCAAGGCATTTTTTATTTTTATTAAACAAAAATAATAAATCTCAGACGCTTTGCATGTCCTATCCATAAGAAAGATTAGAACAGACACGTAAGCAATAAGTTACTGTATCTCTTTCTGTTATGAAACGCTGTGTTGTATATATTTCTTCAACACTAAGGTAGTTTGGCATCTTACCAACAGAGGTTACATGTGTCGCGAGTCTAAGGTCAGCGGTCAAAGATGTTTAGTAAAAATCTTTGCTCAGAAGCCAAATATTAATCAATTGACTTATTTATTTCCCGTTTAGAACTATTAGCTTCCGCCTACCACCCACCTTCTATGCAATGGAATGTCAAAATTCGTGAATTTTGTAACATTAACCGGGATTTGAACTCCGATCAAAAGGCAGAGACGTTGCCCTTAATATATTTAATTTGTGGTTAATAATAAGTATCTTAAAAACGTGAAATTAAAGATTTGTTAAGACTTTAAATGCAAAATACTTTACATTAAAGGAAATTATATTTTACCCTACTCATACGAAGAACTTTTCTGTTATATTATTTTTAACAGTTTAATTCTTTGGATATTCACACTTTTTAGATAAGATAAGTTGTTACTTTACAAATCTTGTACCTGTTCTGCGATGGTACTTTAATTTCTCGAGAAAAACAATTTTTGTTGCGGATTTATATTTAAGATGATCAAAGGTAAAATCTTGGTAAAATGATCCGTCTCCCAAGGGATTGTGAAGAAGGTCTCTCTCTCTTTTTCTGTTTAGCCTCCAGAACCACTATAAGGTATTAGGATAATAGGATGAATGAGGATGATATGTCTGAATGTAAATGAAGTGTAGCGTTCAGTCTCAGGTCGACCATTCCTGAGATGTGTGGTTAATTGAAACTGAACCACCAAAGAACACCGGTATCCACGATCTAGTATTCAAATCCGTATAAAAGTAACTGCATTTACTAGGATTTGAACCTCAGAACTCTCGCTAGGATTGTACACCGCACGTTCCTGGTAGAGTTGCTTCTCTGGTACTACGGTTCCTCCAAGGTAAATCGTCTTTTCTGACCACCCTTCTTTTCTTATTGCTGATTCGTCTTCCTTTTTTTCAGTTTTATGAGTGTGGGTCTGTCTGACTATGCTGAGGATGCCTTTCTCTTGATATGAGAATGCCAATGTTTTATAGCTTACTTTTAGAAAATTTCCTTTTTAAATCACAACTGCTTGTCTTAGATAATTTAAACTAGGGCTTTTATTACGGTTCTCCTTTTCGCAGGATTCCGATTCAAGCTTCTCTCTTTTCCCCCTAAGTACTACGAATAAACTATTGAAAAAAAATTCTGATTAGATTGAGTCAACAATACATTTATTTAAACATTAACTTTCTTGCGTAATTGTGTATAATAATCTCTCTTGCAAAGGATATTATTTTACTGTACCAGGCTGTGCCAGTGTTTCAAGAAACACAATCTATGACTAGTAACTTGATTAACATTTTACTATGGTTTTGTTTACGAATAAATAATTCATGAAATGAAGCGTAATTTAAGATACCCACTATGGTAATTTCGTTTTACTAATGTTTTTTTTATTTATTTTAAAAATCAATTTAAATATATTTATTTTCTTGTATATCTGTTTTATTTTGTTTTCAATAGAGAACTCCATAAGGTAATTTTATAAATATTATGTATTACTAAAGAAAACATTCTATAAGATCTTGTTACAAATTGATATAATTGTCTTTAAATAGAAAAGACAATAAAAAATTATTGTAACATAAAACTAAAGTAAAAATTGCTTATTAAGTTTCTTGGTATTGATGCATTGATGATTAAACAATAACTGATGACTAACAGTAATAAAATATAAACTTTTAACTATTTTTTTATCACACTTATAATCTATATGTTGTACAAATGTACAATAAACAACAAAAACTCATGAAACCATACACATATATACGTCCGCACAAATTTACAAATAATATATTACCAAATATTGTAATTATAGCACGGTCACATTTATTACAAAAACTTCAATCGTTATTATGCAATTTAAATAAAGTTTTAAAGATATGATGATTTGTTTAAAAAAATATATATATTATTAATGACGATCGAAACTTAATTGTAAAGTATACTTACTCTTATGCTTAGGATGTACACTTATCCTTAGTTTAAAATTTATTGTATGTAATATTATTTCTTTCTTTTTTCCTGTTTAGCCTCCGGGAATTACCGGTCAGGTATTATTTCAGAGGATGAATGAGGATGATACATATGAGTGTAAATGAAGTGTAGCCTTGTACAGTCTTAGTTCGACCATTCCTGAGATGAGTGGTTAATCGAAAACTCAACCACCAAAGAACACCGGTATCCACGATATAGTATTCAAATCCGTATAAAAGTAACTGTCTTTACTAGGACTTGAACGCTGGAACTCTCGACTTCCAAATCAGCTGATTTGGGAAGAGGCGTTCACCACTAGACCAACCCGGTGGGTATGTAAAATTATTTTTTTTAAATTTTTCTAACGTGTACGTTGCAATCTGTTCAACTAATGAACAATAAGCACACCCACACTCCCCCGGTTTTAATGAGATAAGGATATGTATGACATTTAAATGAAGTGACATGTAAGTATGTTTAAGTAACTCAGTATCCGTATTCCGAATTTTTCTGATTAATTTTCTGTTCTTTTTTACTTTTCTCATTAATTTTTCGTTGATTTTCTCCACTGTTTATCGGTTTAATCTTTTTCAATTTCCTTCATACCCAAATTTCAATTGCCTGTTAGCCTTTCTTTTAACCTTTTTAAAAAGGTTGGTGTTTCAAATCCTTATAGGAGTACATTCCAAACGTAACATTTCCCATGGTGCTTTTTCACGTTACCAGTACTGTACTTCAAATAATAACTTCGTTATTTTATTACATAATATCTTTCTTTCTTTTAAACAGGATTTCACCTCATGGAGTCTAATATACTAATAATAATAAAAAACCTTGAATAATACTGATAAAAAGAGGAAAATTATATAATAAATTTGTTGAAAAAATTAGAAAAAATTTGGACAAGTATAGAGAAAATAATTATTTGAGAGATTAATTTTATATTTCTAAGTTATAATGAAAAAAAAATTTCTTTAATAAAAAGTTCAAATTTAAGATTACCTGTCAGTTTTTTTTAATGGAAAAGAGTAAAATTATGAAAGAAAGAATAAAAAAAAACGATAATAGAAAACAAAAAAAGGAGAAAATTTTGTTACACTGAAGATGATAATTAATTTATTACGGTGAAGAATGAAAATGCTACATCTAAATAATCAATATTGGCTATACTTCATCCAATTTCAAATCTAAAAACCAATCAATGTAAGTGATGTTGCAGCGTAGTCATACTTATGAGAAATATTTCTTTTATTTAGTCTCTTTTAAACAAATTGATTCAGTCACTTCTATAAAGAAAAAAAAAAAATCAAAATACCTTTTTCTTAAAATAAATCATTCTTACAGACCTTAATCTGGCTTCAATGTGGTTGCTGTTAAGTTGTGTTGCGCTTTTGCCTTATGTGATCTTGTTCGTGTGTATGATTCTGAGTGGTGTTTAATTGTGTGTATGGGCGTTTTATACTCTTCCTGATGAAATGCACACCAGCTGTACCAGGAAGGGGGTAACCAACAATGGAGGTTTAGTCGGTAGTGTGCAGGAATACAATACGCGCCTAATATCATTTTCCGGAACCTGTTAGCGTGTCCGACACTGCTTCGGCGCCCGTAAATAGTTCATCCATCTCATTACAAAAAAAAAGAAGGTTTCAATCACAATCTTATCATAAGTGTCAACTCCCAAACACGGACCATGGGTAAATAAAAAACCGGCACTTCACATTTTTGAAAATGAATTGGCTTTTGTTAATGATATAATGATAAAAATATTCACTAAACTTATTTTTAAATAGATTAAAATTCTAATTAAAAAATCTTTTTTTTCCTTAATTAATAGGAATAATAAAAGGAATTTATTAATTAAAAGGAAGTATTTTCTTCCTTTAACAAATTCTTAACAAATCTTTAATTACAGTTCTTCTAAGTTGCTTACTATTAATAGTAAATATAATATATTAAGGTAGCGTCTCTGACTTTTGATTTGGGTTCAAACTCGGTCAAAGGCTACAAAATTCAAGAAATTTGATGATAATTCATTATGTAAAAGAAAGTGATAACAAAATTAAACGTAAGCTGGTAGTTGCTAAAGGGAAAATAAATAAATCGTTTGATTAAACCTTTAGCCTCTGATCTTTGATCTTTGACTTCTGGCTTTTGAACGTTGATCTTAGACTCGCGACATGTGTGACCTATGTTGGTAAGATGCCAGACATGTGTTGAAGAAAAGTATACAACACATTATTTCATAACAGAAAGAGGTACAGTAACTTGTTGCTTACGTTATCTGTTCTAATATTTCTTATGGATATGGCATGCAAAGCATATGAAATTTAAAAAACCTTTTTCCATTTCTTTAAATCTGGAAGTTCTCCCATCAGGGGAGGTGTATGAAGTTATTTTGGTGACTATTTTTTAACAAAATACGTTTTCAGCATCAAAAATTTGAAATTACCTTAAGTTTTTTTTAATTTTATTTTGGAGGCCGCCATACTCTACGGGAAGCATTCGGATAAAATTATTTTTTAAGAAAATAATCCTTCAGTAGGGATAATAACTTAAAAAAATAACTTTTTAAAATTATTTAAAAAATACAAAAATTCACCCATAATTCTAAATAAACAAAATTGTTACTTTCTGGGAAGGGGGGATGAACATTTTTGGCCATTTTTTTTTCAAGAAATACCAAAGAGTAAGGGTTATTAAAAAAATTAAGATTTTTTACTTTTTAAATTCAATGAATAACGTGCAAGATGGATTTAAATTTAAAAACAATTTTTTAAGAATTAAAAAAAAATTATTATAAATCAATACAGTGGGATGGGAAAAATGTTTTTAGTGGTTTGAAGGCCTATTAATGTAAAAATATAGATGCAAAAACCTCCCATTAACTCCTTTGAAGCAAGATATAGCTCTCTCTCACTCTCTCTCTCTCTCTCTCTCTCTCTCTCTCTATATATATATATATATATATATATATATAGAGCAATTTTTCGGGGAGGGTGAATATTAAATAAAAATTTTTGATAATTTGTAAAAAAAATCTTCGATTTTTCTAAGAAAGGTTTTTGCTAAAGTGCCCTGGTAAATTTGAAATTCTATTTGGACCAAAAATCCCCAACCACTTTTACAATTTTTGCAAAGATTTAATAAATTCTTTCCCTTTGAAAGCAGCATCTGTTTACCAAGTCTGTAGAAAATCGGTCAACGAGGTCTAGACGACGACAACGAGGTCTACAAGACAAAATACAAACCAATAAACATACACATAATTGTCTGTCTGACAAAAATAGAGCTTTGGACTACGGAGGATTTGAATAAAAAATTTTACAATTATGTTACAGATTATTAAAAACTTATTTATTTTTTTTGTTAATTTTATTTTAAACCTCTGCTTAAGGCATAAAACTAAAAAAAGACCAATTTTTTAGATTTTTTTTTTTTTTACCGATCTACATACTTTCTCGTTGTAGCTAAAGCTAATGATGTAGCAGCATATATCTCTACAGCGGAAAGAAATAATGTTATAAATATAACATAAGTACAAAAAATTTTATTTCACTAATAACTTATGATTTTTTTTTCATATTTTTTTTATTATTATTATTGAATAATTATTTATTGTAAAACTTTTTTTTTACAATCACGGGTTAATAATTATTAATAAATCAATATTTATTTAAATTAAAAAAAAAGTTAAAATAAAAGGTGATGAAGTCTGATTCGAACCGATGTTGCCTTCCCCTAATAAGAGTCAAATTTCAATAATTAAAATTTAATTTAGCTGTAACTCTAAACCAATGAAAATAAGTACCACTTATGATATATCGTTCAAAAGCTCTAAATTAGGGCTTATTATTGCAGTTAAGAAAAACTCAAAAAAAGCCCAAAATCCAAAAAGTTGGTTTTTGGGCTTTTTTGGACCCTTTTTCTTCAGTCGATAGCAATCAAAAAGAGAGATGCACAACTAGATATTACAACAGTCCTAAATCCAAAATTTCAACATTCTACGGCTAATCGTTTTTGAGTTATGTAAGATATGTACATACGTTCGTACAGACGTCACGCCGAAACTAGTCAAAATGGATTCAGAGGTGGTTAAAATGGATATTTCCGTTGAAATCTGAAAACCGAAATTTTTCGCGTTCACAATACTTTCTTTATGATTTACAAGTAAGTAATAATCTGGTGAAGCATAACGAGAAACAAAATTTTATGTATATAGATCCTATTTTTTGCACCAATATTTTTATAGTTTAGGTTATTAAAGAAACTGTAAAAAATTTACCTGAGTTAATAGTATAGTTGGTTTTATTGTGTCGGTGGGTTATATCGAGTGGTTTATTATAAAGGAAAAATATTATGATGAATATTTTTGTAAAGAATAATTTTATAAAACATTTACACCCTGATATAGTTGATAGAATTTTAATATATTGTGATAATTGTACAATTTCTCAATTACAGTTACTTACAATTACAATTAATTATAATTTCTCAAAATTTGTAACTGATACCTTTTTCGTTGTATAACAGACAATTATAACATTGTTCATACACAGTAAAAATAGTTTTATTACACCACGAAGAAATTAAAATAAAATAGTATCATATTTATGCCGGATTAGCTTTCAGGAAGTGTTGATCTTATTTTGGTTGATCATGATAATACACTTTATTTCATATTATCAAGGACTTATAAATTAGACCTAGCGGAAAAAATTAAGGCCGTTATGTATTAATTTTCCATTTCAGTGGATATTTAGAACTGTAAGTATATTTCTGAAGTAAACAACGTACCATCCGATAATTTTTCCAACTTATAAGTTGAGATGCATTACATCACCTATATGTTAATTAAAGATAACTTTAACCCTACTGTTGTCATTAAAAACCTATGTATTAAACATCGTTGCATAGAAGTATAATTAAAGATGAACTAAGTAACAATTTACATTATGGTTTTTTTTTTATTTTGTAAGCTTTATAATTATATAGGTTAAATTAAAATGTAATCTATAGCTAATTGAGTAACTTTTTCCAGACCTAAAAAAAGTCACTAAATATTTCTATTAATTTCTTTATTATATTTTCTTTATAATATTCTGTTGTAACTTATTATCAAACAGAAAATAACAGCATAAATTAAAACTATTCTGTTTTGATTATTTTATTAAAAACTCATTAAAACAAGAAATTCATTATTTAAATTCACAAAAATTTACGGGAAAACAATGGTTTTTTTAATCAATTTTTTTATGCGATTTCCAACTTTTAAACTTTGAAGAAAATATTTATGTAAAATATGTATGTAAAATGTATAATAAAATACGGTAATTTATTTTTACTCTATCAAATTTCAGGTTGTTTTAATAACTATTTCAGCGGTAGTGGATAATAAAAAAAAAATAGTTTTCTTCCTCTTCGATATTATAATCGAAGGAATTTTTCGACAGTAGTAAAGATATTCATAATAAAAATAAAAAAATAAAAAATGATTGCGTATAAAATTAAATTATATTATAACAAGAATTAAATTATATTATTATAACAAGAATTAAAAAAAAATTCCTTTAAAATTTTCATTTAGATTCTAAAATCGTCAGCCAGTTACAGGGAATTGGTTACACTTCTTACTGTGTAACGGTAGTCATCAGCTGTCATTTGTAACAATAATAATTAACTTTTACTTAGGTAAGAGCACAATAATTTATTCATAGTTCATAGAAATATTAGGACTTCATTTGTTTACTATGACAGTAACATATGCATTTGAATTCCGTGAACTCAAAAACGTTTAAATTAAATATACTTTTAACTTTTTATTTATTTTCAATGTCTCCTTTGCAATCTGTTATATTTTTAAAACAATCAATCAATCAATACTTGCAATCTGTTTAACTTGTAAACAATAAGCAACTCATGGTCCAGTGAGATGAGATGATACGTACGGCATGTAATTGAGGTATCAAATCCAGGCTGACGATTCATGAGATGGGTTGTTAATTGAACCCTAACCACCAAAATACACCGGTATCCACTGTTTAATATTCAAATATTAGCAGTACTTATCTTTAATAGCTTAGATAAGTACTTATCTTTAATAAGATAAGTACTTATCTTTAATTCAAATATTAGCAGTACTTAGCAATACTTATCTTTAGCAGATTTAAATCTCAGAACCTTCGACTTCGAAAATTATTTTATTAAACAGCTGATTTTCGACAATTTTATTTACCACTAGTTTAAGCAGATTGATTGTTTTTAATATTAACAAAAGTTATATTTTTTATTATAATGCTATTGGCAAAAAAATTTCTTTTAAATGGTGGGTTAACTGTTTATTATGATTGTTATATTTATTTACTGTATAGAAGAACTAAGTGAAGTGATTAAGTTAATTTTGTTTTAGTACCTGTTTTAATAACATTCCGATTACAATAAAATGTTTTTATTATTTTTTTTTTTTTACAAAGTTTATGTAGGTACGGTGAGCGGTATTTGATGAGCCAGAATTCAATTTAACTGTTTTAAATAAATACTTAAAATATATATGAACAAAAAAATTCTTGCAAATAGGTATTAAATTTTAATAAATTTCGCTTTAATAATAACCTTAGTGCCTGAATAATGTAAATTAATCAAAACAAGTGTAGGTAAAATTATAGTGTTAAATTAATTATGTATATGTGAAAAAATATGTTAACTCTAAAAATAAATTACACTGAAAATTATTAATTAAAAAGGGAGTAAAATTATTTTATTTCATAAAAAGTGTACGAATAAAAGAATTATTAGTGAGATGAAAGTAATTACTAATATCTATTTGGTAAGATTTGTATTTTTTTTTAATGCTAGGTTCCACTGCAGCAATATAACTTAAATTTGACAAAACCGACGTTATGTCAAGTTAACAACTCGTAAATCACATGTTTAAAAAAAGGCGAAAAGCCGTATTTACCTGCGATTTTTCCCAAATGTAATTTTTGGAATTGTTGTTAAACAAGTATGACTTTATGGTTTGAGCTACTTTGTGGATTAAATTTTCATTCGATCATTTTCTTACAACATGAATTTTCTTATATATTTCAATAAAGACATTTTTTCTACATACACCTCTATGCCCAAACATATTTATGTTGAGCTAACGGTTTATGCAAACCTTTTACCTATTAGATCTCAACGAAAGAGATGTGACGAACAAAATGTATCACAACTTAATTTTAAATATTATTGTGAGTAGTGTTCCATATTCTACTGAATTCATTCTGTGTTATTCGTTGTAGGATAAATACAATACGTTACGTTTTAAAATGGGATCTCTATAGAAGAAATTTGATGTGTACACTACATGGACATTTTTACGCCTATTAAATTACATATACACATTTTTTTTAAATGAAAAGTACATAAAATTTGAATACGATTCTAAATTATAATTACCTCCGGGACCACCTTTAGTAGGTACTGCTTCAAAGGATGAAAAGAATGATCTGTAGCGTGCGTGAAAATGCCATGTCTGACCGGGATTCGAACCCGGGGCCACCGGAATATTACTTCCTTGTACGCCTATTAAATTACATATATACATTATAAAAATACATAAAATTTTATTTCACTTATAGCTTCTGATTTTATTTCATACTTTTTCTTTTTTTACGGTTATTGTTGAATTATTATTTATTGTAATTTTTTTTTATAATAAAAGTTTAATAAATTAATATATTTTAATTTTAAAAAAAAAGTTAAGAAAAAGGAAATAAATTTCCATTCGAACTGATGTGCGTTCCCCTTGTAAGATCCAAATATTTCATTAATTAAAATTTTATTTGGCTATAACTCGGATAACCAATGAAAGTAAGTTTCACTTATGATATATCGTTGAGAAACTCTCAATGAGGGCTGATTATGCAGTTAAGAATAAGTTAAAAAACCAGATCATTTTGGATTTTGGGCTTCTTTGGACACTTTTGGTCCAGTCGATTGTAATCAAAAGAGGAGGTGCACAACTAGATGTTACAAATCCTAAATTCAAAATTTCAACATTCTATGGCTAATCGTTTTTCAGTTATGCGAGATACATACGTACGTATAGACGTCACGCTGAAACAAGTCAAAATGGATTCAGGAATGGTCAAAATGGATATTTCCGTTGACATCTGAGAAACCGAAATTATTCGCGAGCACAATACTTCCTTTACTTCGTACAACTGGGTTATTTGATCGATTCCATTTTTACTTCCAAGAAACCCACATAGTTACTTGATCTATTTTCAGTCGAATACATATTTATGATATTTATAATCGGATATATTTAAAAAAAAAGATAATTAATAATTTTGAAAATAAATTTGGAGACAGTTTTCTGTTTTGTAAAAGCGTGGTTGTATGCATGAACAGTTTTCAATATATATAATAACGGGATGTGCTTTGATTTCATTTTTTACATAGAATTGAAGATGGAATTGTTTATAGAGTTTCATGTAGAATTAATAGAAATATCTTATATTGAAATGAAAAAGAAACTTTATGTAGTGGGCAAATTATCGAATGAACATTTAATTATATATAAATATACACTCTACTCTACATCATACCTAAGTACTATTGAGGTTATTTATATGCGAGCGCTACTGAATGGAACGGAACGGAACGCAAGAATGGCGGGAGTTTCAATATTTTTCCGTACAGATCGCAGAGTCTGGACAATGTCCCTTGCTGCTGTATCTTTCTATTATAGGGCGGGTTTCATGGGTTATTTAGTGGCGGTTATAACTTATAAGTTTTATTTATGGACGGATTTGGTAATTTGCGTTCCTATCCGTATGGACCAGCGTGAAATTTATTTACCGGGTCTGACCGTAGGAGACTAAGCTTTTGAGCCTCGTACTCCCGGAGTGATTCCCCTTAAGTCCGTCCGCTGAAGTCCTTTCGGTACTAGCACCTTATGGGCTAGCAGGAATACGCCTACCGGGGCCCTAGTTATTTGGAGGGAGCAATGAGCTCCCTTCTCCGGAGGGAGTCGCACGTGCAGAGTGACCACTCACAAGTCTGAAGTCAAAAAATATTGTTACTGTGGGACTTTAAAGCGCTCCAATAAAAACACAAAAATACCAATCGAAACACTGTTTTGTGTTTTGCGTGTAAGATTACATTTTTATTCAGTATTCTTAAACACAATTCATATATCTCAAATCATTCTTAGTTATGTAATAAGGTACAGAATTTATGTAATTAAGGTACAGAAGGTGTCGAAAAACCCTATTTTAAGATTAAAGAAGTAGCGTCGCCGCCTCTCTGTCAAACGGTCATACTTTCCAGTGGAGGCACTGGCGACGTCCCTCGATAATGTGGTACGTGTTATGTTTTTTATAACGAAGTTGTAAAAGCTCAGTTATACGCCTTCTTTCGTTAGCTAGACTATAATTATCGATTTAGGTTTTTTTCAATTAACTTATTACTTTACGTCATTGAAAAATAGGTAATTCGATATTTTTGTTAATGTTTTAAATAAATTTCAAGAATAATAAATAACTCATTATTACTATTAGTTTTATACCGATTCAAATTTCTTTAATTAAATTGAAATTTTATGACTTAAAACAACTATTCATAATAAAAGCAACGATTTTTCTATCCGTTTAATTTTTATTTTATTTCCTCTTTATTAAAAATACTGCTTTTGATAATTAACATTTAAACAAACTTATACATATACACATTTTCTTTAAGTTAGTTACAACTATATCTATATGCGTAATTTATGATATGGTTCGGTTGCTGATTAAAAAAAAAAGTAGACGATAGGATATTCTATTATTTAATAATAATATTTAAATTACAGAAATATCACTAAATACAAAAATTTTATTGTTATTTATGACATGGTTGTTTCGCTTAATAAAACATGATTAAAACTCAAATTGCCAATATTTTAATATAATAATAAAAATTTTATTTATTCATTTTTATAATTTTCGTGTTAGTAGAAAATAAATAGTACTAATATAAGAATCACACTTTAAATTCACTATAAGAAATTATATTGAATTCTAAATTTATAACTAACTTAATATCTGTCATGTACTTGTAAAGATACAGTATCATAAACAGTAAAACAATATCATAAAAAGCAGATACAATATCATAAAATGCCCAATCCTTATAGAAAACATCATAAAATATAAAATTTTTATTACTATTTATGACACGATTGTTTTCTTTAACGAAATAAAATTAAAATATAAATTGCCCATATTTTTATTATAATAATACAAATATTTATTTATTAATTTTTAATATTTAGTTTTATTTATTTTTATAATTTACATACAAGCAGTAAATTAACAGAACTAATATAATAATCAGAGACTAAATTCACGATAAAAAATTATATCGAATTCTAAATTTGTACTACTTTATTATCTGTCGTGTGCTTGTAAAGATAATAGAATTCACAGAATTATTTTTTGAAAATTTTTGGTTAACGGTATAAAGATGAAAGAATAAAATGTTGAGTAGTTTTAGATAGATTGCAGTGCACATAATCTTTATAATTTACTAATTTTCTTTGTTAAAAATTTTAACGGTTGAAAATGAATCTGACGAACTGTTACTATATGCGATATAGCAGGTTGAGGAATATACTTTAGAAAGTTTTGTTCTTCAAATGTTGAATTTGATGTAGAAGGTTGAAATTTATTCGGCTGTGGTGAATTTGTAAACTTATAAGGACTTTCGAAATTTATTTTAGGAGAGTTCTTATAAACATGAGTTCTCGAAGCGGAGTTGGAGAAACCTGACAACTGGATTCTTTGGAAATTCTTTATTTAGTCAGCAAACGTTGTATTTTTAACTGTAACTGTAGAGCTCAACTGATATCCATGTTTTTCAACTGAATTGCTGGACTACCGGTCCACAAATCGAATTCTATTTTTTTTCTTAAAGGAATTCTGTCCGTTGTAGAATTTGTATCGGTAATAGTATTTGATGGTACATAAGTAGTAGTAGTAATCTTTCGTTTCTTATGTACATTATGTGACTTAAAACTTCCTTTAAATTCTTCGGTAAGCGCTGACATCAAACCACGATCATCGCTGTTGAAAACTCCCTCATTTTTTTGTTATAAACAAAAATTAAATTTTTCATTTTCTTTTCTAAAAAAGAAAATAGAAATCAAATATTATTAATTTTTCAAGATTATTATGTTATATTATTATAAATCGTTTTTCTATTCTAGTGTAGAGAGGAAATAATGCAAAACACGACGATACAGATAAATTCCATTTCAAAACAATGCTTTCAGGAATGTTTGGAAAAATAGGGTCACTGGCAGTATATTAAGTTATACGGATTACACTGTGAAGGACATAAAAGCTTGGACTGCATATGTGATTTGTTTTTATCTGAATGCTTTAAGACGTAGTGTATACCGATTAAAAAGAAATAAAAATAATTATTTCTTTACACCCAGAAAGATGGGTGACCCCCTTAAACAGTGTGAGATGTGCTAACCAACCATTATTTAGAGAAAATGTATTGAAAACCTTCGGCCATTTAATTGAGTTTTAAGGAATAATAAATTTAAAAATCTGATGTGGAAAACCACATGACTTCCTAGAACACCTGTTAAATTACACATTTTTTTTCATATTTATATTTTTTATTACATTTTTTCACTTTTTTTTTGTTTGTTATTATTGAATTATTATTTATTGTAAAAGTTTTTTACAATCACAGGTTAATAATTATCAATAAATCAATATATTCAAATTAAAAAAAAAGGTACAAAAGATAGGGAAATGAAGTCGGATTCTCGCCAATGTGCCTTCTCCTTGTAAAATGCAAATATTTGATTAATTAAAGTTTTATTGGGCTATAACTCTGGAACCAATGAAAATAAGTACCACTTACAATATATCGTTGAAAAGCTTTCAATGAGGGCTGCAGTTAAGAAAACGTCCAAAATACAAATGCTTTTGGATTTTGGGCTTTTTTGGACACTTTTGGTCCAGTCAATTGCAATCAGAAAGGGTGATGCACAACTAGATGTAAAATAGTACTAAATACAAACTTTCAACATCCTACGGCTAATCGTTTTTGAGTTATGTGAGGTATATACATACGTACGTACAGACGTCATGCCGAAACTAGTAAAAATGGATTCACGGATGGTCAAAATTGATATTTCCGTTGAAATATGAAAACCGACATTTTTTCCGATTTCAATACTGCAAGGAAGTAAAAAGAAAGGATTTTGTAATAGTTTAGATTAATACATAAGTTAATATAAATATTTCATTTTTCAGCTGAATGTTTACCTCGTCCAAAAAAAAATATTGTATGTGCTTAATACCTAAACAGCATATCGTGAATAGTAGTTAAACAGGGATATATTATCTTGTTAATTTACAGCACGATATTACGCCTACAAAGAGTATAACAACTGGTCATAATTGCTTGAATAATGGTCACCGACAATAAGGAAATAAAGTATAAAAACGTGACAAGAATAAAGATGAGCATTCTAAATTATATATTGCTACCAGAACTCTACTCACATTTGTTTTACAATCTAACAGGCTACATTAGTCGTATTTAGATATTAGGTTTTCATTTATAAAATAAATACAACAGAGTAAAACTGTTATAGATTGCTACTAGTATTTCTAACATATTTAGAATTGTTACTTCCTTGTGCGAAGTAAAGGAAAGATTATGATCGCAAAAAATTTCGGCTTTCAGATTTCAACGGAAATATCCATTTTAACCATCCCTGAATCCATTTTAACTAGTTTCGGCATGACGTCTGTACGTACGTATGTACATATCTCACACAACTCAAAAAAGATTAGTCGTAGGATGTTGAAATTTTGGATTTAGGACTGTTGTGACATCTAGTTGTTCATCTCCCCTTTTGATTGCAATCGACTGAACAAAAAGTGTCCAAAAAAGCCCAAAATCCAATTTTTTTTGGATTTTGGACTTTTTCTTAACTGCAGTAATAAACCTAATTGAGAGCTTTTCAACGATATAACATAAATGGTACTTATTTTCATTGGTTCCAGAGTTATAGTCAAATATAATTTTAATTAATGAAATATTTTGATCTTAGCGTAAGGCACATTGGTTCGAATCAGACTTAATCTCCTTTTTTTTACCTTTTTTGGTTTAATTTAAATGTATTGATTTATTAATAATTATTAACCTGTGATTGTAAAAAAAAGGTTTTACATTAATTAATAGTTCAATAATATTAAAAACAATAAATATGGAAAAATATCAGAAGTTATTAATGAAATAAAATTTTATTTACTTTCCGTTTTAAAAAAATTTGTATATGCAATTTAATAGGCGTACAAGGAAGTTATGTAGGGTCCAGATGAGATTTTTTTAATAAGTTTATTACAGCAATTGTAAATATGTTGGTACATATTTTTGAGGGATCGATGATATCGCTATATAAGCTCGAAAACTTGAACATGGAATATTATACGGAAATGGAATTTTGTAGCGTAAAAATGCTATACCTGACCGGGATTCGAACCAGGGACTTCCGGATGAAAGGCTGAGACGCTACCACTCCGCCACGGAGATCGGCATTTCAGGGACAGTTCTACATAATATGATATAAACATATACATACAGAGTGACTCAGGAGGAAAGGAAAATAGTTTGGGAACTGATTCTAGAGCTAGAAATAAGGAAAAAAGTTCATACAAACCTAAGTCCGAAAACGCTTAGTTATCGAATTACGGCTAACAAAAAATTTCTCCCAGATTTCAGTTCCTCCGGTGAAATGAGGTTATACTGAAATTTTTAAGGCATTATATAAGGGGTAAACTTGATGGTTTCTTATGTTTATTGACCTGAACATTGAACTGTATCTCCTTTTGTTTTCATGATGCCCAACATAAAGCAGAAAAAATTCATTAACGAAAAACACGTTTTTTTGGTTTGAAGTACAACACTAACTTTTTTAAATAACTAATAAGTGCGTGCGTACATTTTGTTTACGTAAAACTTGTAGTGAATTTAATTTTGAGAAAATTTTAATTCAAAAACAAATTCAACTTTTATTATTAGAAACAAAACAGAAAAAAAATTAACAGAAAAATGTTATAAACTATTGCTATGTCCGTTCCTTCTTCCTTGCTTCTGAAAAACATGCAGGTTGATTTGACAAAATAGATTTGCTAAATATTTAAACTATTTATTACAAAAGTATTTAAGGTAAATAAACGCATATTGTACCGTCAGTTGCTTTCTACATCCAATACATCTATGTACAGATAAAGCACATTCTCGACAATTAACCAGATAACCGCAAGATAAAAATACCTTTTCTTTGCACAAGGTAAAAATATCCTTTTCTTTAATACAACAAACTTTACAGAGTAGAATGTCTGACACGCTGCTACAGTCCTCTTCAACAGGATCTTTCAAAGCACCTCTTCCACCTCCTTTCACACCCCAACAAGTTTTACAAAGATGTATATTTTTCCTCTTTATCTTTACGGTGCGGTGGATTTGTGTGGTGGAAGCATGATCATCTTTTTTCACTGTTCAAATAAAATTGATTTTTTTCCCAGAATAGAATGCATGTTCGAACCGTGGATCGTCGTAATCAAGCCAACTCGCAAAGCCTTGGCCGCAATGAAAACATATTACCTTATCTCCAACAATGGTGTAGAAAAAACCTGCTGCAGAAAGACTTTCAGGTTTAATCTTCAAAGAGATGAACCAACATGATCTCTTCAAATGGCTCGTCTGTAGCTAATACTCTGGATATTTACGCGATACGTATCATTGTATGACTGCAGTCTCATAGGACATCTCAGGAATGGTCGAACTGAGATTGTACTAGACTATAGTTCATTTACAGTCATACATATCATCCTCATTTATCCTCTGAAGTATTATCTGAACGGTAATTACCGGAGGCTAAACAGGAAAAAGAAAGGTCTCATAGGACTGCGATCTCTGTCGGGTTTCCGTATGAAACATATATTGAGATATCTTCCATTACTTCTACCCTGAAACCTATCTTCTTTCAGAATTAGTTGTTACTCGTTAGAACTAGTTGTTAAGTAGTTGTTAGAACTCGCAATAACAATTGCCAGCGCTGATCGATGAATGCATGCCGCTATGGAGATTTCTCCGCCTATTTATACCAGCAACATACCCCCCCTACTACTCAAACAATGCCTTCATTATTGACCCAATGACCTAGACCTCCGACTACAAGGTCACACGGCGACCTTCGACATTCACCTTGACCTTTGTCAACGACATTTGGCATTTGACCTATGACCCGACCTTTTGTCTTGGAAAATTGCCAAGTTTTGTGCCAGAACCGTCACTTCTATGTAACTCATTGTTTTTTTTATTAATCAACAATTAAATCACATAAAAATTATAATATAATATGTTTGTAAGCTTAACGAATGTATATGTGTGTGTGTGTGTGTGTGTGTGTGTGTCTGTGTCTGTGGGTATGTACCCACATAAGCACACACGTGGGTGGGTATGGGTGTGTGTACCTTTGTTTGAATGTTAATTGTCAAAGATAGCACTTTTAATAATGAGCAAATAATATAAAGATTAAGCGTATCGAAAAATCATTCAATATGTTATTAAATAACTTAAGTAACAAAATTTTAATTTAATTAGGAATATTTGAAATGGTGTAAAAACAGTAATAAAAATTATACATAAAACTCTTGACTAAATACTGTCTAAGCTTAAATTATGTTAGCAATGGATATATTAAACAACCTTAAAGATGATTATTATCAATAAATGTTAACTAAAATTATTTATTTGTTTATTTTTGGGGAATATTTTGGAAAACCATACATGAATGCAGAATACACCCATGTCTATTCTGAGAAAAAATCAACGATTTGGTACTAAGTGTTCTTTCAGCCTTGGAGAATTTACTAACGGTGATTTTAACTATTTCCCTCATACGTAAACGATATAGCAATTACGCGGGCACATTTTTTTTTTTTTTTAGTGTTTCATTAAATATTTAGACAACGATTTTTGGTCGGAGGAAAACAAATACTTGACTAAGAATATATAACAGCTTTCTGCCTACAAAAGGTACTATGATGTAATTTACTGGTATTAAAATAATAGTAGTATAATACTGGGTAAATATAAAACTACATTTAAACAAAGTCTGTGAAAATAATGAAAGTCGGATTTTTAAAAAAAGTTTTAGCAGTTTTATCCAGATAATTAGTAAATATTAAACTTAAATTTCAGTTTTACAATTTTGATTTTCGGAAAAAAATATTTACTGCACTTGTGGAAAGATATGCTTGGTTGTTATGACAAGACTGCATAGCTTGAAATAGCAGAGCCAAGTCGGGCACAATAGCAAGTACGTAATAATATTTATTCTAGGCTGTTGTATTTACAACACACTTGATTTTATTAGATGTAAACTGAATAGACTCATATCCTAGAACTGTTTTTTTTTTTTCATTAATAATGATCCTTTCCTGCCTTTAGTGTTTCATTGTTTGAAACAGTCTGTAGGAGTCACACATACATACATACATTTATAAACCAAGGTCAGATCATGGCAGATTTCGTAGAATTTGTTGAGGTTGAATCTTACAAGTTACATGCATAACGTTCAAAGATCGTGATGATAAAATGAAAATTTTCACGTTTAAAATTTATTACTCTTTTTTACTCCTTTAAGTAAATTTTGCAGAGGAAATGTATTTATAACAAAATATATGATATTCTTTCCATTACTTTCATGCTGTCCAATGTACTTTGGAGGTAAAAGAAGGAAAATAATCGGATTAAAAATGGTTTATTAATCACTCATCAATATTTATCATACATTTTATTTAATTTAAAATAAAACTTATGAAAAATACTTTAAATAGCTTAATAGATATTATTCAGTGCACTTATTTCATTGGCTTTAAACCTTACTTACGAATAAAAAGGTTTCATTAATCAAAACCTTAAAACTTCTTAAAATATTAACCTTTTTAAGTTGATAATGCATTTTCGTTTTTAACTATTTTTTTTATTTTGTGTTGACAACATATTGGACATTTCAGGGACATAGATTTACTTTCCTCAAAATATACAGATAGGATACATCTTAATATTCAGCCAATCATTTTTATTTTATTAATTATTACTAATATCGTTATTACGTTATTACTCATAATGTTATTTTTAATTATTCAAAACCTATTAATGCTGATAGTTATTGCAGTAATAAATCTTATTGACCCACCGGGTTGGTCTAATAGTGTACTCGTCATCGCAAATCAGCTGATTTCGAAGATGAGAGTTCTAAGGTTGAAATCCTAATAAAGACTTTTATACAGATTTGAATACTAGGTCGTTGATAACGGTGTTCTTTAGTGGTTGGGTTTCAATTAACCACACGTCTCAGGAACGGTTGACCTGATACTGTACAAAATTATACTTCATTTACATTAACACATATCATACTCAGAACCTTACGGTTCCGAAGACTAAACAGAAAAAGAAAGAAGAATATATCTTATTAAGAAGTATTAGGAATTAATTATAATAATAAATTTCAAAACGGCACACTCGATTTTAATGGCCTTCTTGATTTTATATGAATTTTGATGGGGTGTCCCTGGGGTTTCCTGTCTGTAGAAGAAAATTGGTTTTTAACATTCTTCTTTCGCTCAGGATTTATTATAAATAAAATTTACTTTGACGGAACAAAACCATGAAATTAAAAAAAATAAATAAATAAAACAGCACCTAATGTAATAAATATTTTATTAATATTCCTAAAAGATTATCCTAGTTTCGAGATCAATAATGTCTATCTTTACTCTTCATTGATAAAAAAAAGAATTATTGCATTAGCAGTCTTTCGGAAGGAAATCTACGGAAGACTTTCACAGAGAAGTAACACATAATGTTAAAATAACAATAAACATATAACAATAAACCATCCATATAGATACATAAAAAAAGTAAATATGTGAAATAATAGTTAAGAAAATAAATAAACTCAGTACAAAATAAAATACAAATTTTTCAGAGTTAATTTAATTTGAGTACTTGAATTACATAAAAAGTATTTAAGAATTTACTAACTGTACACATTAAGCGAGGATGAAGGATAACGTGAACAAAGATTAATGTTATTTACAAACGTATTAATAGTAGTATTTAATTATTTTAAGAGAAAAATGTTAGATTGACGTTCTTTTAAAAGGGTCGATAATTTATTAAAATGGGACAAAAGTATAATAAAGCCCTTTATTGGAGGCTAAGTGTTGATATGTTGCTCGAAAATAGAACTGTTATTTGAGTTTACAGAGATTAGATTTTTTTTTTATTTTTTTTTTTGTTAATCTATCGTTAATTTAAATTGTAGCGTACACTCTACCCACGAGTCCTCAAATAATCCACACATGCGATAATTTTTACGTCTAAATTAGTGTTCCTCAACGAAGTACTGAATAATAGAAAGTTTTTAACGGAATAAAATCCCATTAAAAAGAGGCAGTAGACAGATATAACTCGTTCTTGCTTAAACAGTGAATAAATTCCGCGAAAAGTTTCACCGATAAATGTTCCCAACTTGACTTTCTTCCTAGTATTCCACCTGCCCTTAAATAAAAAAAAGAAGACGAAGAAACTTGTACTTTTGCAAGTATAGCACTTTTCAGAGCTCTTGGAAATAATATTTTTATAAAGAGAAGAGATAACCCATTTTTATAAAGAGCTAACCTTTCAATATTCAACTAAAACACTAGCAAAGCAAAAAATGTTTGAGAGCACTAGCCTCAAAAATTTGAGAAAAATATTTTTTTTCGAAAAGAAGCTATAGCTTTCAGCCAAATCACAACTTCTCTCAACTTTTAATAGTTTATACTATAAAAATATTTATTTTGTTAAGATCATATATTTTTGTCATCCACAACGTTTTAATCTTCATTTTGTAATAATTCACTTTTTTATTAATTAACTTTTTATTAACTTTTTTATTAATTCACTCTTTTATTTGTTATTATTTTATCAGGATCTATTATTATTATTTTTTTTTCCTTTCCGTAGCGGAGGAAAAAGCTCTGCCAGCCGCCGTCAGGCCCGCACTGACGGCAGTGCCCGTACTGCGGGGTGAGAGCCCCGGCTCTCACCGCTAAAAAACCTCCCCTTCTACCATGCAGGGGCCGGATCTAAGCCATATGGTATGTACAGCCTCTGCATGATCACCCAGGCACTCCATTATCCGAATCCGTGGGACTCCATTATCCGATCGTCCCCAGGGGGCGATCGACGAGCGACGACTCCGAGGAGCCCCCGCCGCCCACCCCAGAAGCTGGCCACCCTTGATCACCCGTCATCGAACTCCAAGCCTCCATAGATTCGCATCAACTCAGCCTGCCGTCGCCTCTCTTCATTGGCCTTCTCTCGTATCATTGATGCGATCATAGCCGAGATACAGTCCCACTTGTTGCTATCGCTGAGCATTACCTCGATTATATTGTTGGCCCCCTCCACACCATGACCCGCAAGCACTACGCGGAAGGTGCGCCATCTAGGACAAAAAAATACTACATGCTCTGCTGTATCCAGTCCGCCGCAATCGTAACAGCGACTTGTATCGCATCTGCCCATCCTGTACAGGTAGTCTCGAAAACATCCATATCCAGACAGGAACTGAGTGAATTCGTAGCCTGTATTACCGTGCTTTCGCTCCACCCAGTTCCTGACGTCTCGTATTAGCCCATACCTTCCTTTGTCCGAATCTCGCCAAGCCATGTAGAGACCGTCAATTGCCTCCTTTCTGTCCACTATTATTATTATTTCCATTATTAATGGGGAAAATAAAAACAGACAAAAAATTATCAGTTAGCATTACGTTACGCAAGCGTACTGCCGGGTTAATTTTCTGCAATAACTCGATTTTTTGTCAAAGGAATTTTACAAATGAGGTATACTTTTGTTCGAAATAAAATGCTTAATAAAGTTTGTAATAACTAAAAATTTGATCAAACAAACAATTATAAAGATATCGAAGATTAAAAGATGAAGATGACCGCCATTTTGAAATTTTTGAAGATGATGTTTCATTATTTTTTATTTTGTACAATAAGACACTAGTCTTAGATTTGCCTAACTTAATTAAAGTAGGTTTACCCGTCCCTGAGAAATACCTTTTTTGTTGAAAATCACAAAATTGCGTCCAGAAGGAAAACAAAGCAAAATTGGACTTATGTCGATATGAACGTTTTTGCTCATTTTTGTATTCTCAGTCAATACCTGAAGTTCAGGGAAAACGTCCCAGAAGTACTAGGTCCTGTGAAAAGGAACTCTGGTAAACTCGTTCAGAGAGATACGTATTAACAACAAAATGCTTTTGGACGATTCTGTCCGAAAGGACGATCGACTTGGATAGATTAAATTCATTAAAGAGAATCTATCGCTTATGAAGTAACGGATTGGTTAGGTCATATATATCACCATTAGCTTCTGAAAATCGTTGCCCGTTTTTTTTTTTTTTGAAATAAGACATAAATCGATTTTTTTAAATCACTTTTCTTTTTGGTCTACGTCAACCGAGTGGCTATACCAAACCTCTGAACATTGGCGTTGATGCATTAATTAGTCCAAAGACACTTTCTCAGTACTGAGTGATGAGGCGCTTTTCTGGCAAGCAGCGACCTTTTTAGTATTTATCGGGGAAACAGCGCAGCTTATCAAGAGTCACAACCCGCGGCACCACCATGATACTAGCTAACTAAGCCGGCCATGACATTCACATCCCAGCACACACCGATCTAATAGGCAATCTTTTACACATAACTGAGGCTGCACGCTAACAATCTAGTTTAATAAAACATTATTAATATGTTTAATTTTATTCATCAACATTATATTTAAATTATTATTTTTCTATTGCTGGGGTAATGATACTCTATTTCTGATAATAATAGGTCCAAAATTTTAAAATAAAATTATACTGAAATAATCAACTAGAACAAAATATATTTTCTAATCAGAACTAAAAAATCTATTTCGGCCTAGGTGATTATTACAGCATAAATTTTATTTAAGATTTTAACGTGCATAGAAAACCATATTTTGAATTTTTTTTTTCTATTTTTATTGGTGTATTTACCAAATGATTGTTTTCCACAACAGATATTATTAAATTTACATTGGTTGTACTCAGTGACGTCAAATTGTAATGTAGGGGTTATCGTAAATTATATAAAGTTCAAGGGATTTCTAAGACAAGTTATCTCAAATTATAGAACATATAAATAAATTAAGAAAATTCCAGTTATGCAATTGTCTTCATTAATTTATTTTGTTTGTATTTTTTTTTAAAGAAGAAATAAACAAATAACATTGTTTATTATTGTCTTCAGTAGAGTAATAAAAAGAAATAGGTTCTTTATTTGTTATTTAATGGACTTACTACATACATTTATAAATTAATTAATTGTTTTTATCCCAATAAATTTTAGTCCTAATTATAAATATTATTTATTATTATATATTGTTTATTTCACTAGAAACCAATAAGATAATATTTTTTTATTGACTGTTTTTTACTTCCTTGTGGAAAGTGAAGGAAGTATTTTGACTTTTTTGGACCAAAAGTGTCCAAAAAACCCAAAATCCAAAATATTTGGATTTTGGACTTTTTCTTAACTGCAGTAATAAGTCCTCATATAAGCAGTAATAAGCTTTTTAACGATATCATAAGTGTACTTGTTTTCATTGGTTTCAGAGTTATAGCCAAATAAAATTTTAATTAATGAAATATTTGGATCCTACAAGGCAAATCGGTTCGAATCGACTTCATATAAATATATGTATTTTTAAAAGTTTTTTTTAAAATTTAAATGTGTTGGTTTATTAATAATTATTAATTTCTGATTGTAAATAAATAAATAATAATAACTCAATAATAACAATAAATAATTAATAATTTACGGTAAATAATAATTCAATAACAATAAAAAAAAACACCAGAAGTTATTAGTAAAATAAAATTTTATGTACTTTTCATTTTAATTCAAAAATGTTTACAAAGGTTAATAAATCAATATATTTAAATTAAAAAATAAATAAAAAGATATATATGTGTATGAAGTCGGATTCGAACCTATCTTCCATGGTTACGGATCCGACACGTTCTTATTTACACCACATAACTACTTGAGCGACATGAAACAAAATTAATTTATAAACTAATATAAAATGCTGATACGGACACCACAAAAAAAGTGATGCAATGTGGTGTCCATCACAATGCAATTGTGTATCTGTCCATTTTATTAGAGAATTGGAAGATCGTATCTCACTTTCAAATGAACTAAGTTTAAATGAAGCGCAGCAAAAAAATGTGTATATATAATTTAATAGGCGTACAAAGAAGAAATTTGGTGTACATATCAGATTTTTTCAAATTTGTTTTATTAAGAATTATTGCTGTTTATACAGGTACATATTATAAAAGTAAGAAATTTATTATTTAATAAATTATATTTTTTTATAACTCACGTTTGTAGTCTTAGTTTCTAATTTATGTGTATTGCAATTTATAATATAGTACGATAATAAATATACTAAGCAAATACATTATGCCGCAATATTCCGTGCGTCGTTATACGATTTATGTTGTCCTTGTCTAAAACATTTCCTCAGTGACATTATATCGGGCATTTAAATTATTTTTTATTTATGTTAACAGTTTCCGATGCGAATCTTGAGTTCAAAATTCCGATTATTTATTAAAAGTTATTAACTGAATGTAAAATAATAAAAGCTCTTCAGTTTTCTTTGTTTAGTTTTGTGTAATAAGCAATAACATATTTGAAGAACTAGGTTTGAATGTTAAAATAAAAATCTATCACGATAAGAAAATGTTTTGTTTAATCTGGAAAAACTGAGTAGAGATATTATTTTTATAAAAAATAAAAATCCAAATTGATCATAAAATATAGATGTAAAATATTTTAAAATTTAAATATGTAAAAAAAATAGAAGTATAATTTTTCGTATCACTCCTTTGACTAGTAGGTAATATTTTATTATTTTCTGTTCTTCTCTATTTTGTACCCAATAAAAATTCTATTCTTTCAGTTGAAGAGGTGGTGTAATCAAAGTTTGATAGTATTGCGGGGCTTGTTTCTCGTAGTGAACTAAATACTTGTATTTTTCCAGTTTTCCCCAGCTGAAGAAATTTCTTTAAAATGATAAATAGTTTGAATTGAACTTAGAAGTACTAATGTTAAATTAGATATCTTATCTGATAATATCTAATTTTGGCAGAGTTGTAAAAGAAGTTTAGAAGAGTCGAATGTTAAAGAAGTTTAACATCTGTGCAGCCGTAAAATTGTTAATCTAGAGTCTACGCATTTAATTCTAGTTGTAAATTTAACTTCACTAAGTCGTACAATAATTTGTATTTTTTTATCGCATAATAAGCCTTTCTTCAGTAAAGATCTATTATTACGTAATTTCTTAAGTGTTCATGTTATTTTTTAACCCTAAGTCAAATCAATTCATGTCGTGCTCATAAATGATAACGTATAATTCAAAGACCTCCACTTTAATGAAGACATTGATGAATAAATTGAATTAACTAACGTATGTTTGACAAAGAGATAAATGTGCCTAAATATGGAACATGTTGACCTTCGATCTTGGCGCAAGGTCAGATTCGATACCATTCATCTTAATTAAGATGTTCTCAATTTCCGTTTCAAAAACTTTTTAATGAAACATATATCTGATATTTTTACGTAAACAAGGTAATGAAACAAAAAACAAATATGTTTGTTATCATTAAAAAATAATAAATTTAACAAACGAAAAATTTTATTGTTTTTGCAAGTACAGTAATTCATGCCGATTTAAAATACTCTGTGATGCGTAAATATAAGTGGATAGAATATGTTTTTAGAATTTTTTTTTTCATTTGAGAAATCAAATTTTATAAAATTAAACATGAAAATATTAATTTTTTACGCTAAATTTGTTGTAAAAAGATAACAATAAGAATGAAAATTGATTGCTGTATTATTAAAAACAGTTTTGAATTGGTATTTTTCTATAACCATTGATTAAGAATTTATTGTTCGCAATTATACTGATATTTAAAATTTATCATTTTTTTCTGGTACCTAAATTATTCGGCTAATTCGTGTCCCCGAAAAAACTCTCATGGGAGAGTATAGTAATCTCTGAAATTAGCGATATTAAAAAGTGTTTTAAAACATTCTAATGTAATTATGGAAATTTTATATAAATATTAACAAATATTATCAAACTGCTGACAAATATTAGAATCGGAAAGCCTGAACCAATTTCGAGTTATACTCTACCTATAAAATCACATATTAAAACGAAGTATTAAAAATCGAAAATTTTCTCTGGATATTGAACGACAAGCGTTTCTTCAATTTTGCACTGTGCGATAAATGTTTTATCTGGACAGTTGGAGAACAAATTATTAACTTGATAAGGCTCACTTTGAATAACATTTCAGATTTTCAAACATGACCAGGAAATGTTTTAATGAGTTGAATTAGATCGCAATATTCATTTGCTTTAAAATGAAAAGAAAGAATCATCTAGATTATGAAAACAAAATCTATCGATTGGTGTGGTGATGAACTAGTCATCGCAAATCAGCTAAATTAAACTAAATTAAACATCGCTAAACTAAATTAAAATTTATAAGGCGTTAATGAAAATAATTATTTGAAAGTATATTTACGTGAACGTTAAACTATTAGCAGAAAATTCAATTTTTTTTTAATTTCTATTATCTATAAACTAGTAGACAGTATGTTGTTTTTGTGGGGCTCCTGCTTCAGGAGCCAATCAGAGGCCAGCATTTTGTCAAGTGGCCTAAGCCCCGCCCCCTAACTACTCCCTGCCGCAGCCCCTATGATGTCACGGCAGCCATCTTGTGGTGAATAAAAACGTTTTTGTACGATGCCAAAAATGAAATAAAAAATTCAAGGTCACAAAAAAGTTTTTTGTATAATGCCAAAAATAAAATAAAAAATTCAAGGTCAACAAATTTTTTTTTTCTTTGGTGCCAAAAATTCATGCCAGAAATATTCAATAAAAAATTATTTTCATTGGTTTTGTTCTTGTTTTATATTCTCGAGTGGTGTGTTACACATTCCATTTACTTACTTTTTATTGAATTTCATAAATCTCATTATCAGTGTATCTAGTAGTAATAATGTGTATAATCATAATTCAAACTTTTCTTTATCTACCGAAAATTAATTTATTTGTAGTACACTTCAACATTATACTATCGCTTACACAGTTAAATATAACCAATAAATTCATAAAATTGTATTTTGTGTTATTTTATTACCTTTTATTGCAGATCTATAATAAAAAGTTTTAATTTTATACACATCTCGGATGTTGTTTCAGTCTACTCAGAGTCCTTTTCAGTGTTGATGCAGAGGTTGTTTATAATACAGAAGAAACGGCCATGGCATTTCTAAGGTACAGGAACCAGATATATATATACCTTTCCATTTAACAGGAAATTTTTCTAAACCTATACACTTGTTTAACTGTATAGTAAATATTTTTACTACGGAAAGATAATTTATTTATGAAAATGAATGACTCACCGTTTCGCCATATTCAATTTATTTATTAAGCCAATTAAAATAGGATATATTGTTAGATATTTTTGAGCGTTAAACACTGATGTAAATTCGAATAAGGTTAAATGGAAGTGAAAAAGTACTTTTTTTAGTTTTTCTTCTTTAAAGACAAACTAGAATTATTAAATGAAAAACAGAAAACTGTATTAGGAAAAATTTTAATTATCCGCTATTTTTTGTCGTTATTATGAAACAAGTTATTAAATGTCAAACCCATAAAAATATAACGTGACAGTTATAATATTATTTGAATAGAAAGAGATAAACTAATTAAAAAAAAAAAATTATAAAAAAAACATGTGCTGTTAACTCATTGCACAAAGGAATATTGATTATGACGCATAATTCTATGAATTTACATTAAAAGACACGCTAATACTTTCAATAATAGAAAAAAATCTGATGTGGACAACATATGACTTCTTTGTACGCCAATTAAACTATATTTACAAATTTTTTTAAAATTAAAAGTACATAAAACTTTATTTCGTTAAAAACTTCTGATATTTTTTCATATTTTTTGTTATTATTGGATTAATATTCATCGTAAAATTTTTCTTAATGAGAGATTAATAGTTATTTATAAATTAATAAATGGATTAAAGTAAGGTGTTCAGAAGTGGAAAGAAAAATGAACATTGGTAAAATAGATGGAGCATACAGGAAAGTTAAGGAAAATTTTGGGGTACATAAATTAAAATCTAATAATGTGTTAAACAAAGATGGTACACCAATATATAATACGAAAGGTAAAGTCGATAGATGGGTGTAATATATTGAAGAGTTATACGGAGGAAATGAATTAGAAAATGGTGTTATAGAGGAAGAAGAGGAAATTGAGGAGGATGAAATGGGAGAAACAATACTGAGATCAGAATTTAAGAGAGCATTAAAAGATTTAAATGGCAGAAAGGCTCCTGGAATAGACGGAATACCTGTAGAATTACTGCGCAGTGCAGGTGAGGAAGCGATTGATAGATTATACAAACTGGTGTGTAATATTTATGAAAAAGGGGAATTTCCGTCAGACTTCAAAAAAAGTGTTATAGTAATGATACCAAAGAAAGCAGGGGCAGATAAATGTGAAGAATACAGAACAATTAGTTTAACTAGTCATGCATCAAAAATCTTAACTAGAATTCTATACAGAAGAATTGAGAGGAGAGTGGAGGAAGTGTTAGGAGAAGACCAATTTGGTTTCAGGAAAAGTATAGGGACAAGGGAAGCAATTTTAGGCCTCAGATTAATAGTAGAAGGAAGACTAAAGAAAAACAAACCAACATACTTGGCGTTTATAGACCTAGAAAAGGCATTCGATAACGTAGACTGGAATAAAATGTTCAGCATTTTAAAAAAATTAGGGTTCAAATACAGAGATAGAAGAACAATTGCTAACATGTACAGGAACCAAACAGCAACAGTAACAATTGAAGAACATAAGAAAGAAGCCGTAATAAGAAAGGGAGTCCGACAAGGATGTTCCCTATCTCCGTTACTTTTAAAGTTTACATGGATCTAGCAGTTAATGATGTTAAAGAACAATTTAGATTCGGAGTAACAGTACAAGGTGAAAAGATAAAGATGCTACGATTTGCTGATGATATAGTAATTCTAGCCGAGAGTAAAAAGGATTTAGAAGAAACAATGATCGGCATGGATGAAGTACTACGCAGTAAAATAAACAAGAACAAAACGAAAGTAATGAAATGTAGTAGAAACAATCTAGGTAGACTACGGAATATAAAAATAGGAGGAGAAATGATTATGGAGGTAGAAGAATTTTGTTATTTGGGAAGTAGAATTACTAAAGATGGACGAAGCAGGAGCGATATAAAATGCCGAATAGCACAAACTAAACGAGTCTTCAGTAAGAAATATAATTTGTTTACATCAAATATTAATTTAAATGTCAGGAAAAGATTTTTGAAAGTGTATGTTTGGAGTGTCGCTTTATATGGAAGTGAAACTTGGACAATCGGAGTATCTGAGAAGAAAAGATTAGAAGCTTTTGAAATGTGGTGCTATAGGAGAATGTTAAAAATCAGATGGGTGGATAAAGTGACAAATGAAGAGGTATTGCGGCAAATAGATGAGGAAAGAAGCATTTGGAAAAATATAGTTAAAAGAAGAGACAGACTTATAGGCCACATACTAAGGCATCCTGGAATAGTCGCTTTAATATTGGAAGGACAGGTAGAAGGGAAAAATTGTGTAGGCAGGACACGTTTGGAATATGTAAAACAAATTGTTAGGGATGTAGGATGTAGAGGGTATACTGAAATGAAACGACTAGCACTAGATAGGGAATCTTGGAGAGCTGCATCAAACCAGTCAAATGACTGAAGATAAAAAAATAAATAAATTAATATATTTAAATTTAAAAAAATTAAAATAAAAAATAAAAAAAAGGAGATGAAGTATGATTCGAACGATGTGCCTTCCCTTAAGATGCAAATATTTCATTAATTAAAAATCTATTTGGCTGTAACTCTGGAACCAATAAAAATAAGTACCACTTATGAAATAACGTTGAAAAGCTTATTACTGCTTAATGAGGGCTTATTACAGCAGTCACAAAAAAGTCCAAAATTCAAATTTTTTGGGTTTTGGTCTTTTTTAGACACATTTGGTTCAGTCGATTGCAATGAAAAAGGAAGGTGCACAACTAGATGTTACAACAATCCTAAAGCCAAAATTTCAACAATCTACCGCTAATCGTTTTTGAGTTACATATATACATACGTACGTACAGACTTCACGCCAAAACTAGTCAAAATGGATTAAGGGATGGTGAAAATGGATATTTCCGTTGAAATCTGGAAATCGAAATTTTTCGGGTATTTTTTACAATACTTCCTTTACTTCGTACAAGGAAGTAAAAACTATCTGTTAACGGGAAAAATTCATTTACGCTTTCAAAATAATTTAAACAGATGTATTTTATGAATTCTTTTTAGAAAATAAATTTTTATTTTGACGTTTATTTCAAAAAGCAAGCTACTCTTTCTTTTTAAAATTAAAAAATAATTTAATGATTAAAAATTCAACAAAAAAATTATTTTTTTTTAAGAGACTTTATTAAAAGATTATTACGTTAGTTTTTATGTTTCTGTTAATATTTCACAGCAAAATGACAGTGGAATATGAAGTTACAGATACATTTTAAATGTTTCATTAGAAAAAAGGCCAAATTCTAAACAAATTTTTTTTTCATTGAAACATTAAAAAATGTTGGAAATTAAAAACACAATTTGAAGTATCAAGAAAAATAAATTTCTGGTAAATAAAAATAGATATTTTCATGTGGTATGAAATTGTAACCTACTTACCATGGAGCAAAAATATTAGGTCATACCAATTCCCTATTACGTCAAGGGAATTTTTAATCAATTAGAGATTAAGAACTGAAAAAATTCACTGTCTCTCCTAGAAAATGGTTCTAGATTATTCACATTCAAAATGTAAATTAAAAGGGATAAAACTCTTCTTTTTTTTACTGAAGTTCTTGTTTAGATCTATTAATTTATTTAATTTATTTTTAACTTATCAAAATCAAATTAGCAATTAATTAAAAGTGATTGGAAAGCACCTTTGGTGGTTGGGTTTTAATTAAGTACATGACTCAGGAGTGGTCGGCCTGAGTCTGTCAAGATTTCACATTTACCGGTATATTTATAATTACGCCAGACTGTTCACAGATGGCATCTCTGCAGATATCATGTCACTGTGCAGTTGTTATTCTGTAATCTAGTAAACATCAATCACGTGTCGAGATCTGAGAGACTGAAGACGTCTTGTTTGAGCTCCGTTTTTGTCATACGATTTTGCTTTCTTTTTCCGTTGTTAGTTTATGTTATTAGTTGTTTTGTGTTATTTGTTTGTGTTTTTGTTAGTTTTTTTTTGATTTTTTTTTCGTTAGCTTCCATACGGGCTACTCCTAACACTAATTACCAATTTATTGTATGTGACTGTTATATTTTATTTAATTTAAACGTTTTCCTTGTGTTTTGTTTATTACTTCTTGTTAATTTAACTATTTTCCATGTTTTTGTTTAGTATTTTTATAAGTATAGCCTACGGTTGCAACGGTATATTTATCTTATTTACCCAACTGATTTATATTTATATTACTTGTTTATGGTCGACTTGTAGCAGTTCCTAAGTCGAACAACTCTGTTGATATTGACTTAGAAAAAATGTTTTATTTATTTTTTCGATCGGCTGATACGGGAAAATTCCGGTGAAAAATTCCCTCACGCAGTGTTAGTTATTTGTAATTATGACTGAACATGATCGATCTGGGGGTAGGCCCCCCTCCTATGGAAGAGAAATTTATTCCTTTCGAAAAGCGGAGAACTAGTAGAATGTCAGATATATTCACGTTGTCCGTGAGGTCTTTTCGAGGGAAGGCGGCACTGATAGAGCGACGAGCTGCGACTGTGAATCACATCGCCGGTCGGTAGCTCGGCAATCAGAGACTGCCAGACGGAAGTCTGTACAGGTTACAGGTGGACGTATCCGACCGTCGAATTGTATAAGGGGGGGGAGATCTTCCTCGGTTGCTTCTTCATCGACCAAGGAGGCATTTGTAGCTACTGAAGTTTTGAGAATGTTGGTGGTGCTGATGGACTGGTCTGAGTGGTGGGCTCGGTCCACAGTGCGGAATCTTGGGCTGATTCAAAGATGTTGGAAGAGATGCACTGGACGGGGCCGATGCTCCGGTCGGGCTTGCTGCGAGCCAGGTAGTCGTGGTAGTACTTGGGCCGAGACCTGGCTGGTGGGATGATACCAGTGAGTGGAATGAACATGGTGATTCTTCCGACGGTGAAGAGCGGTTGGTCTCACGAATCGTGGAATTTGCCAGGTTAGCGTTGGCCGCAAATCCTAGAGTTTGTTTTTGTGCGCCTCAGGAGATGGTGCAATACACTCATAAGGTGGGTGAATACTTAGCCCGGAGAAGTTCTATTACAAATATTGGACAAGGTTGAAGGCACCATGGTCACGGCGGGTACACTTACTCATTAAGAACGTTGACGCCCTTACCTCAGAGAAGGATTTGGTGCGTGAGATGCGCAAGACTGTTGGTGATTCGGTTATCATCGATTTCCTCTCCCTGAGGGCTTCATATGGCGAAACAAAAGTGTCAACGGTGGCAGTCCCTTCTCAGCTAGCGACAGAATTATTTAAGGTTGGCCGAATTAGATTCGGGTGGGTGTCTTTTCGGGTGTCCAGGAGGTCCGAAGATAAACGTTGCTGTCGATGTTGTCTCCTCATTAGAGGCATGGCATATCACCAAAAGATCGAGTCTCGGCTGCCTGGCGGGAACATTAGTTCTCGACGAGACAGTTTGAGGCGAAGGCACCCCTTGGAGCTGTGTTAAGACGTAGTTGTTGGTCCGGCTGCAGGGTGGGGATAAGAAATGATGCACTCAAAAAAAAATCTAGTATATATAAATAAATAAACTATATCATTTTTTTTTTTGTATTAGATAACATCGAAAAATAGTTTAAAATAATCATCTTTAAAGTTTGTTCTCTCGCAAAATATGAATTAGTTTTTAATTTTTTGGTAGAGTAATTTTTTCATGTATTATAACATTTTAGGATACTTATATTTACATGTATATAACAATTATAGCTGATTGTTTAATCTGTACTGTGTAAATTAATAATAACTTTGCATGTGCTGCCTCGAACATCGGATTACAAATTTCTTATAATTATCTACATTTGTTTTTCAATTCTTGATGTTATTTCATAAAAGTCAAAATTCATATTGTGATGTATTCAACTTTTTTCCTTGAAAATAAAACAGTGTTTCCCACATATTTACGAATTATTTTATCTCATATGAAGTTTTAAAAAATCTAAAGAAATAACTCAAAGAAATATGTATTATTTCGTTTGATTATACATTAAATTATTTATTTAATAAAATAAATAATATTTTATTCCCCGTCTAGATAGAGCTATACCAGAGCTATAGCACTAGAAGGGAAAGTATTGTAATCGGTTCATGCGGTTTTTCACCGGATCTTCACGTTTTGAGGAACCAAAAAAAACGGATAGAGATTTTCCGGATGTTAATGTTCGTATGTACGCGTGCACGCGTGTGTGTACGGTGTTGGCCTCTAAATCATCGTATATCTCCAGAACTACTGGACTGATTTTGACCAAACTTGGTCAGATTTTAAAAAAATTCTCTCAAATTTTAAAAATAAATTTTGTAGCAACTTCAAAAAGTCGAAATGAATTGAATATATACAAACTTTTTTGTTAATTTCTAATAAATTTTTTTTATAAGACTTCTAAGAGAGTTTTATTTTTTTAAGTAGTTTATTTCATTCTAGATTCAATCTAAAAACTTACTTATATTTATAATAATTTTTTGAAGCCCGAACTCGTAAAAAAATTTAATTTATCGTCGGGTTAGTGTAAAACTCATTAAGTATCATTTTACAACTTTTAATTTAATTGCAAAGTTAAGTTTCATTGAAAGGTTAAAAATACCTTTCGTGCAATAACAATTGCAATACTGTTATAATGTTGTACAGTCATTTTGAATTTTAGTTAAACACAAATTATCCCAGTACTTAATGAGTTTTCTCATACAGTAAAGTAGTCACATCAGCACTTTGGTAAAGGAACCGTGAAGCAACTGAGTAAGTTTCTACAACGATTTTAATACTCTTACAATAATTTAACAACTTATTAATAATACATAATCTAATAGATAATATTTATACTATTATAAATAAATTATTTTAATTTGTAAGCGATCAATGTATAAGTTACAAATAAAAATAAAAAGTTTTAAAATTAAAAACTGCTTTACTAAAAATGGAAGAAACTTAAAAATAATAATCCTGTTGTACTGAATATAGCTTAGATATACTTTTACTTAATATTAAAATTACTTCAGTGTGTAAACAATCAGTAACTTATTTAATTAAGAATTAAAATGTTCGAAAACAAATAAGTAAAGGATCTACTGTAATAAAGCAATTAACTTATTTTGTTAATACAACTGATTAATTTAAATTAAAGAAATAACTTTAATAAAAATAACATCTGATATATTTGACCCATTCTTACAACTATTTTTAATCCCTAAACAATCAAAAACTTATGAAGAGTTAAAATCTGACAAGAAATCTGGTTAAAGAGTAGAATAAAAAAAAATTGTTTCAAAAAGTTTTCTACAATGAAATTATTACACAGTAATAATTATGAATATATTGTTTTAAAATCCCATTCATCGCCTACTGCAGGCTCAGTTTTAAAAAACTATCCTTTAACAACTGAAAAAACAACTGGGTATTATTCCTTTCTCACTTAACCTAACTAAATCACTTTTTTTCATAGGTGACAAATATGCAGTATTTGCATTTTATTTTCATCGCAGTATTTGAGTGTGTCTTTTTTCTGAGACTTTTATATTCTTGTATGAACTGTATTAGCTACATCTAAATAATTTTGTTCCCGATTTTTCTTTTTCATATTTTAATCATTTGATACGCAATGTTCTCTCCAAATTCATTCTTAACAGGTTCTATATAATCTTCTTTGAAATCTATGTATGATATCAATAGATTTTAACTCCTAGACTTTGTAAGGATTGGCAGTCTTTCTCTTCCTATTACTTCTTGCCAAAACATAAAAATTAATCCTTAGATATAGAATAAATTTGGGCGAAAACCTTTCTGTTTTTGAATAGTGCTAATCATACGTCTTAAGTCTTAATGTGGCTGTGCTTCTTCTGTTGCATAGAAATGGGTAGAGTATTTAAGGAAAAAAATAGGATTGCAACCGGCTTGTTATGATTTTGTTCCAAACATTATTAGAAAAAAAAATTTTTTTTTTGTTATATCTGAAAATTATTCAACAAAAAACTTTTTAAGCCTGTTCCTATTCATCACTTCTTTTTTCATCATTCTTCCGTGTGTTTCTGTACACACCATGCATTGAGCTTTATTTGGAATTTTATTCCTGAGGAATTGTTTTCGCATAGTTTTTCTGTGTAACACATGACTCTTCAGTCGACAAAATGGACAGCAAACTTCGTAAATCAAATGGGACTGACAAAATGCAGATTGATCATTAGATCTAATTTTATGCAATTCTTATAAGTTTTCGGTCCATTCTTTCTGTAATAATTGCTGATAAACTGATTTTCTAAAGCTTCATACATCTTATTTCTTTTCTTCCTTGCTTTTCATTTAATCAACAGAGACCATTAATCCTTTACGGAATGAAAAAGGACAAAATATTTTGCGATAATTTTGATGAACCGTTTCTACCATATTCTTGACATCGTTTTAGATAGAGCATCTTTACGATTCCGAACATCGTTCAGATAGATAAATTTGTATCACAGTACAGTTTTTGAGTGCTAGATCTAGAATAGTGTGACTACAGATGAAAAACTTTATAATGAGATATAATTTATTTCAAAGAATAATTAGGATTACACCCAATTACAGATATTTTGTGATTGATGAATTTTTTAGTGTATAAAAAAGGCTAAGCGTGACTGGGATTCGAACCCGGAACCTCCGGATAAAAGACCGAAATGCTACCACTTTACCACAGAGATCGGCATTATCATTTACATTAGATTTATTTTTGGGAATTTTTTTTCTAGTTTGTGATTTCCAATGGAAACTACAAGAATTATTATAAAACGCCTTATTTATAGGGCCATTATTATTGCATAATGTTTTTCTTTAAAAAAAAAATCGATTGGCAAACTGTTAACAGTATTCCATTTTTAAAGGAATTGCTTGATCAGCTGCACTTTTTATGCTTATTAGTAAGCCTTAAACGTTCAGGTATCCTTTGTGTATTATATTTTAGAATGAAATGATTCATCTACCTACTATAATTATTTAGATTCTAAAATTTTTTTTTTTTTTTATGACTCTCCTCCCCTGGGCCGGTCCGACTGGTTGGTATTGCGCCACCCAGGGAAGTGCCTGTTGTACTCAAATGGGCCTTCCTAACTACCGGCTATATGTCCGGCATGGCAGGTCGGCCCACCGGTCAGTTCTTTTGAGTCTATTGATATGCCCATCTATATATATCGCCACGCCATACCATGATTGTCTTGACGTGACGATTGGTTCTTTTCTTTGATCTTTCCTATCAAGAAAACCCTTGGAGTCCCCAGTGGCTCATCGAAACTGGCACACCTCAGCATGCCAGTCCTCACCACTGGGGCTATCCGCCCTTCCCTATACTAAGATCAGAACCCCAGTCTCCTCTCGTCCTCATTTTTCTGCGTTAATATTTTCTTAATAGCTGAATCAACCCTCTTCCAGGCATCTTCACACTGCAACATGTGATTAATTAATCTGCCGTTACCATCAGATGATAGATCGATGTCTACTAATTCTTCTCTCCATTTATGGCAGTCAGTAAATGTGTGCTCAATCATTAGATTCTAAACTGTTTTATTATTTTGTTACTCTTCAGTAAAGTTGTGTGAGTATTTAAATCTGCATTTGAAATCAACAGGAGGTGAGTAATATGCATAGTTCTGAGACAATCTTGAGATTCAATTTCAAGGTTAGACCAAAATCAAGGTCTAAACAAAGCCATTTTAAATCCAAGATCCAATATCTCGTCCAAATATCTAAGATATATAAGATTTTTTATTGGTGGGGTAAAAATAGATCATTCCATTTAAAAAATCGTGTTAACCTAGAAATAAGGTCAAAGTCAAATCAAAGGTCACCTTGTTTAGGTAATTTTTTTATATTGTGCGTAATTTACGAGAAAATCACCTGGGGCCAATAAAATGTAACACCCTCTATATACGCAGATTTTCCAGCAACACAGTTAAAATTATAATTGTTACTACTACTACTACTACTGCTACAACTAGTGCTGTTCCCCTTTTTCTTCTTCTAATTCGAATATTTAATAAGTAGTAATACTTTATGAATCCCGTGGATACCTTAGCTCGTGGTAAGTGGAGTCTGAGTTAAAAATGAAGTGAATATTAAAGTAGAGATTTGTTTTTCACCTTTTTTAAAAAAACGAATTCAAATCTTCAGAAAATTATCATTCATACGACTTTCAAGCGATAGCATTACATATCTGAAACTTTGTTCGGCAAGTAGTGAGCCAGATATCAAGATTTCAATCTCAGATAAAAAATACAGGAAAATTTTCTATGAAATCAAATCCTCTTTCAGAAATAGATAATGTGTAACTGAATTAGTCTTTCCTAATAACTTTTTATAATTTTTGGTAGCCTAATAACATTATGTATAATTTATTTTTTTTAATATTATTTCAACAATCAAATCGTATGGGTATTGTTTGAATACTGTTTGAAGAATTAATTTATCCTCTTAAATGTTAGTTGATTTTTATTAATTTTTGAGACATATTCTTGTAACTCTGATGACAATCTCAAGGAAAAGGCGAAAAGTTTGCAATTAATATGCAAATCCCTACAAAACTACCATAGGAAGTCTCTTGATTATGATATATACTTCTCAAAGTAAGCGTGAAGTATTTAAATTCTACATGTTAAACTTAAAATTAACTATTTAAATTAGAAAAGAATAAGATTTGTAAAACTATTTTCAAAATTTATATATGCCAATAAACATTAAAAAATAGGTAAATTTACTCTATATTTATAACAGGCTTTAAAAGAGAGATTCTCAGTTAAAACTCATTTGTATTTTATATATGTGTGTTTATGTATATGTGTATGTGTATTTGCGTGCATTCACTCTTTCTCTTTCTATCAACACACACACACACACACACACACACACACACACAGAGTTTTGATAAAAACCAGTTATTGGTTTCAATATATATTAAAATAATTCTTAGAAATAAAAAAAAATAAAATTCTTGATAATCTTAGACTAAAATAATTTACAGCAATATCTCATTTAAATTTTTAATTTTCAATTAATGTAAGCATTACTTTACGAAAAATGTAAAACAAAACTGCTTATAAACTAATTTCTCTCACAAAATAAAGATAAAATTATACACTTTTAAAAAAAAAGTATGAAGCAATATTTTAGTTCACAATTTATTATTTATTTGAAATAAATGATTTCAAACTTTGAATCTTAAACAGGTTTTGTGGCAGAATACACTACAAGTTAAGCTTTTATTAACTTAACAAGTTTCTGTTTTCAGGCACACGTCACTGACCTTGATACAAGGTTAAATCAACTTTCTTATACTCGCTAAAATCTGCTGCCTTGAGTTTTATTTTATATTTTTAACATTATACTTGTATACATCTTTTAAAATGAATATTATGTAAACATCTATCGTTGCTGTTGTAAACAATGGTGTCCATTCTCATAAAAAACCTTAAAATTTCTTTTTTCTCATAATAGAAAAATATCAAAATTTTATTTTTTCGCTGTTATAAAGTTTTGTTAATGAATATTTTAATATTTTTAATTTAGTTGAAAATGTAAAAAAAAATCTAATAAATTATTTTTTACTACCAGACCCGGCAATGCTTCTCTATTGCTAGATTTGAGTATATATATAGATTAAATGAACATAATTGGAAAATTGGTAAAACATTAAAAAACTGAACATTACGGAACTTCACAAAATTTAACCTATCATTTTATAAAAGTCAGAATGGAAATAAATCCAATTGCAAAACAGTACTACCTATCGGATTTAATTCAAACTACTCTCTTAATACAGTAGTCGGTTCAAAACACCGCTAACTTTCTTTCTATTGGTCAGATCGAGGATGTCGATAGCTTTAAACCTTCTCCGGACAACGCGGACCATTTTACAAAAATCGGATTTACCAAACATGGTAAATCGGTTCAGTAGTTTTTTTAGTATATAGCAGACACACATACGAACAATGCCTTTTATGTACACAGAAGAAGAAAGTCTGTTTGTATATTTGTTTGTTTTGTAAATATAACGACATCGACGCCATCTAGCCGGTAAAGTTTTAGCAAAAATATTTCTTTTCCGTAACTAATATCTATTCTGAGAGTCTAGTAGCTGTGAAGATTGACAAACGTGCTGTGCATTAGTCCTCCCGGAAGGTGAACGAAGTTCGAGGTGTGTGTGTCATCTATAGTGCTTTTGGTGAGTGAATACGATTTTTGGATTAATTTTGAAGGTTCGAACGAGTTCGCATAATTTTCTTTACTACAATGTAAAAGTTGTGTTTTTTATTTTGTGTGTTTGGAAGCACGTAGACCGGAACTTGTTTTAGGTTAATACGGTCTGCCAGTATAGGCGGGATATTGTTTGCCGGCAAAATAGCCGTCAGCTCTTTATAGACTGTTTGAGTTAATCCAAACTACTTTTGTCTTAGAAAACTATTCTAAGTGCTAGACTAATTATAAGGGGGAATTCCTTATTCATCATATCTCCAGAACCCTTCTATTCCTATTCATATGCCTCTGGATCTTCATCGATCCCGAACCACCAGACCCCCAAGGCCCTCTCCCCCACCCAAATTCCGACCTCGGATTTGGGTGGATACATTTTTGAACCTCCTACCACCGCTTTTAAAAATTACCATGTGAGGTGTCAGAACGCCTGGAATTTGACCTTCTGCAAGTTTTTGAAGTTTTTATTGTGAGAAACATTTTTTGAGAGGATGGAGAGATCTCTTCCCAGCATGGAGATTACGACGCCATCTACTTCGACGGCGCTCCCGACGGACGAATCTAAGAAAGCGGGTCCTAATAAGAAAAAAAGGCCTAGGCCTAAGTTTTCAGAAGAAGAGGAACCATTGTCAGGAAGCATGGAAGAGTTGACGAATCAACTAGGGAGGGGCATGCTTAGTTAAGCTAAAATAGAACTTCGGTGCTGGTCTATCTAAGTATATATTCCAGCATGAGAAAGAGTTCCAGATCGGTATTTATAATAGACTTAAGGAGTTGCAAGAAGTGTGGCCGCCTCTTTTAACGGTAACTCAGGCGACTGAAACTGAGGAAAATAAGGAAATTGAGATTAAAAATTGTTGGATGGACACTTTAATGACGAAGAAGTGGTTAATCTGGCGGTGAAGAAATGACCGATTAGATTAACGGAGAGCATTCAGATAATAGATGATTTATCTAAGACCGAGGGTGATATTGTTTTCTTGAATGATTTAGCAGTCGATAGTGTGTGGAAAGGTATTGTAGTGGAATTATGATAAGGAATGTCTTAAAACCAGGTATCATGACGACAGAAGAGACTAGGGTTATGGAGATTGATAATCCCGCCATTAATAAAAGGACCTTTACGGTTTTTTACTCTTCTTCAGATGGTGAACAGCTGACCTTAAATAATACGCTGTTAGCCTTTAGGAAAATAAAGGAAGATAGCCAACTATATATAGCAGTTAGCTATATTATAACAGTTAGTAACGTAACTATAGCAGTTACGTTGGCTATTACTGACGATAGACTAGTGGTAGTGGTTAGGAAGTTGTGTTACTTATAAAAAGGAGATGAAGGTAAAAATTAAACTTTACGTTCAATCGGGAAGAGAGGATAAACGTCTCCCTTAGCAAGATACTAGGAAAATGACGTCTGCTGGGAAGGACAGCAGGACAGTAATTGTTAAGGCTGATGGAAAAACGTACTTCGATTGGGTGGAAGTAATGAAACAGACTGTCTCACAAGAAGAAGTAGGGGAAGTTTTGTCCCTAAGAAAAGGTCCTAAGGAGGAACTGCGCATTAGGATTAAAGATGCGCAAAAAGCGGAGGAATTTCAATCTACGCTGAGAGCGAAAGCGGCAGATCTTCAAGCGAAAGCCGATCGTAAAGCTGTCGTGCATGTAAACGACATCGAGGCAGATGCGACAGAACAGGAGGTACATCATGCCATCATGCATGCGTTGGAACTACAGATGAGTTCAGAATTACATCCTTTCGTCCGACGTTTGGACAGACCAAAAATGCTACTATCATCACTAACATGCGAGTAGCAAAGAAACTAATAGAAAAAAGATTGCGTGCCGGTTGGGTACACTGCCGTGTTCAGATCAGAGAGTGGGAACCAAGATGTTTCCGATATTGGACCATCGGACGCGTTTCAGCCGAGTTTAAAGGGGTTAACCTGTCAAATTTGTGTTTTAATTGCGGCAGGCCGGTTCTCCAGCATGCGCGATGCGAGGTGCCTGCTAGTTGTGCGATTTGTGGTAAGGACGGCCACAAGACGGAGAGATGTGTGGCCTCCAAACTTGTGGCCAACAAAAACTTGAGCATGTTGTTAGCAAACATGCCTGGACCGCGATTATCAAGGAAAAAGTTGTTCGCGCACGTGACCAATTCGGTGCTCCTCTACGGTGCACCAATCTGGGCTAAAGCATTACATGTTGAACGTTACAGAAGAGGTATGGAAGGGGTGCATCGGCGGATGGCCCTTCGGGTGGCGTCCACGTATAATTCAGTCTCAACGGAAGCTTCACTGATTATAGCGGGAATACCACCACTGAAACAGTTAGTCGTGATTAAGAAAAGGGTGGCTGAGGGGGAACGGAGGAGCAACGACATGATCGGGGAATGGCAAGCTAGATGGGAAGTCACAACTAAAGGGAGATGGACGTATCGACTGATAAAAAGGATAGGAAGCTTGGCCGGGAGGGAATTTGGGGAGATCAGTTACTGGCTTACCCAGTTCCTAACCGGTCATGGGGGGTTTTAGAACGTACCTATTTGCGAGATATAGAGCTGAGAACGAAGAATGCCCCTATTATGGGGAGGTCGATACCCCGATCATGTCATTTTCCAGTGCCACAGGTGGGCGATTCAGAGAAGAGAGAGATAGAAGCCATAGTGAGCCTGATAGATGCAGACAATGTTGCGGATAGGATGTTGATCGGTGAAAAAGAGTTCCAAACAATAGCCAAATTCATCTCGGCGGTACTTCAGAGAAAGGAGGAGGTGGTGAGGGATAGCCCCTTATGGAGTCGTCGTCCGTTCTGGGCTTGCTTGGGTGAGCGGCGGGGAGGAAGTGGAGGGACTCCGGATCCTCTCGCGTCCTAAAACTTCGGAGAAAACCACACCTGGGATAAAAATAAAAAGACCCGTACCGGCAGGGGGCCAGAAATAGTAATAATTTTTAGAGAGGGTTATGAAAAGACCCAGACCAGCAGGGGGCCAGTAATGATATCTTCTGTTTGAGTAGGCAATAACCAACCGGATCCAACCGACCCGTCATGCCGAACGTACAGCCGATAGGCGGGAAGTACTGTTTGAGTTTAAAGGACACGCCCCTGCATTAAGCCATGATTAATTGCTGATCCAATGCAGGGATGTAGGGGAAAAAAAGAAAAAAGCAACCCACATTGTTACTCGATTTATTTTCAATCGAAAACACACAGGACTTAGAAGATACTTGCCCGGTCTACCAGAAGAGATTGAAGCATTTAAAAAATGCAACTTATCCAAATATGCTAAGAGTTTTCTGAATGAATTTCTAATTTTCACTTAGACAGAACGTTAGTAGAAAGAGCTTGGATAAGAGTAAAGTCATCCAGCACTAGTAGTATATATGTAAAAAGCTGCGGCTTTAACAGTAAATATCATTGAAATCATAAAGTAAATTCGTTGGAAGAATACGCAAACATAGTACTCGTAAACGTGATAAGCCCCTACCCTTCATGCCGTACCGATTGTGGAATCAAGAAGAGAAAAAACGTCAAACGAGGCCGACAAGGAAGTTGTTACAGTTAAAAGATCTAGTTGTCACAGTTACTGTTCCCCGCAGATCTCTATCGAATGTGGATTAGTGGAAATTTGTGCTAAAACCGGGTATCAATTTTTTTAGAAGTGTGTTTATAATAGAGGCGTTATCGGAAAAAATAAACTCAATAGAATCGGATATTGTTAACCTAGACAAGAATTGTCTAACCTAGAGAAGTGTTAACCTAGAGATTGTTAACCTAGAGAAGAATTTTTGGACGCATTGGGTGTGTTATTGTAAAAACCAGATTAAGATCGAGCACTTTGACGGTATCGAAAACTTGAGACCGCCGGAGCTAATCAGATATTTTAAGACTTTCAACGAAACATCTTTAAATATCTCTTATATAACTACGAACGCAAACAGAAATTAAATTCATTTAACTGCAATCACTTGGAGTTTCACTTGGAAAAATGATATTTTGTCTATTGGGATACACACCCTGCTCTGAAGGTGGCGAATGGGAAATGGCTCTGATTGATTTCATTTTACCTATAAAATAATATATTTAATGTCGAGAAGGACAAAAATAATATGCTTTATTATGGTGACAACAAGAGTATCGAATTACACGAAGGTATGCACAAAACCAAAGACATACATTTGATGTTGAAACATGAAATGATCAATCAAATGTGCGATGATAATGGTTTAGAGAATACAGAAGCAAATAAGGTTTTTATTCGTAAAATGATGAAGATAAAAAAATAAAATAAAATGTAGAAATGTCTAAAATATGTCCTGAACCACCTGGTATTACATATTTTATACGCAAGAAAATTACGAGAAGTATGCTGGACTATTCTTTAAAAGTCGATTTTACTCGACCGAACACAATCCGATTGATATTAGGCTTCGATTCAGTGTTTTCAGATCCATATAAACGGTATACGTACCATTTATATGTATCTGAAAATTTATATGTAACCGATTTCCACTAGCGGTTGTGGTGGCACTAGCGGCGACGGTCGGCGCTAACTAAACTAATGTAATTTCACACCTTATATAGAACAATTTTCGTTTGTACAGTCGACATACGAGGTAGCTGCGAGGCTTAACGCACCAGTACAGAGTCAACCGGGCGATCGAGTTCGATACCCAGCCAGACCGAGATATTTTTTACTCTTTAAATATTATTAATTTATTTAATTCTACCGCTCACCTGTGACGTCACAACATAGCAGTAGTTCAGAGCATTTTTTGGAGGGATGCGATTTTGCAAACGGTTTTTGCAAATATTGCTACCTTTAATTATTAAATATATGTCTAAGAAAAATATGACCTTAATAAGGCGAAATTTCTATATTCTGAGGGTGACCTTGCTCTACAGCCTCATCCCTTGATCTTTTAAGTTGAAAATTTAACGGCATCATATATAAAAGTAATCTGACCAAGTTTGATCAAAATCGGTCCACTAGTTCTGTAGATATAAGTTGATTTATAAGCCAACACCGAACACACGTACATACGAACAACATCCGGAAAATTATCATCCAGTTTTTTGGGTTCCTTAGGTGTTAAAAGGTCAAGATCCGGTAAAAACCGCATATGCCCAAATTGAACCGATTACAATACTTTCCCTTCTAGAGCTATAGCTCTGCTACAACGCTAAAAGGGAAAATAAAAATTAAAAATCTCAATGCCCTGTTCGCTACAATAGGAATTTTTATTTCTATTACGGTGTGGGAAAACGCAACCGAATAATAACGGTGAAGGAAAGAAATCAACAAAACGGTACTTTCTGAATTTTTCTATCGAATGTAGATTATTTTTAAAACAATTCTTTTTAGAACTACAACACAAAACGTACGCAAATGATTTGGAGAGCTGCATCAAACCAGTCAAATGACTGAAGACAAAAAAAATTGCTCTAAAATGTTTTAATTGTTAAAAAACGCCTAATGAAATTTTGTTATAAAATAAATAAAAACAATTCATAAATCTTATATTGTTACTGCAGTACCTTAGTAACGTATATTTTGTTTAAAAATTCAGTCTCTGATGGAGCGGGCTTGTGTGAGGTAGGGATGGCGGGAGGGCCCTATCTCAAAAAAATTATAAAAAGATATTTATAGTAGAGAATTTTTAACTTTGTTGAATGTAAACATTAATAAAAACACAAAAAAAAAATACTTATGGAAGAAGACGGTTATGATCAATTCTAAAAATTATTTGCGTTAATTTATTATGAATTTCTTAATTCTGTTTAGCCTCCGTAACCACGTTACGATGATTCCGAAGGCTAAACAGAAAAAGAAAGAAAAATTTTCCGTTGATTCATTCCTCATTTGTCGGTTATTTTATTTTTATTTATTTATTTTTTGAAGATGGTACATACGTAGCATCTTAAGAACATTTCATACAAATTCAATGTATGAAATAAAGTCAGTTTTACTCAATCTATTTCCTTTAATTAAATGCAATAACTTACAAATAAACATACCATACTAGCGATCTCTGTTGGTAAAAACATGAAATAGTGAGATATGACTAAATAAAAAAATGTGTTCTTGAATTTTGATCTTTTAATTTTTCCTAGTTTTGTTTTCTTTATTTCTTTGTAGGCTCGGTATCTAAAAGATTAAAATGTTTTTGCTTATTAAAAACTATTTAAGAGCTTTTAAAAGTTTTTTGAATTAATACATTTTTAAATCATTTAAAATACATAAAATTTTACTTGCTTACGCCAAAAAAAAAATTCTTATGGACCCTTTATTACGGTTGACGAAAAAATTTTAAGATAAAAATTGTACAAATTTTAAAATTGTACAAATAAATTTTTTGTTTTTTTTTAAATAAGCTCAACTTTTTATTCATGTAGTACGTATTATTATTGTAATAAATACTTCCACAACTCAATAGTGAATTATCAGTGTCCTTTGTTTAGACTTTTTACGCCTGCAATTATCCTGTTCCGCTATCACTAAGTGGTTGAAATTTAGTAAACAACCTCTGCTTTTGTGAATGATTAAATATTACATTATACAGTAATATTACAATAGTACATTATTTAATTGATAATATATTAAACCCCTGTAATCAACAGTTTATTTATTTATTAAATAAACTTAATAAATATACCCACCTTGAATCGGTTGAAGTTCTTAAATACAGAAATCTTCCCATCCCTTCTCCTACATATTAAAGAATGCGTCTTCACAATCAAAATGCATCAGAGATCAGAGAGATAGGAACTCCCGTTTCCAACATGTTTGATTTTGACCTTTGACCTTACATCTGTCTGAATTCATCTTTTGATCTGGACTTTTTGATCTTTGACTTTTTACCTGCCATTTGAGGGTGATCAGGGTTAAAGGTCAGAATTGGCCAAGGCCAATTAAATATTTAAGGGCGGAGAAGAATTTTAAGAAGAAAGAAAGCAGATATTAAACTCCTTAGGCAATGAAGAGAACAGATAAAAAAAAAATAGAATTACTAAGAAAATATATTTGCTTTAGAGAAATTTAAAAAAAAAAATGTGAAAATTAAAGGAAAAATCTACAAAAGATTTTTTGGTAAGGTAAATGAAGAGTAAAGAAAAATAAGAATGTATTTCAGAGAAATTAAACTTAAAACATTAATACAGAAACACAGATGAGAAACTGTTGTTAAAAACTAAAAAGAGAGAGCTTGTTTTATTGTTTTAGTTAGTATATTTAATAATTTAACTTTATTGATTTGGTCATAATAATTAAAATCAATCATGTTTTACAGATGATCAGTTGGATAATCTTTTCTGATTTAACTCCATCACTTGGTAATCAATCAACTTAACTCAACAAATATCTATTTATTAAAAATATTTTAAACTATCCTTATATATTTCCATCCCTCAAATCTAATTTTTCCCTATAAAAAAATATTTTTTCTTTAGGATTTTATTTTTGTTTATAAAATTTATTAACTAAGCTGAGAGGGCAAAGTGTAGTGTTGAAGTAAAAACAGTTGTGGAGGAAAAAGAGTAGTGGAGAGAAAAAACACGATATAGAACCATTCTAAGTCTATGATCCATTGCTCTATGCAGTATCATGGATTGGAAGAACAAAAAACAAAATATTTACATTAAAACTTTAACATTTTCTGTGATCTTAGAAAAAACAGGTGATAATGATATTGTATGATGATTTAAAAAAAAATTAATTATTTAAAATAAGTTTGACTTTCTGTTTTGTTTGTTTTAAGGTTAACTTGTTTGTTTTAAGGAAACAAACCATTTTACAGGGGTTGATTTATTAATTAAGTATGTAATTTTTGTTGATACCCTTACTTTCTTTCTTATATTTAATTCACCAATTACTTTTCTGTTTTACATTCAGAATGATAATAAATATGTTGAGTGCAACATTTTTTGTTATTGAAATGTTGAGCTATTATTTATACTACTTTCCAGGTTGTCTACTATTTATTAATAAAAAAATAATGTTGAAATTGGAATTTTTTTTGGTTCTATTACAAATTATTTTATTAAGGTATACATTGTAATTTTTTCAACTAGTGAACAATAAGCAAGTTACAATTAACAACTTTAATTAATTTTGTAACAAATCTAAGATTTTTTGCATAATTTCTTCATTTTTCATTATTCGTAATTGTTAAGTGTTTGAGACAATATTTTCTTCTTTTATTATTTTAAAAATATGACTTTGCTAATCTGATATTGTTTTCAAAAAGTAATTTATAAAGAGACTATAAAATTTCAGGTTTTCTCATTTTAAAAAATTTTTTTTGCACTTTGTTAGAAGTTAGTAGATTTCTTTTCACCCTAAACTACACATTTAACCTTAAATTTAAGACATTTAGTTCCAAAATATAACATTGATGTTGCTTTGCTCATAAGTGTAATACCAACAATACTTATCAATAAGAACTGAAAAATGTGTCACATTATTACATGATAAGACAACCACTGCAATCTGTATGCCAACAGTTCATATATTTCTTGAATACAATTATCAGTAAATTTTATTTGCAATCTATGTATAGTCTATAATTTCTTATCCCACATTTAAAAACATTTACTTTTATTCTAATGATAAAATGGAGTTTAATTACTTTCATTCAATTTTATCATATGTGATCTACAACTGTAATATGCAAGGGGCATTCAATAATTAAAGAGACAAATTGAGGTAGAAAAAGAACTGTGTATTTTTACAAAATCAGACTTTTACTACTTCTCAACATAATCTCCACCAATATTAATACACTTGTCCCAACGATGAACTAGTTTTTTTTTATACCTGATGCAAAGAAGTCTTTGTTTTGTTGTTTGAGCCACTTTCCCACAAATCCTCATTGTTGCTGACCTCCTCGTTGTTGCTAAACTTTATTCCACATAATGCCTCTGTGAGTGGACCAAACAAATGAAAATCTGAGGGAGCCAAATCTGGACTGTAGGATGGTTGTGGAAACCATTTTTCTAATCGTTTCTTGGGTCAGCTGGGCAGTGTGAGGGTAGCAATATCATGCCTTTTGTTTGAGATCCACAACGTTTTTTTCTCATTGCTGGGTTTACTTTTTTCATCAACATGTCTGAGTAGTAGATACTGTTTATTGTATGCTGATTTTCCAAATAATCATAAAAGATGACACCTTGGGTATCCCAAAAGATGGTCAACATGACTTTTGCCGATGCTTGCGTTCTGAATTTCTTTTGGACAGGTGAGTTGGTGTGCTTCCATTACATGCTTTGTCTTTTGAACTATGGTTCAAAGTGGTGAACCCAAGTTTCATCACACATTAAAATCTTATTTAGAAAAGGATCACCTTCCCTTACATAGCATTCTTTGAAGTCTGTACATACTTTGAGTCTTGCTTCCTTGTGTTATTGCTTTAACTCTTTTGGGACTCACCTTGCACTTGTTTTGCTGTACTTGAGCTTGTTACTGATAACATTACGAACTGTGTCAACACTGCAACTGTTTTTTAGTATATGTTCAGCTTTAAAACGTCTTCACGAATAATGTCGTCAATGCGGGTTCAAGCGAAGGAGTTGACACTTCATTCAACTGGCCGGCCAGGACATTGTTCATCAGTCACTGAGGTCTGACCATTTTTGAACTGTTTACCCACTTATAAAAATTTCCATGGTTCATACAACTTTCATTATACTGTAAAATCATTTGAGAAAAAATTTTACCGGTTTTTTAAAGGTTTTTCACCTTTAGAAAACAAAAAACAAATCACTGAACGTTCAACTAATGTGGAAACTTCAAGCGGATAAGCTATCGTTAAATGCAATATTGAGGTTATAAACAAAATAATTTTATCCATTAGCTGTTCTAAGCTCATCCCAGTGATATCAAACTAAAGTCATGAAAGAACAAAACTTCTCCTTCAAACCTTTTTATTTCTATATCAATTTGTCTCTTTAGTTATTGAATGTCCCTCGTATGTTTTCCTTAAATGAGCGTAAGTTCTTCAATGGTGAATTTAGATTGCATCTAACTAGAACATCTCTAAATAATTTTGACTTTCTTGTTTCATTCAAATTATTAACTTTATTTACATATAATTTTAGTATAAAATTTGTTACATCATTTGTATTCATTAAATAGTTGTAAAGAGGAAAGGAGTCAAGCAGATTTTTTAATTTACCAAACAACATGGAAATATTCTTAGAAAATAATTTGTGTAATCTAATTATAATTATTATAACACATTATTTACAAAATAATTTTCAAATACAATTTCACAAATTCTTTATGTTTAAAAAATATTTTGTAAGAATAATAATAAATAAATAAATCACTTTTAAATTACGCAAATTGCTTTTTCAAAGAATATTAAGGAGCTAATTAGCAGCTATTGGTAACCTTGTGTTATCCAGCTTCTATACCACTTATCATTTAACAATTCAGTCAACCACTCTACATAAATCACAAGCTATATAGGAAGTTTACGAATAGAGAAAAAGTATGAATAATTCAAGAAAATTTAGAAAATATTCCAGCTGATAGCAGAGTGAAATCCCTCTTCATAGATATCAGGGTCAAAGGAAACTGTAAAAATCATGTTAGAAAAGCATACACATACACAAAATGAGAAACAACATAGAAAATTCATTATATTCAGGTTTCTCCTGTTATATAATTTTTTTATATTTTATATTCCTGTAAAAAATAAAAAAATTGAAAGAGATCAGATGATTTTCCAATGCAAGTTATAAAGTGATATTTGTTATGAAAATATGATGTAATTTAGTGAGCTAGTTTCAGGTGGATATACTTCCAAGTAGGCTAAAAGTATGGCAATAATAAATAAGTTTTCATTTATTAAGAAGTTATAAGGAATCAATCACTGAATGAGAAGTCAAGATTGTATTCTGAAAAATTTCTAACAGAAACTACGTTTTTAAATATTTTAAAGTTTGCTGACAATTTTGTTACTATTCAGAATACTAAAGATAAGCAGTAGTTACTGATGGTTAAATTAAGAAGTTGCTGATTGTTTTCATTTAATCTCATAAAAGCAAAACCAAAAACTATAACTTTTAAGGGAAAGCTGCCAGTGTAAATAAAGGTTATTTTATACAATTACTATATAGATGTTACATTCTTAATATACATTTACAATCACATGCTAAATATATAAGTATAAATATTTAGATATTATAAATGTAGATTAAAAATTGAATGGATTCTAACATACAAGTAGTATATGTGTAATATAGTCGCAGGAGGATTCTGACATACAAATATTATATGTATATATACACACAGTCTAAGGAGTAAAGAAAGAGATTCACTGGAAAGTGAGTCTGATAAGGTTTTTTTAGGTAAAAGTGTTTTATTTGTCTTTTTTTTATGGTGATGTCAACATTGCTGACTGGAGTGGAAACATGAGTAATAATGAAAATTATAATTCCATGAAAATTTTCTTAGATGTATAAAATTTTGCATGTTGTTCATGATTAGAAATATTTCAAAATGACATCAGGATAGAGTTGGGTATTTTTTTCTTTGCAACTGGAGAAAAGTAAAGTTGAGTATAAAATACACATGCACTACAACTACCATATATCAAAAGAGATATTTTCATATTATGAAGAATATAAAAAATTCAATTATTAAATGCTGCCTATAAGATACATGGAAAAATTGTTAATAACCGACTTCATTTTATCTTTGATGTTTTATTGCTTGAAGAGCAATCAGGATTTTATAAAGGTTGATCATATATAGAAAATGTATTTTCCCTGAAAATACTAACAGAAAAGAGAAGGAAATTCAATTTAGAAACGCACCTTGCATTCATTGATTATAAAAAAGCATTTGACTGAGTAAATGTTAGTCTTCTGAGAGATACAATGAATAAGTTATTCCAAAATTTAGTAGAGACTATATTTTTATTGTAATACAAGGATTATATTAGCTATAGGAGACAAATTATCTGAAGTGGTTCCCATTAATCAAGGGGTATGTCAGGGGCTGCAGTGTATCTCCCACTCTTTTCAATATATATATATATATATATCAATGTAATTTTAAGGAATTGGAAACTGAGAGTAAACTCTTAGATTAATTTGGGAGATGGGACTTATTTGAATACATTGCTTTTTGCCGATTACCAAGTAATAATTCAACAGAGCGAGAATAAACTTCAGATATCAGTATTCCAATTGCAGCAGGTTAGTGCAGCTTACAACATGATCACTTCCATAACAAAATCAAAAAAACTGTGCAAAAACAAAAATTGTAACTTTCTTGGGAAAATACCCTGTGTGCATGAAAATCACAATAAATGATAAAAATATAGAGCAAGTTTCGCATTTCTGATACCTTGGATGAAGAAAGTTAGAGTATTTCAAGAGGAAAATGAAGATAAATAAAATGGATATATTAGGACCGAGTAAAGTAAGCTGGGAAGGAAAGATAAAATAGATAGAGTTACCACAATAAAAAGAAAGTGGCAATAATTTTGGGGAATGACATAATAAAACAGGTACAGATGTTATGTTAATTTATGGTTATGTTAATTAAGTATTGCAATGTAATAACCAATAGGTTTAAATATAAAAGGTCAATAATATATGCCTACTTCGAATTATGAAGAAGATATTGAAAAGATATAAGAGAATATTGAAAATGTAATAAAATTGGAAAAGAACTGTTGTAAAATACTAATAGATGACTGGAATGCTGTGATCAGAGAAGTTGAAGAGGAAAGTGTGGTAGAAATATTTGGCTTATCAGTAAGGAATGGAAGAGGGAACAGATTAGTAGAATTTTGCTAAGAGAAAAAATTATTTATAATCAACACTCGGTTCAAAAATCATAAAATATGGAGAAATACTTGGGTATTCACTGAGAACAAAGCTTATTATCAGATAGACCACATCTTAGTAGATAAAAAGTATAAAAATGCTATAATGCACCACTATAATTGGGAGTTAAGTTGTCTTGTTTCTTCCGCTCTTTGGTAACATAATGTTTGTCCCTCAATCAGCTGTCCCACTTGCAAAGGCACATGTACTTAGTATAGCCTAACTGCATGCCTAACAAAATAGCTATAAGTTCATATAAATTACCACATATGTTTCAGCTATGTTTTTTATAATTTATTTTTCAAGAACGTCTTTCATCACATCGTATGTCTCTTTCAAATTAATAACATAAGCGATTGGTATCAAAGGATATTTATTACTGTTGTGTAGTAGAACCACTTTTTCAAGTATATGTGGAAGACTCTATGAAAAGGCATCAGTCCTCAGATTTATGAACTTGTCCTAAGTGCAACATAAGCTCATCAATATTTGTGCAATAAAACAAATTATTTTCATCAATAAAATGTTGAGAAAGTTATTTTGTTGGCTTTGAAAGCCCGAAATATTTGTATTTTTTTAAAAGTAAATTCCAACCTTGCAGTCTTGATCCTAACAGTTTAGCTTGATGTTTTGATAAATTTAAATCCCTCACCAAGTCGCTTAATTCACCTTGTGATATAACATCTTATATCTTATATCAAAATCAAAATCTTAATCAATCAATCTTAATTCAATATTGTTGTCTTCTTCAGTACTGCCTGATTCTTCATCGCTGCTTTCGAAATATACATTCACAGGTGGCTTAGGAACTGGAATAATTTCACTGTGAGATACAGGCCCGATTGCAGATTGCAATGAAGGCTATTTATTTTACAGTATGTTTAGATATTTTTATTAATTTCAGACACACTTGTTAAACAAAAGTAACAATTGGTTGCATGATCCTATAGTTCACGCCAAACCATAGGTACACCAAATAGCAAAGTGTTCCGTGTACCTTTCAGCCATCCTCTTAAATATACAGAACAATTAGTGCATACTATATGAGGAGCCCATGTCTTATCCTGATCACCAATTTTACACTGCAAGTACAAATGATATGTTTTTTAATTAAAGTTTAATTAATTAATGTTTTATATTATTAAGTTTAATTAATTAATGTTTTTTTCTATTTGATTTTACCGTAAACTCACCACATACATAACAAAAGGCATCCACATCATTTACACTATTTTGAGGCATTATGACACTGTAATGTTAACAAAATTAAGACAGCAATAAGACTGAACAAAATATAATTCATTCCTAAATCCAGTGCTTAATACAAACAACACATCTGTGTTTTCAGCTACATGTTTTGACCTGCACAGACATGATTAATCTTGTCCAAGACTCACCCTTCAGTATTAGATGCGATGTCATAATATGTAACTGTGATATGATTTAATTGTTTGTTTAGTATTATTTATTTACAGCTTATATATTATGTTAACAAAGTTAAACAATAAAAAATGAGCTAGAAAAATACAATATAGAAGCTTTAAAATGCTAACTATATGCTGAAAAATGAAAAAAAATCCTTTAATTAAATTTAAAAAATTTTTCAAAAATGGTGTGTGATAGAAAGATTCTGCACTCATACCATTTTCAGTATCAAAAAACAGATTAAAATCATGCATCACTTGTTAGGAAACAAAAATTATGTTTATCAGTGTAATCTGTATCTGACACTGGTAAAATTTTGTGAAATTGATGTTGCAATACAAACAGTAATGAAAAGTTAGTTTGGCTTGGGACTAAAATCAATGATATTGGGTGTAGTATTTAAGTATTACCTAATGTACATATATTTTTAAAACTGTTGAAAAAAAAGATATTAAAACACAAATAATTATGTGTAATAATTGCAACATGTTTATCTGCTACACATAAAAATATGTAGCGCAAGGTGATACCAATTGATTAAAAACCATTCAACAAGTTTAGATTGACAGATATGGAAGAAAAGGAAAAGTTGTATTTAAAAAAAAAAAATTACCAGCTTTGGTAATATTATTTGCAAACTTATAAAAGATAATTTTGATTTCATTAATATACTCCTACTTAATATTATAAATATTGCGGGTAGTTTTTTTTATGGAGAAGTATGTGATCAGTTAAAAATCTTTTGCATTAAACCTACACTAAAGGTACTATCCAACTAAACAGAGGTTTTTATTGATTTAAAGGATAACTGAGTATGTTGTACACTTTCAAATTAAAGACTTTATTCATAAGAATGGGATAGTCAAGTCACATCAGTCTGGTTTTAGAGAGAGCTGGTGTTGCAGAATGGCATTGTAACAGTTAGATATGCTCTCAAAATAATTTGGAGGTTGTAATTGCATTTTTTGTATAAAAAGCATGCATTAAATAATGCATGCTTTTAATCATGATTTATAGGAAAAAACAATAAAATAATCTATAAAGGAAACTATTCTGAAACAGGGGTGGAATGTTATGCTTCAAATAGGTTATATTTTACTCATATTAGTGTTGGTGTTGTGTATAGTTCAGATAATATTGAAGTTTAACTGAGGTGTGTTTGGGGGTCCCCCTCTTTGTTTTATACATTAATGGTGTTAGTACAGGGAATGAGTGTAGTCATATTCATCTGTTTGCAGATTACATGTTTTTTTTTTTGCATTATCTGAAAAAGTTATGTTTTATAGTGAATTAAATAAAGATGTTGAGAGTGTGGCTTATTATCTAGTCAATAATAACTTAAAATCAAATTGAAATAAAACAAATTACAGGTAGCACTACCAATCTTGGTGCCACGACAGCAACAGCTGCAATTTGAATCATTCTATTACCCTTTTAACATAGCATTTGCTTGATTACCTAACAGCGAATGGACCTCCATAAAATGTGTTGTGGTATAAATATTGAATTGCAGAACATAATTTTTTGAAATTTTCATCTTAATGTACAGGTAATATTTTGATCATTATTACATTTTTAATTTGATTTAATTATATATATATATATATGGTAAATGTGACAAGAATTACAGAAGTGCTAATGTGAAGATAGGAATTGTACAATAGTATACCTACACCTAAAATGGCATAAGATGCAAATCAAAATGCATTACCTTAGTTAAGCTCGTATTCCATTTTATTTTCAAACAGATATTCAAAATTTAATGTGCAAGATAACAATTAAACACACTAAATAATGTAATTAAACTATTTTAATTGAAGAGGGTGAATGCCATCCTTTTTGCAAGAAATATTAGAATTTTTGAGGTTGCTGTCATCAGAATCATCATCGTAATCATCACTGTCACTTTCAGTATCTTGTTGTAAAGAAATAATAAATGATTCCATAATATTGTCAGTAATGGGTTCTTATCACATGTATTCAAATGTTTCCTTAACTTTATCACAATACATCTTCCAATTTTTTTTATTCATGTCGACCACTTTATTTTCGTATAACCTTTGAACATCTTTGATATCAAAAGTTATGTTATGACTTGCTATGTATTCTTTAACTTCTGGCCAAACCATCTCAATAGGATTTAAATTCAGGATATGGAGGTAGCTGGAGAACATCATGCCTTACTTTTTGTAAAAATTCTTCAAACACATAGGTAGTAAACTATCCCTGTTTGCTTTTACGAATTTGTATAACTTAGGTTTCAGCATCGAGGAAGAATGAGGAACAGAATGCTTCTGCAACCACTTTATCATATCTTCTTTTCTTGAATTGGAAATTGGTAATTTTTCTAAAACAGCACTGTGATAGGGTGTGTTGTTAGAGATAACCAAAGAATTATCAAGAAGGCTTGAAATTAACAGTTTTTCTGTCCATTTTAAGTAATTTTCTGCTTTAATTTGACCTCTGTAATTGCTACTTTTTAAACTTACTTGCCAAGTTATTAAGGCATTTGGTATAAAACTCATTTCTCCTCCAGGATGCACTATAATAAACAAGCAGCCAGGCCTTTTGAAATAGGAACTTTCAGCTCATCACCTGAATAACAAAAGTTGGGGTGGGTATCCATCCAAACCAATATGGCTTCTGTAAGGGGAAGTCGACCACTGAGGTAATCTCAAAAGTTATAAACTGGGTTGCAAGAGAGAAAGAGGGCACATGAAGAACTAGGAATATGCTGACAATGATTTTGCTAGATGTAAAGAAACCAAAAAACGGTTGATACAAATTTTTTTTGAGTGGGTGATAAGAAGACTCACTGATACTTTTGCAATGAAATTGGTTTTCTAATGACTGATATTAGTTGTTTTTGTTTCGTGTCTAAGGGTCCCAAATTCATCTTTTTTTACAATATTTTCCCCATTTTTTTTATTATGGCCCGTAAATCTATGCGTCCCTTGTAGGTGACATCAGGTCTTTAACCATATTTTTCTTATGATAGGGCCTAAGGATATTTTTCATAAATATCAATAAGTAAAGCCAAAATATAAGAACTAAAACATTATTTTATTAAAATTAAAATATATCAAACTAAAATTGATCAATATGTTTCATAATTACTACAGTAATTAAAATAGAAAAGTTTTGTTGGGAATATTATTAACAAAATACTACATGCTACTATATGGTACATTATAAATTATAAATAATACATTGAAAACCTTAAAAAATATAAAAACAGACTTCATTTACAAATCAGTTTTTATAAAAACATAAAATTACACTATAATAAAATATTAGGCTGAATTAAAAATTTGACAAAATTAAAAATAGAAACAAAAATTTTAGAAGTTACAATTCATGGTATAATATAAAACAATTTCTGTTATCCTGCAAACAGAGAAATATTTTGCATGTAGAACATCTAATATGTGTTTTATTAGATGAGCAGCTAGGAAAATAGCACCTATTTTTTGTCACTAGCAAAGGAAATATCGGTAAATGAAGATTCCTTTTTCTTCTTAACGAATCAGGAGGTTGTGGAACAGTACCCCGATGACGTCCAGCTGTTTGTGGATCAACTTCACTAAAGTTACTAAAATACCCTAATTCATAATGGATTAACTCTTGTGCAACACTGAATCTGAAATTTAAGATAGTCCAAGACATTCTTTCTGTAGTTCTCAAAGCGGTTTGGTCTCACCTGTATTCAATCCAAGACGCTGCAACTGCAAAGTCAATCATATGCATGATGAGATGCACTGTCCACTTTTTTGTTCATGCAGAAATTCAATGATTACATGGTCTAAGAAATCAATTCCTCCCCTACTCATATTATAACACTTTACAGTGTTTGGTTGAGTCACCATTATGAACTGCCCTTCTTTTTTGGGCCAACGTCTACATTGATCTGCTACAATAGCATCATCTTTGTTTGAAACTACAGACTGGTATGTTGTCATTTCACTGAACTATCGCTATTTGACCATCACTTCTGACTCTCTGATCATTTGTCCCTCACCTTTCCTTTTTCATTTCTTTATTAGATTTCAACCAACAATTTGAAGGAATTCTGTTTTTCTGGAGAGTGCCAGTTCCTTGTGCCTGTGCTACAAAATGCAGCTGTTCAAGCAAAGGTATGGACGTAAAATATCAGTCTGTATAAATAGTTACACCAGGAAGTAGGGTGTCACAGAGTTTTATTACTGCCTTGCCTCCTATTTCAAGGTTATCAGAATATTCACCTTCGTAAATTGTGTCCCTTTTCCTTGGTATATAAATCAAAGGCAAGACCATCAAGTGTAGTGACTACAAAATTTTTTGGTCTGCATGAATTTGGTTTCTGTTTAACGTATTGGCAACATGATACTCTTCCCCAAAAGGGTGTCATTTGCTCATCACTTGAAACAGATTTTGGTCTAACATTTAGTCTGCAGAACAGACTTTCCAGAACTTATTAGATATTTTTTCTTGTAATGGGACAGTGTCATCTTCTCACAATTTCCGATTATTTTGTAATAAAAAATATCTGTCTCTACTAATATTGCTTGTAATAATTGGAATTCTAGTATTCTGTTCCAGTACATGAGTATATATGCATGAATTTTAAATAAAACATGATAACAGCAACTCCAATAAAAATTTTAATTTCTTAGATAGAGTACTTAAGAATTTTACCAGTTTCAAATAAATATCTTTGGTAAAACCACTTAAAATTTTTAAAATATCTGCTGGTATCTACTTACTTACATACTCAATAGGAGGGAAATTAAAAGGTTGGGCTTCTACCTCTTCATGCTCTGGTGCAGGTGGAAGGAGAAGAATTCCATTGACATCTTCCAGAACGGCCTTGTTGGTGTTGCAGGTTCTTCAGCTTGCTGCATGTGTTCCTGATCATCTGCATTTTCTACATTATCTACAACATCATCATCATCAGATGAAGGTGAAGAAGACGAATAATCATTGCTTTCATTGTGAACATCAATTGCAAATGTAGGATCCAAATCCTTGTCATCAGTCAATCCAAATGTTCCATTACAAATTCAACAAACACAGCTGAACCTACAGAGAGAAAACAATATACAATTAACGATTAAAAATGAGATTTTATTTGTACTTGTATTTTCACAAAATAAAAAAAAGTCTGAATACAATGTAAATGTTGGTCTGAAAATAATTACTTTTGGTCAATGATTATATTAAAGAAATTAAAAAGTAATCAGAGTAGAATATTATAACACAAACACCCTTTAAACATGCGTGGATGGCTAAAACAGTATCAAAAAAGTAATAAATTTACAACTCAGACAAAAGAAAAACCAAACATCAATATTTTTAAAAAAGAAATCTTGAGACCTGATGTCCCCTGCAGAAAACATTAAAGTTTGCTTACCTGTCATTTGCTAAAAGTACAATTATATTCATATTGAAAGTACCACATATGTTTTTTAGAAGTTTGAAAACATATTAGTAAAGAAAAAAAATAAATTGAAGTAATAAAATAATAAAGAATATTGATAGGTACTTACAATTATCTCCTACAGAAAAATTGTGATTTCTGGAGTTTCCCATGTTGAAATTTACATAGCAGCTGATAGACAACTAATACAACCTTGCAAGATAGATCAAAATGTGCTGCTATCTCTCTTCTAACAGATGAACTATGTAGCAATACTACCAACCTTGTGAGAAAACACCACCAGACTACCTGTAATACAACCTGATTTGTCTCCTGTAGGGGACACCAGGACTGAGGAGGCTAAGAAAAATAATAAGCATCTCTTGAATTTCTTGGCCATCTTTCTTTATGAATGATTAAACAGTTGTTCAAATCCAATATGTTTTCTCCTTTAACATACAGTGTGATGACTGTTCTGCATACTCTCGTCATTATGAAATATTTCAGCTATTACTTGACATGAATTTTTAGCAATGTTGCACATTTCTTGTGATGTAAATTTTGTATTGAAATAGTTAATTATTTTTTGAGAATTATATTTATGCAAAATAAATATAAATATATATTTATGCAAATTATTACAAATTGCTGTTTGCTATACAGAAGTTAATCGACTTTACAATAGCTGTGTGTGCTTATAACATTCTATCTTTCCTTTAGTTAAATCATCCAGAAGTTGTAAAAGTACAGTGCTTTTTTTATCAGTTTTTGCTGTACACAATATTAAACCGTCCTGTTCCTTTTCAACAACATTCTTGCATTTATTATTACAACATATAACTGTATATTTTATTTTATATCATATTTTTTCATGAATTTCTTTAAGTTTATTACACTAATTGTTAATGCATTTACATGAATTTCTATATCTAATAAATCTGCTCAATATATTTTACAATATATATTTTTTATTTATTTATTTATTTTTTATTATATTCTAGTATAGCTTGCACATTTGCAGGATTGAAATTAACTAGATACAATCTCTCAAAAGTTGTTACTCTAGATAGTGCTATGTAACTGTGTCCTTGTTCAAATATGGAATTACCAGCATCAATAATAGCTTTTTTAAACTCAGATATTGAAATTTGTGAATATCTCAAACAAACTGGAAAGTATCTTCTAACAAGAATGTCTTGCATTCAATAAATTCAAATTTAATGTTTGCTGTTTCATTGTTAACATATCTTTTAGTGTTCATCATCTGTTGACATCTTATTATAATCCTCTTAATGTTATTATTATCATGATTGTTTCAAGATACAAATTTGACTTCTCCAGTGGCTCCATTTACTAATATTTCTTTAATAAAAAACAATGTGTTTCATAAAACAATCAATACAATACATAAAAATTACCTTTAGTTAGTAGTTGTCAGTTTCCTTACATTTCCACTAATGACCATCATTGTCTACAGATATCAACAACAAAACTGTTGTCTTCAAAGCCAAAAACACCATCTTCCTAGCAAAAACACTTATTTCATATATGTTGTATTATTTATTATTTACAAATAACAAGTTTCGTATATGCATTATTTCCATTTAACTGGAACTTACCTTATCATAGTCCAGCTGATTATAATTTAGCTTAATTTTACTGTTTTTAACCTTCATCATAAAAATTCACAAAAACTATAGTTTTGATACTAATATATATCCTATGTATTATATTATTATATAAATATTATTTTTGTTAATAATTTTTTTTTTTGGGTTATAAGGGTTATTGACTTCTATGATTATTAGCCCTCATCACATTCTTTAAAATAAGGTTTAAATCACCATCAGGTTAGTCATAAGTAAGGGTGTAAAGGATACATTTTAAAGACAGAACGTGTAAACACAAACACTTACATGGTGTAAAAAGTCCTGATATTAAAATGAAAAAAAACAAACACAAATAAAAAATGGAAAGAATGTCTACACAGTACCAAATAGTTTTTTTTTAAGCACCCCTGCACAAAGTGGAACCGCCATTAAGCATTACATCAGTTGCCCCAGGATGCCATGGCAGTTGACTACCTCCCTATAAATTGTCCTGTAGGACTTAACTCATCAGGGTCCCTCCCCGTGTCATAGAAGCAATTTGACCACCTGTTCAGGAAGGCCAAAGAACCCCTCGGCGGGGAGGCTGCCCTTCCCGCACCCTCTATCCACCCTCAAGGGTCTTCCATGTCATCATTGGATATGACCCGACTCCCCCACTCTAGCATGCAGGTGAGCTTGGGCGCCCTAGGCAAGAGGACTATCTCCTGGCCCTATACTTACCACGCATCAAGACTCCCCCCTTTTTTTTGTGTATAGAATTAAACTACTTCGCTTAGAGAATCCTTAACACAGCTTGAATTTCTTTATAGACTTGTTAGTAGTCCACATTTTTTGTGTATAGAATTAAACTACTTCGCTTAGAGACTCCTTAACACAGCTTGAATTTCTTTATAGACTTGTTAGTAGTCCACTGGCTTGCAGATACGCAACTATTTTTTCGTCATTTCCATTTTCCAAATCAGCAGCAATACTATTTCTTAGACTGAACCTCTTTCTGAGGTCTTCATACAATGTACACTCTTCCATTAGATGTTTGACTGTAAGTGCTTTATTACAACCACTGCACTTTGGTCTTTCTTCACCGGTTAACAGATATTAATTTATTATTCGCATGTGACCGAATCTAAGTCTGATCACTGCCACTTGTTCTCCGCGAGTCAGCTTCACGTCACTCTTCCATTTATATAGAGAAATTTTAACTGAGTTTAGTTTGGTATTTAATCTTCTCCAATCATTACTCCACTGGTTTTTTATTGTATTAATTAGACAATTTTTAACATCTGCCACTTAAACAGGAATTATATCCAGGTATCCAGGTATCACAGACTGTTGTCTTTCTAGCAGCTTCATCTCCACTTTCATTCTCTGCAATACCAGCATGCCCTGGAGTTCATACAAATATAGATTGCTGTCCTCATTGATTTAAAACATACAAAATGGACAGGACGTTTGTAGTAAGAACGTTCTTAATGTTCTTGTTCTGAATTCCAGTAACTGCACTTAGAGAGTCGTAACATATTAGAACTCTCTTTATCTTAAAGAGCTTCACTTATTTCATCGTTCCACCACGGAACGGGTTACTTCTTAAGTTTTCCAGATATTTTGGGAATATATCTTGATACTGAGTCGGTGCTTGGTCTAGGCGCCGATTGAGAGGCGAGAACCTGGGAGAACTCCGCAACAGGAATCGCTCCACTCGCCGCCTCTGGCAGGGGGAAATCCGGTCCCCCTGTGTGGTGTTTTGTAGTCTCTGGGTTTGGAAACCATCTCAGTTTTAGAAGGCTTGGGAACTTCCATAGAAGACTCCGGAAGCATCCACCTTTCTTGCACCGTCATCCAAAATGTTTTGCAGACTCACTGGAACCTTTGGTTTAGCAGCTGTCCTCTTCTGATCAGATGTATTTTTGCTCATAATTGACTTATTCTCTGGAGGCTGTACTTTTATCAAAAGTTTTGTAAATTCCTTTTGAGTGAGAAACTACATTCTATTGTCTATTATTCTCTTAATCATAGTAGCCAATGTGGTCGCCAGTTTGCCTAGAAGCTGGTCTGTATCAACATTAGTTCGAGCAGGAACTGCAGACGCAGCCGGAGCATAAGTTGTTGTTGCTCTAGGCTTGCATTTACAATCTTCTTTGCTTCGAAGTAGCTAACCTTCTGCAGGGTTTTGACTTCTTGCACAGCCACCTCGTCTTTGTAAACAGGATAGTTTCTTGATCTACATGTCTTTTGCTGTTTGCACTAGAAGGAGGATCCTTGCATGGTTCTCCTTCATGAATTTTTTCACCACACATGCGTTTGTGGCCTTTCGCATCGAGCAACGGTAAGGCCAAAACGTTGACACCTGAAACATCTCATTGGTTGCGGCACAAAAGCCCGCACATCCAAAATGTGTATTCCTGCACGCACGTTTTCCGGCAGGGTTGGTTTGTTGAAAGTAAGGACATGAGAGGCAAACTGAATAACTTCGTTGTTTCTTTTCATATTCAGTCTTCGCCATTCAATAAACCCGACAATCCACAACACCCTTTGACGTATTGAGGGTGTTGTTAGGATCGATTCGTGCAGCAAACTCGCCTATCTTCTTTAGCCCAAGGATCTTCTGCGAGTGGTTGTCATTAATCGTCTCTACATTAAGTCCGTTGTATGTTTTTCAGATGTCCTTTACTGGGCCTCCAGCACAATTGTTTATCTCTCGAGCGATAAGAAAAGAACTTATCATCAAAAAATTACCATCCTCTCTACTAATTACCAAATATTTTCTTTTAGCAAAACTGTTCTTGTAATGAGCTCTCTGTAAATTTTATACCTCGTTTTCCATTCTTCCTGTTTCAAATCTCTTTCTCCGTTTCGCCTCAGGTGAAACGGCTGGCAATCTTTGCACTGACTCCAGGCCCGTACACACCGAAGTTTTCAGGACTTTAATATTCTTTTTCTCTTTTGCCTGTTAACCTTATTTCTGATCCGGTTGCACCTCATTGCAGTAATAAATTGTCTCCCTGTTCAATTATATTAACCTTTCCTTGCCACCTTTTCATGTTACTCCTGTCGTTAATACGGCTAAAAATAGTGGTAATAAAACGAAAGTGCAAAGGTTTGATACTGGATGTGTTCAGAATACAGTAAAATCCTAAAAGAACGCTTCACATGTAAATTTTGACAATGCTAAGGAGCTTACTTATAGTAACGTTAATATTGTAAATAAATCCACTAAACCTGTAAATAACGCCTTGACTGCAGCCTCCCACGGGGTTGCTAAGAAGACTGCTTGGACTGTTGTTGGTTCTAAGAAACGTAACGACTCCACAGAGAAGTCTGATCCTGAGGGTTCCAACACTCCGTCTAACCCTAAGAAGAGGGTGAAATCTCAAAAAGTTATTTTTGGGAAAGGTTATCGTATGCTCCAATTTGGTTAAGCCTAAAAGTAAGACGCTTTTTGTTTTGAGATTTAACTCTTCAACCGAGCTTGATGATTGTACCAAGTTGCTTGAAGAACACAACTTTAAACATCTTAAATGTGTTCATCTAAAGACTAAGTATGATTCGTACAACTCGTTCGAATTTTGATAGCTTGATTCGCCCTGAGACCTGGCCTGTTGGTACACTGTTGGCTACATTTTATGGTCTGTTAGGACCTGATGCGGTGATTGTAGATAAGGATCCATAGGAGGATGGATCGCAGCTTGGTAGCGATAGATAAGTTCAAGATGATTTATCAAAATGTTCGTGGTTTGAGGACTAGACAAGATGAAATTTTTGCGTTCTTGGTTGATTTACACTTCAACGTGGTTGTCTTGGCCGTTACTTGACTCAGTGATCAGCAATGTGACGTCAATCTGTTTCCAAACTGTTACCATGTTTTCAGGCTGACCAGGATTATGCTGCTTCTTCACTTCAGCGTGGCGATGATTCAGCAATACTGGTAAAGTCAAGCATTAAATGTAAAAGGTGGAGGGACCTAGAGATATTTCCTGAAGCTTTGTGGATTGAGCTTACTCGACCAGGCATGACGAATTTATTGATTTGTAGTATGTATGTTGCTTCGTTTTTGGCTTCAGGTATACTCGACAGTATTTTGATTTTCTATACAACCATACAGATATTTTATGTTTTGATATTTGTATTGTGGTCGATTTTAATGTATCTGCAGTACACTGGTCTACTAGAAGTGTTTCTGCAGATATTGGATTTTTTGCAAAATGTAAGGCACTATCGGTTTTTAATTACGTCGACATGATAAATTTAGAAATTTTTACACATTTAACAACGAAACCTTCCTTCTGCAATTACAGTTCAGATTTAATTTTGACTAACTGAATGATTTTCATTAGGGATGCTGAGAATCTTGTTTATCCTGATAAGTTTCATCCACCATTTGAAATTAGATTTTTTGAGGTTGAAACCGTTAATGTAGTAGAAACGAACCTGATTTATCGCTATGATCGTGGTGACTATTGTGCGTTACATGATGTGGGGAGATTTGCAGATTGGTGTAATGTTATGTTAGCGAAAGATCTGGAGGATTCGGTCATGGGTTTGCAGAAGATTTACAGAAGATTTGACTAAGGCGATTGACAAACATGTTCCTGCCTTTCGCTCTAAATCAACCAAATTTCCATCTTGGTTCAATAGAGACATTGTTGGTCTTCTCAAAAGGAAAAAGGCCGCTAATCGCAGATTTAAATCTTCTGTTCAATCGACTGATTATTTATTATTTTCTCAACTGCATTGAGATGGAGATGTTAAGTAAGCAATAGCGGGTGCTAGAGTTTGGGTAGTTGGGTAGTTTGGGTGTAGGGTTTGGGTTCGGAAATGTGAATCTGACCTTTGTTCTAATCCAAAGAGTATTTGAACTGTATCTAAACTAAATTGATGGACGAACTGTTTCTGATCCTCACTTGATTTGTTGACATTTTGGCGAATATTTTCAGTTAGTGTATCAAGATTTTCCTATGTAAGATACGTCTGGTGACGCCTATGTCAACCACCGTTCGATTCTTGACGTTCCGTCGATTTCATCTTTTGACGTATCTAGTGCTATCAACAACTTTAACGCTAATCGACTTGGATCGGATTCCTGTGTTAGTTATTAAGGGTTTAAATGAGATTGTTTCTCCTATCCTGGCTTCTCTATTTAATTGAAGCTTGTTATCCTCTTCTTTTTCTTCCTTATGGAAGCATGTAGTCGTTACTCCCATATCTAAGCCTGGTATCCCTTCTTTCAATAATTTTAGACCTATTTCAATCATGAGCACTTTATCCAAAATCTTCGAGAGGATTATGCTTGAACATATTTATAATCATGTTCTTCCAATTTTACCGTCATTTCAGCATGATTTTATTAGAGGTCGCTTGACAGTTTCTAATTTGGCCGCATTTCTACAGGATTTTGTTAAAGCAGTTGAGCGTAGGAGACAAGTAGATGTAATATATTTTGATTTTGCCAAAGCTTTTGTCAAGATGTCTCATCACTTGCTATCGAAGACCAAAAACTTTGGCTTCAGCGATCATCTTAATGGTTCTGTCCTCTTATCTTTGCAACAGACTTTTTTTTGGTGCGCTTTGGCGGACAGATATCCGAGGAATCACTCTTGGTTAAATCTGGAGTGCCCCAAGGCTCTAATTTAGGTTTCCTTCTTTTTATTATTTGTATAAACGGTATCTAGGATCATCTGACAAAAGTTTCAGATGTTTGCGGATGACATCAAGATATATTCTTAGATCAGGAATTGTATACATCACCTGTTGCTGTAGTTAAATATTATCAAAGTTGTTGGATGGGCGAACCACAACTGTATGCCTTTGAGTTTTCAACTAAACATTTGACTCTGTCTCGCAAGACGTTGAACTCCGTTTTCAACTATAAAGTTGGTGTAAATGTTATTGCCAGTGAAACAATAGTTGAAGATCTTGGGGTTTTAATTAACGTAAAATTATATTTTCACGAGTATATTAATCAGATTGTCAATAAAGTACGCTTGGGCCTTGGTCTTATCCTTTGGATTTGTGGACGATTTAATACTGTTTCCACTTGCAATCTTTTGTACAAGTCTTTAGTGAGGAGTCACTTGGAATACTCGACTATAGTATGGAATAGTACACGTGTTTTTACCTCGGATCTGGTTGAGGGTGTTCAGAATAGATTCTTGAACTACGTGCGTTTTAAATTTGGAGATTATTTTGTCAACGCTGGTACAGATGATATGATGAAGCATTTAGAACTTTCGAGATTTTCCAGTAGAAGAACGTACTTTGATTTGGTTTTCATTTAATAAAATTTTTTACAATGAACTTCTAACATACTACCAAGTTGTCTTGCGAAACCAGACCAGATTGGTGAGGTCTTGTAGACAGTTAGTGACGCCGATTGGATCTGCCATATTTCCGATTGAACGGTGTACTAGCGTTACGGTAAAATTTCAGGATAAAATAAACTTCTGAGAAAACATTTATTGAAAATTTGAGGAAATTACGTAGGGACGAATTGTTTTCCATGGAGATGTAGTCTCCGGCTTAGTTTAGTCCTTTAATTTTTTTATATTTTTCATCATCTTTTGGCTTGTACAACATACCAAGGCTTTTGCTGTTCTGATGTGTTACTTCTCTACTAATTCCTTGCTGCCTGGCCTCTTCTGTGTCTAGGATGCTGTGATTGCACGACGGTTGGTGGAGATGCAAAATAAAAATAAAAGTTATTATTGTTATTGTTATTATTATTGTTGTTGGTTTTCACAGTCACTGATTCGAAGGGATGACTGGGCTTAGTCACGTTTCGGCAGGCGTCCTGCAAGAAATCATGACGGTAACTTTTCTAGTTTACAATTATGTTGACCGCTAACCACACGCCTCATAATATTTGTTGTTTCTATAATCACTATTTTCTGGAGGTGAGGTGTCACATTATGATTGATATCCAGTTTCTTTAGGCAGTTCTTGAGATTTACAGGGATTTCCCCCGTGGCACCTATCATTATTGGTTATTATCTTAATTCACATCTCTAAAATTATTATCTTAACCTCTTTCTGATGCCATATATCTCTTTATCTCGTCTGCCAGCGGCAAATAGCTTTCTACCTTCTCGTTTTGTGAGACTTTTTACCAGTGGCACAGTTACATCCACAAGGAGCGTGATTTTTCTCTTTTTATCCATACATACAATACCCGGCTTATTACGACTTACGGTGCTATCTGTTCTTAGAACTTTATTCCAGTAAAGTTTGATATTTTCGGTTCCGCTTTATATGCATAGTATGGTTTCATTAGATTTATTATCCCGTTATTGTTCAGAAGTTGTTGATGAATCACTCCTGCGATGTATGCCTTCTTGTATATTCCTTTGGGGCTAGTACGGGACATGCACTTACTATGTGGTCTACATTTTCCACGAACCGCCCACACATCCGGCATTTATCTGTGGCCAGTTCAACATCTTTCAAGACGTGTTTCCTGCAATTCCTTGCAGGAACTATTTTAGTTTTCGGGAACTATTTTTATACATGGGTCGTACTGCGTATTTTTTCAGGTTTAGGTGTGTCAAAGTTTAGGTTTGTCAAAACTTCATCTGCTCTCATAACAGCTTGATGCAGGCAACCATTCTCTGCTCTATTGTAGAAGAAATCTCTCAGCTAGTCAATCTAACTAAAGCACAGATTTTTAATATCCTTATAATTTTTTTCCGTAGGGGAGGAAAAGCTCTTATTATTATTATTATTATTATTATTATTATCCTGCATGGTGGAGTGATATGATTCGGGTCCTGAAGCATTCGTTCCACGTGCCTCGATACCTTCTCAGAATGGTGAACGCATACCTAAGGTACTGCGGTATCATCTACGAGACCGTGGCAGGCTAGTGTAGGACTGCGATCACGTCAGGGGCGGCGCAGGGTCGATTCTCGGCCCCGACCTTTGGAACGCCGTATATGACGGCTTGCTGAGGCTGGGGATATCTGAAGAATCGGCCTTGGCTGGTTACGCTGACGATGTTGCGCTACTTGTTGCAGACCGCGACGAGGAACGCGCCCTACTGAGGCTCAGCCAAGCGATGCACAGAGTCAGCACCTGGCTGGACGACCATGGGTTGCCTTCAGCAAAACGGAGATCGTGGCTCTAACGAAGAAACGTATCGATACCCTCTTCCCCCCTGCGGGTAGGAGACGAGGTTGTCGAGACCAAGCCAGCCCCAAAGTACCTCGGTATGATGATTGACCAGAAACTCAGCTTTGCTGAGCAGCGTCGGAGAGCCGCCGAAAAAACTGCAAGAGCTATAACCGGTCTCACTTGGCTCATGGTAAATGTCGGTGGACCGAAGACAACCAGACGGTGACTGCAGATGTGCACGGTGCGTTCCGTTCTGTTATACCGGGCGGAAGTGTGAGCCCAGGCATTAAAATTCGAGAGAAACCGGAAGCGGTTCGCGCAGTTGCAACGCACCACGGCCTTGCGAGTCGTATCCGTGTATCGGACGGTTTTCGAGCTCACTGTATTGGTGATCGCCGGCGTCATATCCATTGCTCTTTTAGAAAGGGAGCACCAGGCGACCTACAGGAGGCGACGGACAGGTGAAGACTATCACCAAAGAGGAACGGACTCGCACGTTTCTTGCATGGCAAGAGACCTGGGACCACGAGACCAGAGGACGACGGACCACAAGGCTCATCCCTCTGGTGAGACCGTGTACGGAACGGTGGCATGGAGAGAGGTAGTAACTTACTGTAAATAACTACCATTTATCATTTTCTTGTGGGGCTTTTTTCAATCTTATGTTTGAGTTTTTGGTGGAGATTTACTCAACTCCCAAAGGGGGCAGCAGTTTTGGTTTTTATTTACAAATGGTGGAAATTTAGTAGAAATTTACTTCTTCCTATATGGCTAACTTTGTGTTTGTTTTATAATGTTCCAAACTTTGTAATATGTAACATAATTTGGCTCAGTGGTTTAGTTTTACTAAGTTAATTATTTAACAGATAGTAATTTTGTCATTGAGGTTCAACTAAATAATTTTTATATCTTTTTGTGACTATGTATTTAACCACAAGTTGTAAGTTTAATTACAGTTCAGTAATTGCTCTCGTCCTATTTCAAGCTACTACTTCCAAAAGAATGTCATTAATAACCTAAATGTTATACCTACACACAAAAATTATTTCATGTTAAAATATAGATATAAAAATACAAAGTGAAAATTAAATTAAATCCATGGACCAATAAATTTAATTGGAGAACACATTTCAGATTGAATTTACTTTTTAATCATTCCTAAGCATATGATGAATGTACTGCCAGAATATTTCAGCTGGAACTGTTGTACAATAACAATAAAAAAATACACAATATTCAAAGATTGATAAGTATAGTTAAACACATTCTCACATTAGAAAGCATCTGTAGGTTTCAGTAGCAAAAAATGTAAGTAAAATAAATAAAGTTTTGTTAAATTATATGTTTTATGTGATTACTTTAAAATAATCATTTTTATAGTTTTTTATTACTACTATTTTAAGTACTGGCATGGTCAATAGTGATGTCTTCATTTGGAAGTGCTGTTCACTGTCTTGAATTCTTTTCTTTAATCTATGTGAAACAAAAGATTTGATGCTTTTTTAATTATTTCCACATTCAATGTTTATAATTATTATAACTCCACTTATAAATTAATTATCAAATCAATATAAGTAGAACATAAAGATATTGATTCCACAGTTATACATTATATTTAACATCTATGTAAAATTCTCTGACTTTTACAGGAATTCTGCAGGGTAATAAACACTTAAAATTTAAATATTCTGTAAAATGTACATTACCTATTAAATTAGCTAGAAGGAGAAAGTATAACTTAGGTAAATTTTTGTGTTGATAAATTGAAGAAAAACATGCTTCACTAACATTCTTCTTTCTAACAAAAGATTTTATCAAAAATTTGAGCTTCTAAATTTATATTCTGTAGTCTATTCCATCTTTAAGTTACATTGTGACATCTTATTGTGGTAGCTTATTTATTTTTTAATAACTTTTAAATCTCCTTCCCAAACTTTTGTTCACTGAATTAGTTTTGTAAAACTAATGAGAAGTTCAGAGTTTAATTCTTTCTATTTTTTCTCTAAAGTTTTAATCTTACTAACTTTTCACTTGTTATGCTGCTGCTTCAATGTAAATTAATCAATATTATTTTTCTTATGATTTTATGTAAAAACTCAGTAATGAATAAAGACAAGACTTTTTGATGATATCAAAATTTATTTAAAAGCATAATCAGTAGTAAATTACAAACTTGTTTCTGATTTTTTTTCTCTTCATCAAAAATTCTATTTTCTTACTGTATTTGTTGAATGTTATTTTAATTTTCTTATCCTCCGTAAATATCATATCACATTTTTATTTGTAGAAGTTTGTAAGTCACTGACAATGGCTACCTCATTTAAGAAAAGAAAATGTTTAGAAAGAGTGAGAAGAATGGGACTGTTTTCAGTATACTTATCAAAAAGAAATAAATAAAATGTAGTTTATTTACACCAATCAAAGAAACCAATGTAATATTTGGAGTATTGGGAAATACTATTTACTGTAAAAGAATTATGATTTCATACCATATTTAAATAAAAGAAGGCCAAATAAAGTCAAGTTCCAATGATAGTACAATTATTTTACAATTATAATGAGATGTCATTTTCTTTAATTTTTCACCGATAATGTTCTGGCTTATTTGAATATGTTGTTTATTGCATTGAATGAAGAAAGTGACAAAACTTACTTAACACTTTGTATATACTTCTTCAAGAAACTGTATTTGTTTCTAAAAGTCATGGGAATAAAAGTCGCCTCTTGAATAAGTATAATGAAATAAGGCTAAAGATGAATGAAGTTATGCAAAAATGGAATATATTACATGTACATGAATTATGACTAATTTGTAACTGCAAAAAGGTTAAGAAGGATAAAGCCATCACAAGAAATTGGCAAGTTCCATAAGATGGCTTAAGCTATGGTATGACAGCTCATATTCATTATAGTCATTTTGCATTGTTTCATGTTAATAGTAAAAATTTTGTAAAAATAAACTAACCTCTCATTCCTGTACAAAAACAAGTACTGCAGATTGGTGGAATAAAATTGTAGTGAAAACTCAATTTCTTTGAAAAATAATTTGAAGATTAGTTACTATTTAATTATTTAGAAAAGTTAGTATTGTTATTGAAAATCTAAGAGAATTATCTCAATATGAAAGAAGATGTTGTGGCTTTCACATTATAGAATAAAATGATATAAAGAAGTTGTCTGAAGATAAGGTAGAAGTTTAAAGACAAAAATATCTGGAATTTTAGAAGAAATAAAAAATTTACAGAATAAGAAAAACAAATTCATGTGATTCAAGTGCAACTATACAAATTATAGAATTGAAGAAATTGCAAAAGGAATAAGGTTCAAATATTGGGGTACATTATTGGTACAAATTAAATTCCTGTGAAAAACCCTTTTCTGATATACTCTTTTCTGAATTATGAGATATCTAAATAGGATAGCATCAGGCAATTCATAAGTGAAAGCTGTAAAAATATGTACTGAAAACTATAAAAAATATTAAGGTAAAGATATGGACAACAGATTGTTTGCAAAATAGTAATGAAGAATTAATCATCTGTTTTATGATCTCTCCTTCACCAATAAGGAGTTGAACAAGGTTTATCAGGGCGGTGCAGTCAGCAATTTTTCTTTAAACCATGGAATCATGTGTTAATGAATCGATGTAACATTTTTATTTAAATAACAATTATTACAAAAACATTATCAATTGTTGTTTAATTGAGACAGTAATTCCAGTGTACAACAATCTATGAAAAGATTATATGTCATTTTGTAAGTAATAATGCACACAAATTTTTACACTGGATTGATAAAATTAAATTGAATATGATGTATATCGCAATATTATATAGAACATGAACAGATCTAGTAATGGATATTGCTTGCCCTGTGGGTCATTACCATGCAACCAACTATTTAACTTGACAACACTATACTCCATAAGTGTCTCATTATATTTTAAATAAATTTACCTATGGTACCAAATACAACTCCATTAACATCTCCATTTTATTGTTATAAATGTGATATAAGTAAATAAGAGAGTCTATTTTTTATTCTAAAAAGACTGATTGTCCAATTACCATCAGTTTTTTGCAAGGATGAGAAATGAATTTTGTAGCATATGAAAAGTTCCAAATATTACTAGGATTTGAACCCAGAACCTTCTGTTTGAAAGTTGAACATGCTACCAATTCATCTCCAAGATCTGGAATCTAACACAGGGTTTAGATTCTGTGACTGATAATGGTTTACCATTTATAACCAGTACTTCTCAGTTCAGCAGTGTTCTTAAGCCACTATTTTATAGAAATGTTATTCATGAATGGGACAGTTACTAACCACAAGGTTGTGATTGAATTTTGATGCAAGATTTTATTTTAATAATAATAATAATAATAATAATAATAATATATATATATATATATACAAATGAGATATTCATATTCATTCAATATTAATCACATTTAATATTTATTATATTATATTCACCTTTTTGTAAATAATTAACATATTCTCTAATAACATATATTGTAACAATGAAATAATATAACATTCTCTAGTAATAGGAATATGTATTGGTATTTATCATGTAGAGTAAACAACAACAATAGATGTCATATTCAGAAAAACATATGGTTTTCTTAGTCAACAGGAATGTAAATACATACACCTGTAAAATATGATGAAACATTATTTACAATGTCACTAACAAATAACTTAACATCTCAGATAAATAATGTTTATTTATTAAAATTAACAGTCTCTTAAATGCCCTAATAATTAGCTAGTGCAGAACTCAAACTTATAATTTCAGAGAGTATTCATTTTGAAGCAGATTAATGTTTTAAATAATGCCCCCTGTTTACCATACCTAATAGATTACTGAGTGTAGATAGATATAATGCACTGAATCACCAATTTTGTCTTACTATTCATAGGTTATATAAGCTTATTAAGTTATTTGGTAATTTATGGTTAGAAGTAAACAATCCTGATTAACTATTGGCAGAAAACTCTTAAAATACAAAAACTATGTTTATGTTTAATAATAAATAAATCTTTTTTAATTAAATATTTTTAAATTATTTTTTACAAAAAAAAGAACGAAACATCAGTTAAAAAATTGCAGGAATTATAGATCAATTAGTGATTTTTTTTCATTGATGAATTAATTCACCACAGAAGCTTGAACTGTGGTTAAATGCCATCCCAAACCATAATTTGGACCCAGGACCTCCAGATGAATGACGAAGTTGTATCACTCCACTGATTTTAATTAAATTCGATTAATAGAGAACAAGGTTTTTAATATTTTAGCATTAAAGATGCAACATTTTTACTTTTTTGCATCTTCTTCTTGTTGATTAAATAAAATTATAGCTGGTAGTCTCATTCCTATACAGATATGAAAAGCTTTTTTATAAGAATAAACATACAAATAGGTTTTGTTTTTTTTTTTAATCTAAAAACAATGGATTTTCTAAATACTAATGTACACTGGCATCACATAACTTCTGCTTATTTACAGTTTTAATAAAACAATATAATATCTAAAAACTAATGACACCTTAAAGCTAGAACATAGAAACATCAATATTTTGTTTTTTTAAAACTTCTTTTCTAGGGAAATCACTTGCAGAATATAAGCTACTTTTCTAAATTAGTACATTAATTATGGATTTCATCAGTTAATCTTTGATCATTTATTTCAGCTATTTGAGTTTGACTTGCATGACTATATATATATATATATATATATATATAAAAAATTGCTGAAAAGATATACTAAAGTACAAATTATCATAAAAACAGCTTTAAAATGTCATTTTGTTTTTCTACCTTTATTCAATATGTAAGGTTGATGAATTTACTTACTTTGGTACTCAATTTATGGAGATTATTTGAATGGTTTGTTTGGAAGTCAGTTTTTAAACACTATTAAATAAAGGAAAAAGAAAAATAATCTATCATTTTTGCAAAGATTTTAGAAGAGATTTCAAAAGATCTTTTAAAGAGACAGATATGGTTACTACGAAAAGAGATACAAGTGCTTTGTAATGTATATTAGAAATTTCAATACAAAGAAACTTTTCCAAGTTAAACTCCACTCTAATTCATCAATCACAAAAAAAAATTCCCTGAAATTATTATGTAAAGCAAATGGAAATTAGAATGAAAATTTAAAAAATAAGTTAATAATAATAAAAATGAATAATACTGAATAAAGTTATTTTTTAATATTTATTTAAGTTTTCATGAATTTAATATTAATTATTCAAATCTAATTTAATTTTATATTTTTGTAATATTTAAACTTCAGTTTTTATTATACAATCCATATTAAAGAAAAAAAAATAATAACAAAATTGTCAATTTCTCTTTTCATCAGTCCGGATGTAATCTTGTACTGATTACTAATTAGAGAAAAATATGTTTATTGTGAAGAAAAAAATAATAATTTAAAAAATACATTTCATTGTTATGTTATCAGACACAAAAATTAAATTATTGTTCAATTTATTCTACTATTGTCACTTCTTTATTATTATTTTATTTTTTCTGTCACTGTTTTCAAGTAAAAAAGAAATGTCATTAAAAAGCAATTATTTCATTCATTGATGATGATGCTAATAAAAATCACAACAGAGTCATAGAATTTTTAAAAACCTCCTTACAATATTTGAAAACTTATATATAGTTTTCCATATGATTTATCTTCATAAATATAGTTTTGTACTAGCTTCTCCTGGTGTGCCAGGAGGGAGGCACACCCTCCGCAGCTAGGCCCTCCAGGTGGGTTGCCTGGGCGGGTAGTATCTCAGAATGGGATTATTAGGTGTCCAAAATTGATTACCTCTTCATCCCAAGAACTAAAATACACTTTACTGGTTCTTATTGCCCAGTGTGGAAAATTTGTATCATCGATTTTCAGTTATTGGTCATTTTTCAAGCTACTGCTTCTTTTACTTAATTTCAGAGATAATATTAATTAGCATTTTTGATTTCATACACTTAGTAAAAAAAAAAGTTTTGTAACCAAAAAAAAAAAAACACATTATTACTTCTTAAAGAAAAGTTGATATTTAACGATATTAGCATAAGATTTCCTTAAAAGAAAAACCACATAATTCAGTCATAGTAGTTTACAATGGGCTCTAAATAGAACTGTAAAAATAAATTTAAAATTAATACAAATTCAATATTAAATAATAATAGAAAACACAAATTTATAAGGTGAATTAAAACATCAGTAGTAATAATAAAACAACCCACCGGGTTGGTCTAGTGGTAAACGCGTCTTCCCAAATCAGCTGATTTGGAAGTCGAGAGTTCCAGCGTTCAAGTCCTAGTAAAGCCAGCTATGTTTACACGGACTTGAATACTAGATCGTGGATACCGGTGTTCTTTGGTGGTTGGGTTTCAATTAACCACACATCTCAGGTATGGTCGAACTGAGAATGTACAAGACTACACTTCATTCGCACTCATACATATCATCCTCATTCATCCTCTGAAGAATTATCTAAACGGTAGTTACCGGAGGCTAAACAGGAAAAAGAAAGAAAGTAATAATAAAACGTATTAGCAGTTCCTTTTTAAATTAAAATTGAAATTTGATGAATAATGAATATGAAAATTAAATGAAATCAGAAAAGGATGGTCAGAAGAAACAGTTTTCCAGTTGTAATATGATTAATTTCAGTAATTTATTTTTTGTTATACTTCATTATTTTACAAAAAAAAAAAACAATCCCATAAATAAAATAAAATATTTTTTATATATTTTGTGTATATATCAATTAAATAAATATCTATCTATTAGAGGTAATAATAATAAATAATTAAACATGTAATAATATAACAAGTATACACCTGATCACCAGGAGACATATACTAACAAATCGGGATTTTCTGCTAGTGACTGATACATTCCCGTGCCTGTTATCTGAGCACATTATTACTTATATTGTGCGGAATGACATCACTTAGACTACTGGTGTTTTATATGCTAAGCTAAGAGGGACAAACACACACATACAAATGTCCTTTCGTAGGGTAGGATATTTATCTTCATGGTCAAATTGATTAAAAAGATATCAGTTTTAGGCAACTTTTATATTTTCCCATTTACAGATAAAATTACTCCATTTTGTTTATATAGATAGAAAAAATTTATATATAAAATATATATATATATTATATTTATTAAAAGTCAACCCATACAAGACAGGCTGTTTGCTAAACTATGCTACGAGTAAGTAAAATTTTATAATAAATGATTTTTTTTTCTTGTAATGATTTCATTATTGTTTATGTGTAAAGTTTTAAGCTAATTTCGTGACCTCTGTTTCATATTACTACGACTCCTGTGGTGGTCATGACCACCATGTTGAGCTCCACACAATACTTTGGCTTACAAGAAAGAACTTTATTATTATGCTCACATTCCATTTTTAATAAATTGCCGAACCATCTGAAAAATCTTTCCACCAGTTTATTAAAAATAGAATTAAAAAATTTTCTTTTACAGAAACGACAATCTGTTGATGGATTTTTAAATATATAACTAAAAAAAACAAACAAAAAAACTTATTTACATCCCATTCAACATGAACATAAAATGTGCGCAAAATAATTTTCAACTTCTGAATTGTAAATTAATTTTATATTTATCTGTATATTCCTTAATATTATTTCATGTATTTGTAGTTAAATAATCAATTTGAACTTTAAAAAATATCAATTCTTTGTCTTACAATTTATTTTTTATTCTTGTAATTTATCTTTTATTGACTTGATCTGTATAATGTATTTTTATGCACCGATCAGAATAAAGATCTATTTGTTTAGTATATCACATTACTTCTATAAAATGGCATAATCTTCTCAAGAATTGTAGGCATCTAAGAATTACAAGCTTTCCATAACAGGATTACTGAGGAAAGTGAGAAATTACTTGGTTTCTCAATACCTTAATTTATCATTTAACAAACTGTTACTCAGCAACTGAAATAGTCTGTTCACCACAGGGCCTATTGTGTAGTAATTAAAAGGAAAAGAAACTGAATTTTATTTATCACTGGTATTTGAGGTGGTTGACTTTTTTCTAATTAGATATGAATTTAAACCAGGGTTAGTGCGTTATACCCATAATATGACAGAGAGGTAAAATAAACAAACAATTATTACATCCCTTTATGTTTTAAAACAGTGCATCCATTATAAACACTGCCTCCTCATGCTCCCAAAATAAAAATACACTTTTTAAGGTCACCTAGTAATCTCTATGAGAAATACTATTAATTGGTAATTTTAAGCAACATGTTTTAGTCACTAGAAACTATTAAGACAAATATTTTGAAAGTGGTAGATTTGAAAATTATCACAAAAACGCCTTTTTGTTTAATCTGTATGAATAAGTTGTCAAAGTCTTGTGTTTTACTCCTATGAATAATATTAAGTATATTATAAAAATAAGTGAACCCCTGTAGCTATTTCTGAGCTATAACCATTTCTGGTTCTGGTTCTTGACATAATTTATTAAGCAAAGATCGACCTTAACATGAGAGGGTTTTTGGCAATTTGTAACACTCTTTTTTATAAATTTTTACACATGAAATGTTAAAATCTAAATAATAAAAAAGAAATAAAGTAATTACAAAGAAAAACGTAATTTAAAAAAGTAGGATTCACAAAGAGAACGAAACCTGGAGAATAAAAATAATTTTGAAATATACTAAAATAACAAAAAAACTTTCTGATTTGAAAATCAATGATAAGGTTAATGTTTTACAGGCATCTAAAATAGAAGAACAAAAATTGATTGACAAAGATAATATTCGCAATCTTTAAAAGCAGAAAAACTTAATTACCTTGATTTTTAGAACCCAGAAAAAATTTGAAAGAAAAACAGATCTCTGAAGAGACAATACAGTACAGGGAAACTTTTGAAGGAAAAATCTTAAAAATTAGAAGGTTTTAAAGCTAAAATAAAAAAAAACCAAATAAGATCCAGCGGTATGAAAGAAAAAAAAAGCACGGTAAAATGATGAATAAGTGTTAGAAAAAGGGAAAACATCAAAATAAGATGGAATAAAAGTTGTAACACGGTCCATAGTGGCCAAACCAAAAAAAAATTCTTATATAATGAAATTAATAATTTCAGATATAAATGTTCTGATGTGATTAATAAAATTTCATTAATTTACAGGCATCTAAAATAGAAAAACAAAAATGATTGACAAAGAAAATATTCACGTTCTTTAAAAGTTTTGTTGTAATTTTTTTAGGATAAATATTTATTTATTGCCTTAAAAGAAATTATAAATTATAACTGTTCCAGTATAATATACTGTTAATTCAGATTGTTAATTGATTTTTATATATTTGCTAAGTATATATTCTTTATCAGTTTAACATAAAAAAAAAATTCATAATGTTATGAAGTAATTTCATGTGCTTTCTCACAAACACATAGCATTAAAACCATGCATATGTTAACAACAAAAACAGGATGAAGATTTATTACATATGCATGAATAGAAATGCAAAATAATACCTTCCAAATATGTAAAATTAATGTAAGTTTTGGTTACACATATTAGAATAAAACAGATCTGTATGTTAAAACTAAAATGAACAAAACAAAACTTTTACGACTAGTTATTACACAGATTTTCATTCACGGTTATTATTAAAAATAATTAGTCTCTTGTCAGTTATTGATTACATGAAATTTAGTATGTTCTAACAACATTCAGAAACATTAATTGTAGAATCAGATTATATACACAATGATCATTAAATATGTAATTATTTTATGTTAGTTAAGTATGTCAGATTCTGTAACCTATTTTTTAAATTATTATACATATTTTTCTCATTATTCCAGTAAAGTATTGTTATGTAAAAAAAATTGTCCTTGCTTCTGCATCTATACAAATCTGATTATAATTAACTTCTTTTCATTGTCAAGTTTAAGGTTTGATTTTTTCTTTAGAAGAACTTATTCATTATCAATAACATTTATGAATATTCATTTTTTTTCAAAAATATGTATCTCTGAGAATTTCAATTTTATGAAAAAGAAAAAGCACAAATATTATAAGTACACATAAAATAAAACACAGGTGATTTTTTTTCATTTAATTACTGTAAAATAATAAATAGTTATTTTGATCATTTATCAGAGGTGTTAAAAAAATAAAGGATTTACTTATTGGTAAAATAATACACTAGAAAATGAAAATGCTGTAAAAAAATTTGCTAAATAGCCGTTTTGATTTTTATTAGTAAACATTCAGGAAGTATACATATATAGTGTGGCAATCTCAGTATGTGTAGAATAAAATAAAAAAATACAAACAGTTGTACAAAAATAATTTTAGGTATTCATAAAAAAAGGCAAACCTAAAGTTACTTAAAACAATTATAAACTTCTAAAAATCTCAACTTGGTTTACCCTCACAACCTATTTCCCCTCACTTATTTTTTCTTGAGATAAATTTATATCTTATCTAACCCTGAAAATGGGTCGTTCCTTAAATCACGGTGACAGATCTGAGTTAATGATTTCACTAGTTTAAAAATAAAATTATAATCTATGCAGACTTATAAATACATTTATACAGCAGAGCTGTATGAGCTGTCTGTCTTCATGGTATATAAATAAATTATTTCTTGTTTAAATAATTAAAAAAGCACTCATTTTACTATACTTTTTTAGTTTTGTTTTTGCCACAAATTTTGCATCTTTAGCACACAATAAAGTTTTACTTAGGCCTAAGTTTGCTTTCTTTGTTCCGGTAATTGAACCTATGTATCTCTAAAGCAATATAAAATTTCAGATTATGCTCCACCTGGTAATAGGGATAGAGATATGTTGATTAGTATTTTAAAAGTATCAAACCAGAAAACCTTAAATGAAGAAAAGCAATAGATATCTATACTAAACAAAATGATTTGCAAACATCAATTTGGATGCGTTGATGATTTTTTTTATATTAAATTGGTTACTTCTACCGCTCACTAAATTCTGTGGATGGGTGAAGTTGTTTCTTTATAATACTGTACCTATTCTTGAGGATTCTTTGATTTCTAGACGAAAATTAATTCTCTATAAAGCATATTAAAACACTGATCAATACTGGGCTGCTTTTATCTAGGTCAAAATACTGCGATCCTCTGAGCGACTATGTTTAAATGAGAACCATCTCCCCGGTAACAGCTTTTTGCTGAACGGCTTATTTTTTTTGTATTGTTCCTGCTTATATAGATCATCTTTTCTCATTCACCTTCCCTTTTCTTTACCTTTGATCCTCCTTTCTTCCTTTTGGTACTGCAGATTAGATATGCTTATGCTCATGCCCGGTATGAGTATTCCGGGATCTGTACAGTTTGCATATTTATGATGCGTTCTGAGTTGAGAAGTTGCATAATTATCGTAATGCTGAATTGCATTTCGGCCAGGCCTCCTGATCCTACCTAAATCAAAAAGAATCAATATGGATTCATATGTCATACAGATAAACATAACATTTATTCCTTAGCGTATAATAGATGCAGTTAATATGTTTTTAGAGCTGAAAACGAACCTTAAATTAGAATTTTTTTATTATCCTTGAATTTAAATTTCAAAATTAACGTTTTTTATTATTAATATGTATATTATATATATTTCTAGCCGGGCTATTTTCTTCTCATCTAGCTAGGACCACAGTTGTAGGTCATGTTGTCTTCATGACTGTGAAAACAATACTGATGAATAACAATTAAAATATATAGACTTAACAAATAACTAAAAAAGAAACTAAATTTCAAAAGGCAGAATAATAGTAACTAAAGTACACAGACTTTTATCTATTTATATTTTTCTTAATGGTATGCTGTTATCTGTTCAACTAGTGAACAATAATCAACCCTCAACGACCCAATAACGTAGGGATGACATGTAAATGAGGTTTAATCTTGTACGGACTCAGGTTGACCATTCCTGAGATGTGTGGTTAATTGAATCCCAACCACCAAATTACTCCAGCATCCACTGTCTAGTATTCAAATTCATATAAATACAACCAACGTTTACTAGAATTTGAACTTCAGAATCTTTGACTTCGAAAATCAGGCGTTAAACAACTGATTTGTGACAAGTTAACCACTATGGTGGGCTCACGGAATTTTGACAAGGGAGACTTCACCTCCAAGGAGCTAGGGTTTCAATCTATGGCTTAAAATCTTCTCTGAGATAACACGAATGTATGCTGAAAATTTTAAAGCAATGGGTCATCCACATACGTGACATCATACCCTTTCCAGTGGGTGTCCAAAAATAAGTTTGAAACTTTTTTTATATTTAAAATGATTTGATACTATTTTTAATAGTACCTCTTTATTCAGACTAAAATGGTAATTCAGAAGAAAAATTCAGAACAATTACTATGAATAAAGAGCAGAAGCTTTCAGTGTCTCTTAATTATATAAATGGTGTTGATACTTTTTGTTATGTACGTGGTTAGTTTACTGTGATATTTTATTAAAAAAAAATGAAATATTTAATTAAAAACAGTTATCAATTGTACTTTGTATGTAAGATTAGATGATCGAGGCAAATAAATGGGCTTCTCATAGTATATGTACTAACTGTGCAGTCTATTACAAAGAATGGCTAAAGGAACACCAAACATTTTGATATCTAATCTTTCTATGATTTGGCGTAATCCATAAGGTCAAATTATCAACTGTAATTTTGTCTAACAAGTGTGTCAGTGGAATCTATATGAAACGTACATGTATGTATATATATTTCGTTAATAGATAACTGATTACATAAAAAGATAACGGATATACAAACACACACACACACACACACACACACACACACACACACACACACAAGAGTATCCTTTATTTCTATGCCATTCATACTGTTACCTTACACCTAAGCTCTGATAGTTCCCAAGGTTCTAGCAAACATTCTGTTTGAAAATAAGATAAATAATTAGGGGTTACAGAAGAAGGTAATAAATATGGAAAATTTTAAATAACCAAATGTGCAATATATGAGCATGTATGTTGTCAAAATTGTTCATATAGCTCGTCCACATGCTTGATCAAAAATAATATCTTTGGTCATAGTAAACATTTTTAAAAGTTGTGATATATACTTAAATTTGGTATTAAACACGTCTTAATTATAACAAAGGAATATCTATTTTAAGAATTTAAATTTTGTTTTCATTAGAATAATTTCTATAGTAAAATGTTAGTGGGACTCAACCCAACTGATATTATTAATGTGATACTCGTCATATAAAATAATCTGTATTGTGTATAATTATGAAATAATCCGAGGTCGATACCGTTTGTTAAAGAATTGCCTTATTATTTATTACGTATAATGTTTTATTCATTTAGAGTATTGACGGAAACAAGTGTTACTATGAACAGTACAATTCATTAACATATTCGATTTTCAAATCGTAAACATATTCGATTACAAATTAGCTTTACTCGGGGTCATAATTTCTTCATAGGCCCATCCATTTCTTTTTACTCCTTGTACGAAGTAAAGGAAGTATTGTGATCGCGAAAAATTTCTGCTTTCAGTATTCAACGGAAATATCCATTTTGACCATCCCTGAATCCATTTTTACTAATTTCGGCGTGACGTCTATACGTATATATCTCGCATAACTCAAAAACGATTAGCCGTAGGATGTTCAAATTTTAGATTTTGGACTGTTGTAACATCTAGTTGTGCATCTCCCCTTTTGATTGCAATCGACTGGACCAAAAGTGTCCGAAAAACCCCAAATACAAAAAACATTTGGATTTTGGACTTTTTCTTTAACTGCAGTAATAAGCTCTCACTGAAAGCTTTTCAACGATATGTCATAAGTAGTATTTATTTTCATCGGTTCCAGTGTTATAACCGAATAAAGTTTTAATTTATGAAATACTTAAATCTTACAAAGGGAAGACACATCAGTTCGAATCAGACTTCATTTCCTTTTTTTTTTTAATTTAAATATATTGATTTGTTAATAGTTATTAATCTCTGATTGTAAAAACATGTACAATAAATTATAATGCAATATAAAAAAATTGTAAAATACCTAAATTATTAATGAAATAAAATTTTATGTACTTTTCATTTAAAAAAAAAATGTGTTTATGTAATTTAATAGGTGTACAAGGAGGTCATATGGTGTCTACATCAAATTTTTTATAAAAATGTTTTCACTAACTTTCCACAACAGACATAAATCCTGCGATAGTACGGTTTAAATGAAACTGCAGGAATCCGAAGAAAGAAGACGTATTTTAAACTTTCAGACAGTATACGTTACAATAACTAATACAAGCACTAAAGTACACTACATACAAAAATGTACAGTACTTTTTAATTTGATTTAATTTTTATTTTTTTGAACAAAAAAAATTAAATTAATACTTTTATCTTATACTTCTTTTTATAAAAAGCTTTCGCGATCTCATGTATTGCAGGAATGCTCTAGAATATTATGCAAATATTTCGAATATTCCAGATTGGTCTCGACGTTTCAGTTAATATTACTGAATGATCTAGAATGCTTCAAGATGTTGCAGAAACGTTTCGAAAGTTCTACAAATTCCAAAATGTAATTTTTTTCGAAAATAGTAGTAATAATGTAATAGCGTTCTTGCCCCTCCCCCTTTCAAAGTGTATGAGATAGGAATGTCTAACACCCATAGTAGTTTTACTCAGTTAGTAACTAATAATTGTTCAAAGTTTGGTTGATATCGGTCCTGTGGTTTAGGAAAAAATATGGAATAAACATACTTACGTACTTTAATTAATATTACTTTTTATATTTATATTAAGATTTTAAAATCTTTTAGAATCAGTGAAACCTAACCTTTCTAATACGTGCCGTAAAAACGAACAAGTGACAGAAAATAACAATCAAAATATTAATATTATACTCAATTTATGTTTTGAAAAGTAAAAGTTATAAAATTATTAAATGCCGCATAAACCTTTAAACAGCAACATTAAGTAAACGAGAAACACGTTTCAAGATTGTAAACAAAAAACAGTTACTGTCAACTTATAAACTCATCAGCGCACACCAATGTTATGAAACTTTAAATCAACAGTTTTTTAATAAAATAATTGGAAAAAGAAGACTTTATTGTAAATAAAACTTTTCTTATCAAAATTATATACTTTAATTTAATTAAAATATGTATTAACGATTTTATAAAGAACTAGTCGGTCAGGGCTCGCTTCGCTCGCCCTTTCCGTCTAGCCAGGACTTGCTGTATTCGTTATCCTCATGGTTATGATAATAATACTGATAAATAATAATTAAACCCTGAAAAGCTCTCTTTCCTCCAATGTTTTCCTCGTTCCTGACGTAGAAGCTCCTGTTATAGATAAACACATCACTTTTGGTTTCCCTTTCAATTACCCTGGAATACCCTACTTCTCGGGAAGGGATAGGGGCAGAGAACTGAAAATCGGATATGTTATAAAACACATAATCTTATTATTTTTACTTCGAAAAACGAAATCAAAAACAGTATTAGGTCGTCGTCTACGAGGAAAAATTCACAACTTCATTCCCAAGGGAGCAAGGGTCTTGATCTACGGCTTAAAACTTCCCTGAGATAACATAGATGTATCCTGAAAACTTAAAAACAATTTTGGATCTCGCATGATGCTGTTGTAAACGGACAGTACCGCCACAAATTTTCAAATTTATTTATTAGATATACTACGTAGAATTATAGACTAAGCGAATTACAAGATATAATTGTTTCATACTGTGCTTGAAATTTTGTGAAATAAAACACATTCTCGATGATACAGTATTTTTGGTTAAAAATGTGCATTGGCATCTAATAAAATAATACGTAAATATAATTTGGAATATTACCGATGGTAAACATTTTTATAATCTTAAATAACAATAAAATCATTACAAGCTGTCAAAAAGTCTAACCTCTTTTTATTTTTTTGTATCCAGTTTTGAACAGAAATCCTAATAAAAAAAAGTAATAAAACCTTTTTTTTTTATAAAAACGATTTTCAATTACGATTTCGAATTCAAAAGGACGTGTATAATTTTATTTTTAATATAAAAAATCAGTGGCGGAATGCGTTCCTGTGGCTGTAATTGAAATTCCTTTTCTTGAAATAACAATACCTGAAAGTATAGATGCAATAATGTCGTACAGCTGAAAGCTAACGTAAAATATATTTAAAAAAGATAATTTAATTTTTTCTCATTAAAATTTTTTAATGAGAAAAAATCTTCTATTGTAAATTTTTAACTTCAATAAAAAATTAGAATAATGATGAATGGTACTGCTTAATATCATCTATAATATCTTAATATTGCCATTAGAAATAATTGTTTATGTTATTAACCACAGAATAGTGTGAAAATTAAAAAAAAAATGTTTTTTAAATGTTTAGGCCTACTAAACAAGATCTCTTGTTTAATTACTTAATTCTAAAGATATGGTGTAGAGATTTTAAATTATGCGAGATCAGAAATTATGTAAAATAACACCGTTTACCTATAGAGAAAAATTGAAATAAATTAGTTATTATCAGCTTGTCTTCTTATAATAGATGCATTAATCTTGTATCAAACTTTCTAGTAAATTTTTCGTAGTTGAAGCTGTTATGATGATTATCAAATGTATGTCAGATCATCTGACCATTGATTGACGAAAATTATAGCCGAAAATTTTATCATAGAAATTCGAAAATAGAACCTAAATATTTTCTAAATGTAGGAAAAATATTGAAATATCACATTTTTGTTTTCTTTGTCTGAAAATATACGATGTGATTTTTAGCAAAAGATTTTAACGTTCATTTTTGTGGTAAATGAGTTATGAATAAATCACGCTTAGTGCATTTATCTATTTATTAGAAATGGTAGCCTCAGAATGAACTGAGAATGAATTTTATGCACTCTTATTTCAAAAGTAAAAGAAAAACTGAAACCGTTGACTTTTACAACAGTGTTAGTAAGAAGCATTTTAATTAGAAAAATTTGACAAATATTGCATGACTTTCCCAATGATTAATATAAAAATCAAAAGAGAAAAAATAGAATATATATTTTTTTAGTGAAGGGTTAAATTTTAAGAAAATATTTTTCTAAAAATATTCATATACATATGAATATATTTGTTAAGCTTACCCTACAGGGTAAGCTTAACAAATTTTCATAAGTAAAGTTTTCTCTAAATCTAACACTTCCCTTAAATAAAGCTAAAATAAAAGTTTCATAACACTTTTCTGCATTTTAGGTCCGAGGTCTTTTATTTAAAAAAGGTTTAGACATTATTGATAGCGCTTCTTCATATGAAATATAAACTTCCAAGAAATTTTTGAAAAATATTTAAACCGAAGAGAGGTAGAGCACAAGAACAAAAAATATATATTTCAATTTTTTTGAGGTGGGGGTTGATATTTCCGTTAAAATATAAGTAATATTCAGCCCTAAAAATACACTTACATTCTGTTCATCACAGAAACTGGTTGAATACTAAATATTATTTTACTCAGAAAAAGTAATTCTGATCAGTTTCTTCTGTACTCAGACTGCTTTACACGGATTAGTCATACGAAAAAAGTGACAAAATCGGTAAATTAATATTGAAAAAAAAATCCTTAACTCATTATAAGACATATTTTCTAATATGTATAAAACAGTTACGGGCAGTCCAGCTTATGTAACAAATATCAGGCCCAAGTGAGCTTAAATAGCAGCCTTAGTAAGTTAATGTAAGTAAACATCTACGTAGTTGAATATAAAAGTTCGAATTAGCACCAAAATACTGGGTGAGCAAGTTAAAACCAAACCAGACAACAAAATTGCGATAATATACATAACATTTTATAAATGAGGTAAAAAATGAAAAATTAAATTCTGTAAATGGTAGAAGTTTACATACTCACCATATTTTTATAAAAAAAGTTTCTAAATGAGTGCAATGCGTAGCGTTACACGTTTTTGCTCGAACAATCATACTGAGAGTCACCTGATGCAAAACTTTATTGTCAATGCCTTCGATTTCTTGTAGAATGTTCGCCTTCAATTCGTCGATATATGGGGATTTGATTCAAAACTCTATCTTTCAAATATATCCAAAAAAAATCACAACTAGATAAATTTGGGGAACGCGAGGTTACCATCCTTTGCTGACAGTTCGTTCTTCTGTAAAAAGCCTCCTGAACGCGTGGTAGTGAATAGTTTAATGTTCTACACGTTGTTAGAAAAAGCTAAACTTTTTTCACGATCTGTTAACAACATAGAATTCTTAAAAAATTCTGTATTGATAACCCAATCACAAAATATTGGTCCCACTATATGATTACTAGAAGCAGCATCCCATAAACCGATTTTCTCATCGTGAAGTGGACGCTCAAATATTTAGTGAGTATTTTCAATCATCCAATACCTGATGTGCAAATTAACATGCTTGGATAAATGAAACCATGTCACTTGAAATACAGCGATGGACATACATAAGTTGTTATTTGCCTACAATATTTTTGGAAGCCAGTTACATAATTAAGACACTTAGGTTTGTCTGTTGTCTTAAGTTGTTGCTATATTCATTACACGATATGATTTAAAATTTAAATCGTGAAGAATCTTACGGCAAGATAAGTATTTTACTTTGTTGTGACAACACACGTATAGATAACATTCAGACTGACAGAAATTCTTTTTTCAATATCGGCTATAGCCTCTAGAATCCTAACGGAAGGTGAGCCTATTTCGTTTTGCGTCTGAAATCGGCAAGTTGTAAGTCATTTTTAAATAAAATCGTGTTTGTTACTCTTTTCTGATATTCTGGCATTTAGAAATTTTTCCGAATATTTGACGACCTTCATTAAAGGATGCAGAACTGAAATAACGTCCACTATAGCAACACTTTCCTCGATCGAATAAGGCATTTTAGAAAAACACAACTGCAAAGAACTATGCTACACTAAAGAATCAACGGTTTACAACTAACGAAAAATAGGCGAAAGTAATAACATATACAACCAATAATTACACTAGTAGTAGCAGCAGCAGCAACGGGAGCAGCGTTAAAAGTAACACTCAAATAATTGCAGTTCGAACGGTTCTGTTCTATTTGAATTTATTTACTTTAGTTACGGATTCTATAAATTATATCAACCAAACCACGCCATCCGTAACAATTGGTTGTATTGGAAAGTTAAAATCAAGATAGCTCTTATCAAAACCTGAGAAAGTTATCATCAGTAATTTTTGATCCGATGAAAAACAAAAGTGGGAATGAATCAGTAGTATCCTATCAAATTTTCTGTCTGTTCCACAAATATGCAATCCCCATTAACTATGCAGTTCCCAAAAAAAAGTCAAAAAGTTTCCATCTATCTCGGTTTCAATGATTGATGTTAAACTATATATGAATGAAATTCAGCCGTTGCAAATATATATCTTATGTAGATTATGTGAATTTTTTAGAATACGTAGAAAATCTAGAACAGATGATAAAACAAAATTATAAAAAAACATGGAATACGCGTATTGGTAACCTAAAAATATTAGTACTCTTTGAAAGATCATTTTATTAACAGTGGTTGAATAATTTGTCATTTTATGAAATTTTTGTGTAATAATAATAATATTGAAAATTTTTAATGAAAATAACCATTTTTGTTTTATGATAAAAGAGCCTGTTTATTTAAAACAAACGTAATTCCTGATCGATTTTTTTTTTAAATAAAGAATTGCAATGCAATGTTAAAAACCAGTTACAAATAAAGCAGAATTCTTCATAGGATTAAAACTTTAACTGAAAAATAAAATTCATTTTATAAAGTAGAAAATTTTGATTTTAATTCCAAATGAAATTGGAATTAAAAAACTTCTGATCGAAGTTTTTATTTTTATTTCTGTAATGTTAAAAGTGATAATTATTTCAGTTTTATGTAATTGTTAGGGAAAAAATCATTAAAAATGATTTTTAAATAAAACTCTACTAATTTAATGAACAAATTGTTGAAAAATAAATAAGTATAGTGACTGCAGGTAGAATAAAATTAGAGTTATTAAGAAAGCGGTGGGGTGACAAATGAGTGATCGAGAGAGGTGTAGTATTGAAGTGTTTTGTCATAGCACCGTATTATATAGTCTAGTCAGTCAGTTTAGTGCGTGATATGCGGTGAGGTGGGGAAGAGTGACAACGGATCGCGCGCGAACATACCTAGTCGCAAGCGGATCATGTACTTGAACGGAAGGGGCATTCTGCTAATATTATTAGCGGTTTTTGCCACCTGCAATTGTAATATAACTGACAGTAAAGAAGGTAGGATAAAATAATAATAAAATTTTTATTTCTATATGTATGTAAATTTGAACAATTATATAGGTATACCTAAAATACAACACGTCAAAAATATTGTAATGGAATGTTTAACCTTATATACATAATTTTGGCAAGTTTTTTCTTAGTATCTGACACTAGTATTTCCAAAAAATGAATAAAAAGGTTCATTTTCAGTAGAAACAAACTTATACTCGATAAAAAATTTCACTGACACGAGAAAAATAATATAAAATTCTTGTTTTAGATCATATTACACTATTGTATAAAATTTAAAAATCCAAAAGCTAAAAAAGTTACAGAAAAAATACTTAATATTACAAAAATTTATTCAACCATTTAGAGATATTTAGTTATCTGTAATAAATGAGCTTAAGTTTTCAAAGTACACCTAATATGAAACATTTTGTTAAGATGGTTGTTACAAAGAAAATTAAGATTATTCGTAAATTAACGTATTACAATAAAATTGATAAACGACAACCGAAAATTAATTTAAATATCTCACCAAAAATCATGCCAACGTTTAATAATAATTACTTTACATTTACTTCAATTTGTCACAAAATTCTAATTATTATGACTATTCTTAATAGACAGAATGTCATAAATAGAAGTTGAATTGTCATATTCATACTGAAATATTGCTAACACACGTTAACCCTACTTACAAATTAAATTTTAACCTGAAAACTTTTATCGCAGTAGTTTCTGGTAACTTCAATTTGTCACAAAATTCTAATTATTATGACTATTCTTAATAGACAGAATGTCATAAATAGAAGTTGAATTGTCATATTCATACTGAAATATTGCTAACACACGTTAACCCTACTCACAAATTAAATTTTAACCTGAAAACTTTTATCGCAGTAGTTTCTGGTAATTCATAATTAATTATAACACTAAATATCTTACAAAATAAAATTAGATATAAAAATGTCATTAATTGATAAATAAAAACTGATGACGAGTGCGGTATTTAACCCGTATTTTACGGTAGAAAAGACTGATTAATGAGAGCATTAAAAAAAAATCACAAATAACAATTTCTCTTTAAGTGTGTGATATAAATGTATGTATGTGTATATTTTAATAGGTACATTTAAATAGGTAATAAAATTATTTATTCATAATTACGTGCAGATAACTTTATAATTATCTGCATAGTATAACATGCATACTTTATCAATTAAAAAATAACATAATTCGGTGACTATAAATTACATAATGATTAATATTTATTTCATTGAAAATAACTTGGTCATTGCAAAATAACTTTTTTTCTTAACTTGGTCAAAAACACCAATAATGGATAAATCATACGTTTGATTTCCTTCTGCATATTTAAAACAGTGTACGAGTAACATAGATGCAATTAAATTAAAATTATTATCTTCAAAATACTATTCAGAAAAATTTGGCCAATAAAAGCGATGTTTATTTGATAGGATTAACTATCAAGAAAGGTTTCTTTGTATTAATATTAGGTGAATAAAAAACATTTAGCAGAATGAATAAAATAATAATTAATTACTCGTATAACTCTACAGATCAAATTTTTATTATGTAGTTAGGTCAGTTAACAACTTATTTAAAAGGTATTAAAAACCTTTTAATGTGGATGCCAGCATTATTATTTTAGTATGTACAAAAACAACGATTAATTGTATAACAGAAAAATATAAATATTGAAAGGTCTTTCCTCCGATAATTAAAGGTAAATTGATCAAGGTTATTTTGTATATAAATTTAAAAAAAAATTAATTTTCCTAAACTTCTTTAGTAAATGATTTTCTTTCATTATATCTTTTTAATCATTACATTAATCTTTAGGCAAATTAAAATGAATTTATTTATCTTGAGTTTCTCAACCCCCACCCCTACCCGTTACGTCTTCTTTTAATAGAGGTTCACATTACATAAACATAACAATTTTTTTTAAATTATCTAAACATATAAAAAAATAAAATTTAAAAATTTCCAGATTTATGATCATGGTTCGTTTAAATTTCAGCAAGATTTTTTTTTTTTTAATTTATATAAATAAGACAATCTTCTTTTTGTGTATGTCCTAATAACTCAAAAACGACTTAAACGATTTCGCTTAAAATTTCACAATTTATTATTATTTGTCCCGGGACTGTTTACATGTTAACACCGATATGAAATTCGAATAGTTTAAAAGTCTATATATTAGTTCCGTAATATTTAATCACATAGCCTGAGGCAGTCGATATTGATATAGACAACGATAGATATAGACAATGACAATCGATATAGAGATACCTCTCGATATATACAACCACAATAAATTTAGTAAAAGAAGTTTTAGATAACTTATCTTTACGTTTATTTTTTATTTACGATTTATATAGTAGTGAGATTGATGTGGTTTAAACTGAGGTAAACATGTCGGCCTCGAAGGCGCAAGTGGTAGCGTCTCGGCCTTTTATCCGAAGGTCCCGGATTCGAATCCCGGTCACGCATGGCATTTCATACTCATCCTCTGAAGCAATACCTAACGGTGGTCCCAGAGGTTAAAAAAAAAGAAAAAAGCCAAAAAAAACTGTGGTAGCGAAACATTACTGGGTTCACTAGTTTAATAGTCCTTAGTGTTGACCGTCATATTTTTTTCGTAATGTTTACTATTAATCTAATCGTGAAATGTTTTATTAATTAAAAAAAAAAAAAATATTAATTTAGATTTTGGTATTGTAAACTTATGTCTTAACTAAATTTTTGTTTTCTTATTTTTATATAAACATTTTAAAACTGTTATAATATATCATATGAATATTAATCATTATTATAATTTCTTATCGCGTAAAATAAATAAAGAACTTAGTGATTTGATAAATAAATTTATATTAATAATAATTGGGAAATATAAACAAAAGTATTCCTTTTAAAAAAGCAAAGTAAAAAAAAGTAAATTATTCCATATAATTTTACGGATTTTATGCTCTGTCCACTATTACCATTATGGTAAGAGCATAAAACCCGTAAAATTTAATGTCATTTTCTTTGTATTTCGTTAGTTAAATAAGAGAAAAGGAGATTAAAATGAAAAATAGGTTCGTAAAAACGTTTTTATCTAGCATGAAAAATAGGAAGGGTAAGTAATAAAAAACTAGGAAATATAATAGCCAAATATATTTATATCGCCTGATTTGGATTAATTATTTGATATTTCTTTAAATTTAATAAACTTTCTTATAAGCTTACTAAGATAAGAGTTTAAAATAAAAGTCTAGTAATAAAATAAAATATTAATAAATATCTACTTTTTTCACTACAACATCATCTTGGAAAATTAGCGAAATATTAACCTACAAAAAGCATAGTACATAAAATATAGAATACTTATCTATTTAAAAAAAAGAAAGTTTTTTAATTATAAATCAACTTCCTACTGGTTTATTTAATATCTGAAAATAGTTTTTTTTTTTTTTTTATTTTGAGTGATAAACACTGTTTACTTGTTATCCTCATATAGTTTATGAGGGTAGAACAATTAAGATTTTAATAAAATAGTAGCCGATCACCGTGGCGGAGTGATACCAGTTATGCTTTTCATTCAGAGATTCTGGGTTCTAGTCATGGTCAAACCATGACAATTTTTCACATACTAAAAAAAAATCATTTATAATTTTCATCTATCCGCAGCTGTTACAGAGTGCTAACCAGAATAAACGGAATATAGTTAATTGCTGTTGGACTTTCTCTCAATTATTTTTCATCTAATTATTATCATTTAAGTCAATTATAGGCGTTTAACACTTCTGAGAGAATAGATTGCAGATATCTAATTGTCAAAAAGAAAACTAATACAATCGTTTATATTATAGGAATTATCTATTTATAACTTTTTTTATATAGATCATTACAATATTTTTGTTTATTTTTTTAAGAGTGAATAAATAAAAGTTCAAAATTTATTATAATATTTATATTAAAGAATAAATATAAATATTCAAGAGCGTAAATTCAAATAAGTTAATAACGTAATGCAAATTAACATGAATTTATTATTCTATTGTTGAAATACTGCATGTAATAGAGAACATAAAATATATACATACATATATTTATTATTATTTTTTTTTTTTTTGTAAAACAAAAAGTGTTTTCCATTGACTTAGATAATTTGTATTTTAACAACCAAATTTGTTTTGTTTTTAACAGCTGCAATAAAACACATATAACACGAAACAATTTTAAGAGAATATATAATGATATAATTTACAGACAAGAAATATTTCTTCTAAAACGTAAACTTCAATAGAATCTATTTTAATTATTTTTCAAAATTTAAATTTCTTCTTATCTATGATTAATAATATACGTAAACATATAGATATGAAGAACAAAAAAAAATTATTGGTTTATTTAAAACTGTAAGAATTATCTTAAAAATTAATTAAATCCTAAGGAATCTATTGATGTGCTTTATTGTTTAGTATGATTTTTATTAAATTCTACATTATATATTCGCATTAAAAACTGACAATCCTTTCTTCCTGAAAATATTCTAATCAACAAATAATATAAGACTGAATAAATTTAATTAGTTTTAAAAATTGACGTATTTCGTAAACATGTAATTTTGTAACGTAAACATGTGGCCGGCCTCCGCGGCGTGAGTGGTAGCATCTCGGTCTTTCATCCGAAGGTCCCGAGTTCGAATCCCGGTCAAGCATGGCATTTTCACACAGGCTACAAATCGTTCATCTTCATCCTTTGAAGCAATACGTAACGGTGGACCCGGGGGTTAAACAAAAAAAAAAACTAAACATGTGATTTTGTAACATTTATTTGGCAAATGTTGCAAATTCACATATTTATTTATTTCATAAATGTTACAAAATCTTTAATAGTGATATTCAATTATATAATTTTTATATTTATTATTCAATTAATAATCTATAGATTATTAAGTTTTATTATTATTCTAATGTATGCATTGCAATCTGTTCAACTAGTAAGCAATAAGTAACCCCACCAGAGCCTACTGAGATGACGATGATATTACATGTAAATGAAGTGTAGTCTTGAACATTCCTGAGTCGTGTGGTTAATTCAATCCCAACCACTAAAGTACATCAATATCCATTGTCTAGTATTCAAGCTCGTATAAAAGCAAATAACGTTTACTAGGAGGACCTCAGAACCTTCGACTTTGAAAATCAACTGTTAAACAACTGATTTTCGACGACGAGTTAACCACTAGACCAGTCCGGTTGGCTGGGTCTTTATTGTGTCCTTGTTCTTTGCATAGATAAATAATAATTAAAATTAAAAAAAAAAATATATATATATATATATATATATATATATATATTAATTTAAAAATTAATATAATTTTAAATAATATTTATTTAGAACAATAAAAAATTGATTTTTTTCAGTAGTGATCTAGTGCATACTTCACATAGATAAGGTAATTTTTTATTTTTATCATTGCAGTTTTTAAACAAGTTTTATGCTAGAATGTTTCGGAAGTTTTTAAAATTATTTATTTACATTTTTAGTTAGTATTAAGTGAAAATATTTCTAATTTTTTCCATATAAAATGCGGGGGAAAGTAAAACAAAGAACTGTAATAATTTAAGTTAAATACTTTTCATTACGGTGCGATTTAATATGTCTATGGTTTTATATATATATATATATATATATATATATATATACAGACCCACCGGGTTGGTCTAGTGGTGAACTCGTCATCGCAAATCAGCTGATTTCGAAGTCGAGAGTTCTAAGGTTCAAATCTTAGTAAAGGCACTCTTAGGCAATCTTAGTAAAGACTTTTATACGAATTTGAATACTAGGTCGTGGATGCCGGTGTTCTTTGGTGGTTGGGTTTCAATTAACCATGCATCTCAGGAATGGTCGACCTCAGACTGTATAACACTACACTTCATCTACATTCATACATATCATCCTCAATCATCCTCTGAAGTAATAACTAATGGTATTACTTTTACTTACGGTATTAAATTTACTTCGTAAATTTAATCTACCCAGAAACATCCGTGGTATCGTGTACAATGATAATGAAATTTTGAACCAGATGTTTCTGTTTTTGCCTAGTACTAGGTTACTGCAAAAAATGTAATATTATCATATATATTTTTTATGTTAGAAGAGTTTTTGATAATTTTTTTCTTTACTTTCAATTTTGATTTTTTTTGGTTCTATATCTTTAATTTTATTATCCGAGTAGGGAACCTTTTGCACTCCCTATCGGAATTAGTTAAGTTTTATATAGTTTCCTTTTTCTATTATTTTAGCTTTTATATTTTAAAGACTCCGTCTGCAATATTAATTTTGAGTTTTATTTCATTTTTTTAACTTTTGTTTTAATAAATTTTTATTATATAATTTATATTAGTTTTAAACCTTATTTAGTTTTATTATTTTAGTGTTATTTTACTTTTTTATTAAAGAAAATTCCAGGCGATGATAACGCACAGCCATTTTTCGCCCCCAAACAAAAAAAAAATTACCTTATGGTGGTTTCGAAAGCTAAACAGAAAAAGAAAAAAATATATATATAAAAAGAGAGGGAGTGTATGTGTATGTGTATGACCGCGTGAGTGATAATTGATTACATATTGTTCATGTAATGGTTACATATTTATCAGTATGGTGGACTAACCCTATCAGTTTTCTATTAATATAAAAAGCAATCAATTAATTCAAAGTATCAATTAATTAGAAACCGAAAAGAAAATTACTGATATCATTCCTTTTTACATTTTTTTTTTTTTGAAAAAAAAATGCTTTTTTCAAACAACAGAAAACAACATGCTATTAGGATACTAAATGGTAAATTTTTTACAGTGACCTTGCTTTTATTATAAAATAAATACAAATTTTAACAATCAATTAGCAATATAAAATATATACAAATTTTAACAATCAATTAGCAAGGTTAAAACATTAACCTTAGGAAAGATTTCTGCCGAAATTAAAAAAAATAAAATTATTGAATATTTTTATCCATATTTTTATCCAATATTTTGGATATTTTATTAGAATAAAAGTAAAACTAGATTTAAAAATATTTTATACCAGTGAAAATTATGTGAATAAATAACACATATTTATTTCATAGTCCGGTCTATGCACTACTGGCAGTATCCGATTACAATTTCCCCAGGTGGAAGCGTGGTACTATCGACAAGTTCTCACAGAAGCGAAAGTAGTATTCCCACCAAGAAAATAAAATAATGTAAAAACAGAATCAAAATATAATCCAGAATATATTTTATAAATTCCTGGTGGAAAAAACATACATCTTTCTGGGTAAAATTGAAAAAAAAAGTTCTACATCAATTATAGGAAATTTAAGGTGCTTTGATTATGATTATTTTTTTAATTTGGTTATTTAAAATGCATCATGAGAGATTAAATCGTTATAAAGGTCAAAAGAGGGAAGGATTCCTCATTAAATATTTTATGTTGATCGATAGTAATATATTTTAATTATGGTTAAAATTAGTTCCCTAGGGAATTTTTTTTAAATTCGTTTGTAATCTTTAAAACTGGTATAGATAAAACAGAATTAAAAATTAGGAATAACGAATTTTCATTTTCTTTAGTTGTGTATGAAACAAAAATATACTTAAAAAGTAAGGTTGTAAACAATATGCAAACAGTAAAGAGTAATTTTTTAGGATATAGATTTTAATGAATTTAAAGTTTAAAAATATTTAAATTCTTGTTTGATCAAATGATGCTTTAGATATTTAGTAACTGAAAAAGGCTTTGGAAGACAAATAGGTCAAAACGTTTTGAAGCTATTAATATTTCTCTTAAGAGAAAATTATTGAACACGTTTTGAAAAATGACATCTTGAATGTTGAAATTTTTTCATGTTTTTTTTTTTTTTTTTAGTCGAAGTTGTTTTAGAAGTAATACAGGGGTAGCATCAGCACAAAATTCAATGATAATCTCCCACAAAAACTAGGAAAATCAGATCCTGTCATAAATATAATCCTCATAAATATCCTTTATTTATTTACTTATTTATTTAATACGGTATTTATTAAATTGTTACAAAGAGAATTAAAAAGGATTAAATTAGTTGGAGGTGGGATGACATCATTATCTTTCAGTAACATAACTTATAAATCAGGTAGTGCGCTACATATGTTCCCATTTAACTTTTATTTTTTTTCACAGTTGGTATTAATTTGCATATTGTTTTATGATAATTTAAATTAATTTTAATGAAAGAGATGTGTTATTTGTATCAATAAATTATTTATACGATTTTAAGACTGAGTTATTATAAATATATTATTAGTCTAATTAATACACCAATATAAAATAATAGATTAATAAAATCATTTTTTTTGTATTCTTCTACTATTGACCATGATAATTATCGTTTAATTGGGGTTTCAACTTCTTTTTCTTCTCTTCTCAGTACTTTCTCATCCTCTCGAAATTATCTTTTCTTCTTATCAGACGTTTATTTCTATTTTCTTTCTCTTTGCGCTGTCTTGGAACGTCTTGGTAGTTTGGTCCGTTGTACTCTTGTCTCTTGCTGATAAAAAATATTAATTTAAATAACTTACATTAAGTGTTACATTACATTAAGTATTTTTCTGGTGGTAAGAATTTTTTATTTTAAGTCTTATTAAATAATTTTTTAGGTAAACAACAGATTAATCGTGTTGACTCTGAATATTTACAAACTTCCAACAAAATTATGATAATTTTATACAGAAAATAGTAAATGTAGCAGAGGTTTTTCTAACCTATGACTTCACATTTCAGCAGAAGTAAGGTATATTTATCATATTTTGTATATCTTTTAAAGTGAATTCTAAACTGTTTATCTAATCCAACGTTTCTCAACCTGGGGGTCACGGTGATATGAAAGGGGAGTCGCAAAATTAGCCTACAAAACTTTACACGTAAATAATAATGAAATCATTTTATGAGAAAAAAATCATTTATTATAAATACTTTACTTACACATAAAAAAATATCTGATGTGGAATCACATGACTTCCTTGTACGTCTATTAAATCACATAAACACATTTTTTCTGCGCTTCATTTAAACTTATTCCATTTGAAAGTGAGATACAATCCTCCAATTCTTTAATAACGTGTTCAGTTATAGAATTGTATTGTGATGAAACCCACATATATTACATTTTTTTGGGGTGTCCGAATCAGCATTTTATATTAGTTTATATATTAATTTTTTTTCACGTCGCTGAAATAATTATGTGGTGTAAGTGGAACATGTCGGATCCGTAACTACGCACACATTGGTTCGAATCCAATTTCATATACATAAATATATTTTTTTAATTTAAATATATTGATTTATTAATTATTAACCTCTGTAAAATTTTTAATTTAAATGAAAAGTACATAAAATTTTATTTCACTAATAACTTCTAATTTTTTTCATATTCTTTTTCAATCGGAGGTTAATGTGTGTGTGTGTGTGTGTGTGTGTGTGTGTGTGTGTGCGGAAATGCGCGTAATTATTAATAAATCAATATATTTAAAGTAAAAAAAAAAGGAAATGAAGTTGGATTCGAACCGATGTGCCCTCCCCTTGTAAGATCCAAATATTTTATTAATTAACATCCAAAATGTTATTTGGCTATAACTCTTGAACCAGTGAAAATAAGTACTACTTATGATACTGTTGAAAAGATCTAAACGAGGCCAAAACCCAAATTTTTTTAAGAAAAAGTCCAAAACCAAAATTTTTTTGGATTTTTTTGAACGCCGAAACTAATCAAAATGGATTCAGGGATGGTCAAAATAATATTTATGTTGAAATATAAAAACTGAAATTTTTTGCGATTTCAATACTTCCTTTACTTCGTACAAAGAAGTAAAGATAAGTGCCCTTATATAAAAAAAAAATAGTTAATGAGATGAGGTCGCGTTTATTTTTCATTTAAAAGTTTCTCCATTCGTGGACCTATGTTAGAAACAGACAAAAGTAAATTTGTTTCAAGCGATAAAAGACAATTCCTATATTTAATTTTTAGTGAAACCATAGACGGAAAACCATTTTCACAGAGGTAAGACGTGGCGAAAGGGATTAGTATTTTCAGTGCTTTTTTGATTAAATTTCCATATTAACTTCGACGAGTAAACCAAAACGTATCTATATCTTCAGAAGTGAATTGTAACTATAATATTTTATCGACAAACATCTTAATGATCTGGTTGTGAATTTCAACTGGTAACTTAGCAACTACAAAAACGTTTTCGCTAAATGGATTCAGTACCCATCTCTTCAAGAAGTTATTTTTATCTTCTGGTAAATACTCCCTCAACTGAATCTTTGGGTCACGCAAATGCATCTGAATACTATCCAAACTGTGGTGAATAATAGTCAACCAAATTTTCTTCAACCAAATTTTTCTCAATATAATCGGGAGTGGAAACATATCAAAATTTTTGTTTTGAAGACGAATAATCCAAAGATCAAGCTTCTTATTGAAAGTATGAACTTTATCTCTCATTAATAAAATGTTTTTATTACGTCCATGCAAATTCACAATCAAGTCTTTTAAATGTGAAAATACATCAGGTAATTAAACCAACAACACATACTCATCATTCTGTAAAAACATTGAGAATGGTGTTTTTATCCTGGAAAAATATTATTAATTCATCTCGCAATTCCAATAACCGGTTTATAACATTTTCCCCCGCGATAATCATCTGATTTCTGTATGGAAAAAGTTATTTTTTTCTTTTCGCCCATTTTATCGCATAGTTTAGCATAGTATAGTATATTTAGCATAGTTTATAACAGCCGCCGCTAAATAATTTTAACTAGGTTTTATTGGGTTGGGATTGAGGGTTCGCGAAATATTCATTATACTTTTTTTTTTACTTTTTGAAGGTCATGGAGCTAAAACGGTTGAGAATCTCTGCTCTAATCTATTAGTAAAAATCTATTTTGAATTCGATCACTTCTCCCGAGGTGGATAATTTCTTGCTTTTACTATTTTCTTAGGAAAGGTGTTTTGCTGATGGTTTTCTGGTAAAACTGCATCCATTTTCTTCTTCAGCGTATTTATTTTTTTATTATTTTTTTTTAACTTTCAACTTCTTAAATGAGAACGTCTGGAATTTGTTTAAGGTATTTGCATCATGTTAGGGAAATATCCCTTCCTCAACTTCTGTTTATTGTTTATCTCCTTAGCAATATAGGTGATATTTACACATCTTTCTATTGGTCGATAATGAAGTTTAACGTCGTATCTAGGATGAAAAAGAAATTAACGTTTCTTTTTTTTGAAATTTTTATATCCGTTAAATAAGACTTAATTCTCAGAACTGATTTGTTTGATAATTCTTTCTTAGTTCTGTTATTTATCAATAACAGTTAATTCTTTAGTGTATAGTTCTGAATATATTTATTTCTTCATTAAATTATTATCCGTAAATATTTGATTCCAGTTGTAGCTTTACATTTTTAATAAATATTTTTTATTTTTTTATATTTAAAAAAATAAATAAATAAGCAATTACGGTAGTGTTTTAGATAATTATTTGTTGTTTACTTCGTAGTAAAGAAGGTATTGTGATCGCGAAAAATTTCGGTTTTCAGATTTCAACAAAAATATCCATTTTGACTAGTTTCGGCGTGGCATCTGTACGTACGTACAAAATTCGAAAAAATGTGGATTTTGCACCTTTTATTAACTGCAGTAATAAGCCCTCGCTGAGAACTTTTCAACGACATATCATAAGTGGTACTTATTTTCATTGGTTCCACAGTTATAGCCAAATAAAATTTTAATTAATGAAATATTTGAAGCTTACAAGGGAAATTGGTTCGAATGAAACTTCATATCCATTTTTTTTTTTTTTTTTTTTTTTTTTAATTTAAACATATTGATAATTTTAAAAATCTGATTGTAAAAAAAAATTACGATAAATAATTATTCAATAATAACAATATAAAAAAAAATAAAAAAATATCAGAGGTTATTAATGAAATAAAATTTGATGTACTTTTCATTTTAGAAAAATGTGTGTACTGGTATGTAATTTAATAGGCGTACACGGAAGTTATGTGGTGTCCACATCAATTTTTTTTTTAAATTCAGATAAGCACCTTACATTTAATTTTCTATTGAATGTTTAATTATAACCTAATCATTGTAAGTATTTTTTTAAATATTTATTTAATGTCCTATAATTGAGAAATAGAATTTACTGGCTAGAATTTACTGATATGCTATATGTAATAATACCAATTAACTGTATTGTAATATATAAATAGCATAATTTATGCATTTTTTGCTACATAATAAATATCAATTAAGAATAGTACAATATTCTGACAACTCAGGGAAAGTGTTGATGTAATTAAGACACTATTTCGCAGAAGCGTGCTATATTTTACACATTTACTCACATTATTTTGTCTATTTACTTTCCTGTTTGTAAAATTTATTATTTTTTAGGCTATAAAACTTCAAACTGAAATTTTATTGTCGCTTATCGTATAAATGAAACAAAAATAATATTAAACAATCATACCGATTTAGAATTTACTTTTTATTGTAATAAAAAGTTAAATATAATCTTGTAATAATATTAGTAGACAGTATAACACTAAGATCTAAATTTTATCGTCAGTTACTTGAAAGAACTTCAAATTCCAACACATACTTTGAACTTCATTAAAAAACCTATAATACTCAGGGCACGTTACGAAGTAAATAAAGATTTTGGCCAAGAAGTGCAATAACTTGTCTTGACGTAGCGATAGATCGTTAACGTCTTTCAGTTATATTTGTTTCACGTATCTTAATATATTTCCATATAACCTATAGAATGATATGAACTTGATTTTTGTTTTCTGATATTTTAAATTAAGTAGATGGAATTTAGATCATTTTACTCGAAAGTTATTTGTAGGCTTACTTAATAATGTAAAGTATAAAATATTACTTATTTTTCAACGGAAAAATACAGCGCAGCCTATTTGCATATAGTAGAAGTAATGAAACCAATTTTTATCATTTCAGTTGATAAATATTATTGTCAAAACAATTAATCCGATAGTTATCGTATTAATCCACATTAGTTCTAGTTATCAAGTTAATATCTTGTATTTATAATCATTTTCCATTACTTACATAAGTAATTTATTTTAGAAAAGCTAATATTTACGTCAGTTTATTGATTGTTATATAACAATAGAAATACGTATTTTTATTGAGAAACTCATGTAATTAATCAAAATGTATTATAGGCATAAAGAATGAAGATTTAAGATGTTGATTGCAGTAAAATTAGATGCAAAGAGAAGTCTCCATTGAAACCTATCAAGAATTATAAATGTATACTGTAGACATGTGGATATGTACGATAAATGTCTCGTGTATATATATATATATATATATATTTATACAGTGCAACTCAAGTAGAAAATAAAGATAAACAATTAAACACACTGAAGATTCCGAAGAATATTGATCAAGTCCATAATGTAAAAAAAAATAAAGAAAGAAAAGAATACACCAAGAAGTATATCTCACAGTTGCACAAAAAATGAACCAAACAATGAAATATCAGAGAAAAAAATAAAAGTTAAGAAAAAAAAATTGGAGAAAACAAAACTAAACGGTAAAAAACGAAAAATTTAGATGAAGCATAATGTCCCATTATAGTAGATTACCCAAATTTCGAAGAGTCTCCATCACAAATCCAATACGTGCAGCCGCTGTAGGTGCCAAACGTTCTACTATTATCCAAGAGGCTAACTGTGAGCCAACTCACATTACTGTTCAGTCTCATATTTTATTTAGTACTGAACTGTTGTATCTCCTCTCGAATGCTCGGAAATCCCACATAGTCATATATCTCAGTGTTTCTTGTCAATCAAGCTAATCTTGTAAACCACGGCGCCTCTGTTCTCAATAACTCATTCTGAAATCGCTAAATGATGTCAATGTTACTCTCGCGACCTCCTGCTTAACAACTAGTATGAACTTTACATTAAGCTATTTTCGTCTCTCCTTGATGTGAGTCTTTCAGTTTTTTACGTCATACGGAGATTGAGAAGCAGACATAGGTATTGCACGCTGTTAGAAGCGGGTTGAAAACACCGTTCAGGTGAACTCGAGGCAGACTTTCCTCTTCATCGCAAAAGTAACGTGTGTTGACTTTACCGAATTTGCCTTCATCTTCCAATTAGATGGTCATTCATTAACCAACTATCTTGGATCTGAAGATAGTCTGAATCTTACTAGAAGCAGCGATAAGGTCACCATGCACAGCCAGGAATGCCGTGTCGTTCGCAGACGATGTATCCGTGACGTCCTCGGGAGTCGGAAAATCCGTTGTGACGATAAAAAATAAAATAAATCCTTGAACCGACCTTTGAGGAACATCCGACTCGGTATCAAAGAATATTAACATGTCCTGATTGTACTTCATTTGGGAGAAACGTCCGTCCAGGTAGCTTTGCATGACAGGTTAAGAAAGTATCTTTTTCAACTTATGCAGTAGACCTTGTTTTTTTATATAGTAACCAGACCTTATAAAAGGTCTTTTGGACGTCTATAAAAACAACTGAGCAGTACATTTCTTCTCTAGGCACTTGCTGATAACGTTCACAATCCGGTGAGTTTGTTCGATCATCAAGTGACCATCCTTGAAGCCGAATGGTCAGGAATAACAAGGCCCATCTTCAGAATCTGCATAATTCCCGAAGAAGTAGTCGTTCAAATAACTTTGATAGAATTGACGGTAGGATTATTTGCCTGAACGAGGTTACATCGTGTTCCTGTTTACCCAGTTTCCAGACCATTACCATTTATTTGTGACACCTTCCATTCTGTCGAGAAATACATCGCCCGAAGAATGCCATTAGAGTGTTATATATCGGATGACCCTAAACGGAAGCATGAACAGAATTTTTTAATTATCAAATCATACCAAACAGGTTTCTTTGAATTCCTTCTTTCCCTGATCATTTGTAGAACATCTGCCGACAGAAAGGATTTTACTGGAGACTCATACGAATAGTGTTACTCAGAAATTCATGTGTCTCTTTTTCACCAGCTCCCCGTATACCAAAATGCTGAAAGACCTTGTCGAGATGCCTAGCGAATATTTCAGCTTTCCCATTGTCGCTTCTAGCCCACGGCCCACCCAACATTTTTAGGGAAGGGGTCGTTGGTGATGGACTCTTGAAGCCCCTCGTGGCTTTCCACAGCGAGTAATCATCCTTCTTCAAAGGGATAGATTCATTAAGAAGTCCCTAAATGTCTCGCTCTTAATATATCTCAGCAGCTGTTTTAATCTACGAGTAGCCCTGTTCAATGATACTTTATCCTCGTGCCTTTTGTAACATTACCAACTTTTTCTAATCTTATTAATATAAGAAATTTTTTAAAAATTGTTTATAATCACACTAGTAACAATTATAACGTTTAATTTAGATTTACTCAAGTCTAAACAGATTAAGAAGAAGAAAATTAATTTTTTTTGGTTCCAGAAATGTTAATAAAAAAAAATCCGAATAATGATTTATCTGGAATAAGAAGACTCAAATTCATGCCCAAAAACTTCAAGGAATTTGAGTTGTACTGTTGATTACAGGTCTTTTCTTACACATATATTTCCTCAGGGGTTAAAAGCGTACTGACATGATCTTCTTTGAAGTATAATTAATTTTTTAAGATCTAAAGCTAAAAAAACTAAGTATTACTCTTGTAGTTACAAATATATTTTTTTATTTATATATCCAGCTGTGATAATTTTTCATGAATGAGCCGTTAAATTTTTGCAATTTTAGGTTATACTTAAAATGAATTTAAACATTTTTTAAATGGAATTATTTTTACCTTCATTAAAATAGAAACATTATCACAGTTTTGTTATAAGTCACTCATACATTCAGTATTAAATAGTTGAACTGCACTAATATTTATCGAATAACAGCAAATAAATAAGGGAATATAAATAATAAAATAAATTTCGAATAACTTCAATACTCCACAGGATTTGAGGTTAGATGATAAATTTTTTCAACCTTTAATCTTTAAAAAATTGAAATTATACCATATTTTTTGTAAAGTTAGAACTGAATTCACGTGGAAAAAAAACAGTATGTCTTCTCGTATTTGAAGAATCTTTGGAATTATTTCAAATTCTCATTTCACTCTATACATTGCAAATAATTTTAATTTCAAGCGGGATAAGTCTGACTTAAAAAAAAAGTTTTAATGAAAAACTAACGTGAACAACGAAGTGTTAAATGCCATATTCATAGATGTGGCTTTCAAAGTTGTATTTTAAAAAGGCATTTTTTTATGGGATTACCGCTGCTATGGTCATTAGTCCAAATGGAAATTTGTAGCGTACGATAAATATCTTGCCTAACCGGGATTTCTCCAGATGAAAGGCCGAGACGCTACCTCTCTGCCACGGATGTTGGCCAAAGTTGTCTTAAAATGTTAAAAGTTACTTTTAAACCCTACAAATAATGAATAAAATAGATATTTTATAGAAAAATAAACCACTGTAAAAAAATAAAATTATTATGTATATTGGTGATGCTTTCTCAGAGAAAACTTATATTAACAATTTTAATAAGTAAAAGAAATTAAGCAGAAGCTAGAAATAAAGTCTACTCTATAAAAATCTACTTTATAAAAACTAGCCTATAATAATTATAAAAATAAAATTAAACCTTGAAAATAAGTTGTCGGCGTCTATAGAAATAAATAAAAGGAGCTGTATATTACACGTTGATTATGTCTGGCTAAATGCAGACGCTGAAGATAAGAAAGACTTAAACATGTTTTAGTTTTAACATAAATACGACGTGGAGATGGTTAAGTAAAAAAAAACATAACATTTTAATGTGCAATATAATTGTGTAAAATAAATTGTCACAAGGTTGTATCATACCTCATTTCAATTTTTTAGTCGTGACAGCGTAGTGTTAATCGATTAAAAAATTAAATAAGATAGACTTTTAAGAACGAAACAATATCCGAGACACTAAGAAAAAAAAACACGAAGAAAAATTCGAGATAATTTCAATAAAGCTATTTCATGCCTACATTAGGGTTCCTATTCAAAATTAGGAATATGGAATAAATGTGACAGAAATAAAATAACAAATATTTATTATTTTCTTTTCACATTTATTTAAGGGTCAGAGGCCAACTGGAGAAAGTTTGAGACCTTCGCAATCGAATTCCTCACCACCAATGTGGCAGAGGGGCGGAGAAGAGGGTTCTAGATGATATCATAGTAGGGAAGGGTGGACAGTCCCACCCGTGAGTGGTCGCATGCTTAGGTGTGCGGCCTACAACGATCGGGTGGGGACTCCGTAGGTGGGAAAAAGTTAAGACCGAGATCCGATTGCGTGGGTGGGGGGAGGGGGAGTGCTGGGAACGGCATAGTCGGGCCTGGTTCTTCCCCTTCCCTTGGTTAGAGGCAGGCAATGCTAATGACCGAGACCCGGTCTCTGGCGGGCGGGCTGGGAACGACAAAGTCGGGCCTGGTTACCGTCCGCTGGGGATTTGAGGCAGGCAACTGAAACTCCAATCGGGGGGGACCGACCTGCCGTGCCGGATTTTTAGCTGGTGGGTGGGGAGGCCTCCTTTGAGTTAAAGGACACGCCTCCGGGCCGGAGGCGTTCCTATCCAATTAAATTAATATTTAATTGGATGTCCAGCCCGGGGATGTAGGGTAAAAAAAAATAATTTAATATTTATCATTAAAATAATAAAAGAGATGTGATTAAAAATAAAATTTTATTAATGAAATTAGCTTAGTAAAAAAAATACCAATAAACTCTCTTAAATGTTTAAGGAAGTTTTTCCTGATTTTTCCTTCAAAATTTCGACTTTTTGAATTTAACACTATAAGATTACATGATATTTTAGCTTTAAAATAAGAGATAATTTATTAAATTCCGAGCAATAGTAAAGTTTTTATGATTTTTTTCCTTGATCGTTGTCGTAGTGTCTGTGATCTCTTTCATTCGTAGTTCCAAATTTTCTAAATTTTTCTGTGCCCCAAGGATACCTGGTGTGGTAAGCCAAAGAAAATAGTTGTGAATATACCCATAGACATTCATTACCTAAAGCAGTAATGACAGCTATTATGTCTATATATACAGACTTCGCAATCAGAACTACTGAAACGCTGCTTACATGGAAAAACTCAAATAAAAATCGAATGAAATCATTAACTGCTGCTGCATATGGCAAAGGCTACGAAAAACCCATTTGAGCAGTTTTGAGTTCTACATTTGTAGAACTCAAACCCCTTCAACTTGGTGTAACACAAATGCTGGTATTTGTTTTAATGATTCCATTTCTAAAGCTATTGTTTTACAAAGATTACAAATTAAGCCCTGAAAAATTATGATAGACAATTTAAAAGATGTAGACCGAAAAAGGATTGAAAAATCTGAAAAAGATGTAACAGAAGTATACTAAAAGAGGCGAGTTATAAAAAGATTACCAAAAAGTAAAAGCATGTCACAGAAAAAGGTGGCTAATGCCCTGAAGGATTTTATATCCTAGTAAGTACAATTTTCAGTAAATGTTATCTTAAATGCTCTTTTACCGAAAATGAGATTTTAGTAACTTTAAGTACACTTTTCTCAAGGACGGGGAACGAATTAACTTCAAACTTTTTGTGCATGTGTACCATCATTATATTTTAGCTGATGTACTATTATTACAACATAAAGTGAAAACTGATACAATAAAAAAATTAAATGGTCGGTGTTTTTATGTAAAAATTAAAACATATTTTTTTTTTTGTTGAGAATTATAAACTTTATTCAACCAAAATAGTGCACTAGTTCAGTTATAGCATCAGTAAGAGTGTGTATAAATTTCATGTTCGTAACTCTGCAAGTTTTTAAAATATTGGTTCCCAACTTAGATTAAATCAACCATTTAATTAACATCGGAACAGTAAATAGAAACGTGAGAGAAGGTATTTAACAAAGATATGGTGCTTTAAATCGCCCGGAAGTTGTGATGTCAAGTAGATTGGAGAAAATAAACTACACGCATTGAAATAGTACAATCTGACTAATCCTCATTGAAAAGACAAAAATACGTAAATTATTTACTTAATCAAGAAACATCAGACTCCTGATCAATTATCATTTATTTGGTCAATGACTTGTTCACCAGCTAAGCTTGCGTGAGAATATGAAATTGACATTTTTAGCGCATGAAAAATTTCAAGCCTAAACGGTATCCGAATCCTTTTCAATAAAAATGAATTTTCTAATCAAAATCTACGACTACGTCAGAGGTCGGCGGTATGGCGTTTCTGGCCAGATTTTACAAATTGTTAAAAAAGAATAAATAGATAATCGAATAATCCAAATATTTTATTCTTTGATATATCACTGTATATCGGTTATAGAGTTTAGAGGTAATTCACAGGAATTATTCCACGTACTACTCGTATTATTTTAAGAAAACCAATGGAATAATTTTTTAGTTTCTGTTACATTCTACAAATTGAGTTTGTTTAAATCTGTTTCTGGTAAAAACAAAAGAGTAATTTGTAAATATGCTGGGCACCGTATACCATTTAATTTGAATCAAATAATTTTAATTCTTGAACAGTAGTACTTGTTTTATGTTATTTACATTTGCATCTCTGTTAGTATTCAAAGAAGCACTGACGACTGAATAATACAGTTCATACACTTAACGTATTAGTTACAAATCGAATTTAATTTTATTTAAGTCTGTAGTCAGTGAAAAGATTTAATCCACGTACTGGGCGGAAATGTTTTTTCTACTCCGATCTGCCTAGCCTCATTATATCTGATATATCCTCAGTTAGCTTTTATTTTTAATATATTATATTGCAATATTTATCTTTTTGTAATGTTTTTTCTCTTTTATGGCCGTCCATAACGAAATTAACTGTCTTTGGTTGTCCTAACGTATACCTAATTTTAATTTTTTTTATAAAATTATTCCACTGACTTCTCTTTTCCTAAATTTTTAAAACATCATCTCTTACTTAATTTCAAGTAATTTAAAAAAAAAATTCTATTTAAAAAAATTAATTTTTGTTTCATCTTACACTCTTCATAAATATTTTTAAGAATCTGTTGTCCAGTTCCTATATCTAGGCGATTTATTTTCTCAAAAATAAATTTCTTGATTTGTGCCGAACTTAATGTTGTTTTTCTCCATCCTTCGTAATTTTATTTCCTAAATAGATGCTGATAATTTGCCGCTTCTGAATTATTCTATATTTCTATCTTAATATTTAATTTTTATATCCTTTTTGTCAATTTCATTACATCTATTTTATTGTTTTCTAATTTTCTAACAGTAGACAAATCTCTAAAATCTTTAGTATCTTGCCAAATTGAGATCATGCATTCCTTGAAATCATCATTATATTTAATGATGATAAGTCTTCTTTATGTAGACCACCTATTTAAACTGTTATTAATATAAACTCTCTCTTCGCTTCGTACCAGCGATATATTTTCTAAAGATTTGATACTGGCTTCATCTATCAAAAATATTCTCTTAGATTTCTAATTGCTAATATGATTCTTAAAACTGTGTTTTTTACGACACGAATTCTCTTCTTTCTTAATTCTTCCTTTGTATACTTCCTGTTCTATACCATTTTCTACAAAATTGATTATTTTAATATCGATATATTTGTCTCCTTTCATAGTCTCTATAGTTGTTTTATATTATTTTTATTAAATTTTAAAATATCTGTTAGTAACCTAACCTGAGACATCTTGTCTGGCTAAATTATTTAGACATTTTAAAACTATATTTTTGTTTTCTCTTTCTCTCAGTTTAGCAATAACTACTTTTATGATGTTCCTATTATCATAAATTGTAACTTCAACTTCATATCATTTTTTTTAATCGATTTGAATTCCATTTATCTCGTTTTTAAATACAATACGATAAAAATCTGTTTTTTTTTTTCATATTTAAAAGAAATATTCAAACAATTTGAATGAAAAGAAATATCGTTCGTGTACAAGAGCTTCATTAAGGTAATGTAGATAATAATGTCGCTACGTCCTTACATAAACGAGTCGTATTGAGCTGTGTACTACGTAATAGCACCGAATAAATACAACACGTGTTATTTAAAAGTGTTGTAGGATATGTAAATTTTGTAATGAGACTCAAAGAATTCATCTTTTCTCATAGAATTATTTCTTTAAAAGTAACTTATTTCTATCTATGAACTACTCTTTTTAACGCCGTCTATCTTAAAAACAAAAAACAAAAAAAAGGCAGTCGTAAACTCAAAAGAATTAATAATCAAAATTTCTTTTGATATTCATTAAAACTATTTGATCGTTCTTAATTAATTTTGTTAAAGATTCACAAATAAATAAAAAGGAAAATAAAATAAAAAGTTAATTAATTATCGTCATTAAATCCAAATTCACGTCTACGATAAAATAGGTCGACTAATCAAAATAATAGTACATTTTTTATTACGTCATATTGATATCACTGCGTTTACTTACAAACAATTTTTTTAATGAATATTTCTGTTATTTTTGGTAATATAAATTTACTGAGTTTATAATTTGTAATGCCTACGTTGTACAGTGCTTTACGCCAAATAATTAATCGTTTTACTTTTAAGTAAACGGTTGAAACGTTAAAAACAATATAATAATTTATAGTTTTTAAGTAGAAAACATAGAATACAGAGCTTATTTTTGAAAAAAATAAAAGTAATTGTACTTTTTTATAAATGTTAAAATTTCACTTATAATATCTATAACATTAGTTTCTTTTCCTTGTTAGTTATTTAGTATCTTATCTATAACATTTAGTTTCTTTTCCTTACTTAGTTTAGTGTTCTTACTTAAGGCATATTACCTTAAACCTATGAGAGAAAGTGGGTAAATACCAACTCTTCCCATGGAAAGCTTCCCATGGAAGGGGAACAATTAATCTATTTATTCAGGTACAAGAGGCAGTAACCAGAGTACTGAGAGTAGCTAATAAGGTACAATATACAGCCAATCCCTAACATGCGAATAGGTGAATATGTGAAGCTTGCTCGCGTAAAGAAATTACCTGCAGAGAGTGGCCATAATTTGGATAATGGTAGAGTTAAATAAAAAAATTAGTTTTTATTCTTATAGGTACATAAAAATTCACTATTAAGATATCATATATCTTTAGTATAAGAAACATACAAATACAAAAATAAATTATAAAATAAAAATAGATGTATTTTTTAATAAGTCCATATTATTTATTTAAGTATAAACACATGAAATAATGTCAAAGTAAATACATTACATATAAAAAATTATTACAACATTTTTCACAAATCAGAAGCTGCTATTGGAAATTATATTTTAAGCACATATTTATGTACAAGTTGAACGGGATGCAGATAAATCGTGTTTTATTTTTTATTGTTAATATCATTTAAAAATCCATCAACAGATTAATATTGTTTCCGTAAAAGAAAATCGTTGAATTATAATTAAATAAATTGCAGGAAGATTTTTTAAATGGTTCAGAAATTTATTAAAAATGGCAACGTTAGCATAGTGGCTCTTTTCGTATTGTGTAGAGTTATACGAAAACAGTTTCGTTGTTTGGTTTGGTAAAGGTGTATATTGTTGTTTTTTTTTTCAGATTAAGTGACCATTCTTTTTAGAAAAGATTGCACATTCAAAAATATAAACATAAAGGTTAACTTAATTTTCTAAGTATATTTTTACACAATTCATATTTATGGGTGCCAGAAAATGATCTGACAGCCCGTTTTTGTATCTTAAAACTCGTTCGGACTTTTATAGTAGAGATTACTTTATGCTTCATACGAGAATATGTATAATAATAGTAAATATTTAATAATGATGATTGGTATGCTGACTGACAAAATCAATGACAACAACGGGAAACAATATATTTCTCGGTTTATCTATTAATCTTTGCAACGGTAGTTATTCTTAAATATGGCTATGCCGTTTTCAAATTTAACTTGTAACTTCTGTCGATTGCTTCTTTCAGTTATAACATTTAAAAAATAATATTTTCTTCTGAGAATTTTTATTTTTTTTATTTTTAGTAAATGTAGTTATTTAATGGTCATGCTATTCCTTTTACATAACAGTAATTTTTAAAATTTAAAAGGACTTTCTTCAAAATTTGTGTTAGTTGTCTTTAAAAAATTTTAATTTATTAAGTAATTTATACCCGTAAATCGATTACAATTTGGTATCAGTAAATATAAATTTGTAATTTTATAAATAACATAATATCTGCTGTAATTTAATTACTGCCGTTAAATGTATATTTTCTGGTTAAATTTATTTCAAAATTAATGTACACATAAAATATATTTACGTATTGTTGTTACAAATACTGGATATTCAACGAAATACGATATTCTGTATGTGTATAGGCAAGGTATTCATAAAGAATGACAACTTTTAAATAATTTTTCAACCGTACAACATTGAAAAATGAGATTTACTAGATGTTGCTATCTCAAAAGAAGTTTTTTTCCGCTATGAGACCACCTTCCTCCAAGCACCCAAGGGGTTTCCCATGAAGGAAACAGAAATATTTTTAATTGAAAGGCTGAGGTCCTGATAATCCATTTTAAAGGGCATTGAAGAACAATAATTTTGATGTAAATATCTTGGACTACGACAAGTCTGATCAAAATGACGGCCCATTCAATATTCTTTATAATTATTCCAAAAGTGCCCAAGTAGTGCTTTTATACTTCAAAATAAATAATTTAAGGTAGAAGAATTTGGTATAAAAAAAAATTATTGTTTCACTGTTGAGAAGTTATTTAAAAGAAGCTGTAGACTGCTTCAGAAATTAACTATGAAAAAAAAAAAATTAAATGCTGCCATTTTTATTAGGGTTATCACAGCTCAAAATTTTTTCGTCACAGCTTTTTTCAGTACCATTTAAAATGGTGTGTCACAATCCTTCCATTTAAAATTCATTAAAATTACCTACCCTTGGGGGCTCTCTGGCTGCTTGGAATGTAGTGGTCTCATGCCGAAACATTTTCCGTTTTGAGGTAGAAGCATTTGATAAATTTCATTTTTCTATGTTTAAGTGTTGAAAAGCTGTTTAAAATTTTACTATATTAACACCTTAATATACAGTAGCGGCTCGCGTGTAGGCACTGTGGAACTGCATCACCCCCTATTTCCACTTGATATTATCGATAAAATTTAATATAATGAGTCCTTTCTTCTTTAATTCTTTCTTTATACTTGTTCAATTTATAATCCTTATGCTTAATGCCAGTAGTCATCCCCCAGTTTATGAAAAACATACAAAAATCTTTGTATGAAACTGTGCGCTTCACAGTTCCAGCGGCTTGGTGTTTGGTTGTTGTGTGCATGCGCACATAGGAAGCTGCATGCGAGGCTGCAAGGGAGAGAGAGCACTGTCGCTCGTGTAGTGTTGACCCTGGCGTTCTTATGGAAGGTAGTTTTATTTTTCCTCCACGTGTGTATGGAACGTTCCTTGTTCGTTCCCTGTTCTAGTTTGTCGGTGGAAGGAATATGAAAGTGGTTTAGTTTTTTTTTCAGTAGTGATCAGAAGATGGCGGAAAGCAAGGGCTCTTTGATTACCAAATCTGTCCAAAAACACCCTGGAAGGGCGAAAGAAAAGGAAATTAGTAAAAATAATTATTTATTTGTTTCTGTGTACATAGAGATTTAAATTAGACACCACTGGACTACAGTGTTTTTAAGCGGACATTTTATTAAGTTTTTATCTAGTAATACTGAAAAATATTATCTGTATTGACATTTTATTTATTTGGTTAAACCGATTACGTACCATATTCTTGAATAAAGTGTATAATTAGATTATTACCTATTAAGTGTATAATTAGATTAATAGAATAGCTGATTTTCCAGCTATTCTATTTGATTCATTTTTGTCGGTTCTTTCATTTTACAGAAAAATTTAACCATGGCCTTGAAAAGGTCCAGAAAAACATTTTCTGGAGCAGCACTCCCTATAATTTCAGCTACGAGCCGCCACTACAATATTTATAGTTACTTCTCAAAGTGAATTTTCTTTGAGTACCCGTAGCACATTTTCCTTCAATTCATCAAGTTAAGCTTTGAATGCGAGAAGAAATAGCATGAGATAAATTATATTTATTTATTAAACAGTATCTCTAAATTTCATGTATCAAGATATTCGTTCTCATGATGTGCATAGAATTTTATTTAATGGTTTTAAGGGCATTAAACTGATTTGTTGATTTTATCATAACGGCATGATCATTCTTAAAAAAGGCAAAAGTTCTGTCCAGTACCCTTCCTCAGATATCTTGCAGCCTAAATTATGGAAAGCAATTATCAATACAAAAGGTAAAAGAAATAAAAATGTCTATATGAAAATTATAAAATAGTAGTTATTATTTTCTGATCTTGATTTTTTCTTTTTACTTTTGTGCAAATTAAATGTTAAGTTTTAAATGTCTTAACTATGATGGTTTCAAAAACATAACACTAATTAATTTTAATCAAATATTAACATTATTAAACCCCCTTGCCAACGATACTCATCTTAACGTTTGATTTTTGTAAAATATAATTATTTATTACTAAAAAGTAAAATACTTTACTAATAGTTATAGAACTAAAAGAATCTGATTTTTACAATCCAACAGATCCATATGGAATAATTAAAATTACAGTTTACTTGACCGAATTAAGAGTTGTTAAACCTATTCAAAACAAGTTGGGCATAAAAAACATAAATTAACCCTACAACAGTGTTTTTTCGTAATAAGGGAAAACAGTAACCCAAAATAATATTTATAATTTAAACAAGTCCGAATGGTTTTAATTATATGAACTTTATAATAATTAACATCGTAAATTTCATTTCAACTTTTTTTAATTTGTATGAATTATTTAACGAAAAATAAAAATCTAGTCGATTATTAAGTAATACGTTTGGAATATTCTAATTTTCCAAACTAGTTTAGCTTTATAAATATGATGGAAACTGCTCCAAGTGGTCAAGATTCTTCCAGTTAGTGACTGAAACCCCTGCAGGACATATTTTTGATTTAAGTAGCGCCTACCGTTAAAGGTGCAAAACAATTATACCTTTGGAATACTGTAATGATTTAAAATCAAAACAAAATATCAGCGATAAAAAAATAAGGACTCGATAAAAACAAAAAATCAAGTTGTTAGTGTGGAACAAAAATTTTAATGAAAATAAAGGAGATGAATATTATAAACTAATTTACAAGAAATACCCGTTTAAGAAAATTTGTAAACTTCATTACGAAAACGACGTGCTTATAAACTTATGTATATTAAAGAATAAATTCTATTAAATCAATTAAAATAAATGACAAAAACATCTCATTTCGAAAGCTTTTGCAAATGGTGCAAGTAAATTTGCCAAACACATCTAATAATAATAAGTCTTTAGGAGAGTTTATTGCAAAGCACTCATTTTAAATAAAATATCAGAATAATTCTGCTCACAGTTACAAAAGACAGTAACTCAAAGCTAGGTTAATAGTACAGTTATCTATTAATGTTTAGATAAAATTAATTATTATCCACTTAGTCCGATATAAAATCAGGTTATACTTAATTTATTTATAAACGCCATTTTTAAGTTACAAGAATTCTCTTATTATTACTCAAGTACAATAAACTTTACTTGTAAAAAGGTTTAGTAAGATAAAATTTCATTCGAAATTCAAGTGACTATTCCAGGCAGAAATAAGTGAAGAATTAAACTGCTTTCACTTGTTCTAATTCATATTAATAATAAAAATCAGCATTAAAAATCCCTTAGAGCCTTTAAGGTCTTTTAAGGCCTGCTACTTAGTATACATATTTACATTTTTTTCATAAATATGTAACACGATTTAAGTTAAGTTATGATAAAACTATATTTAACATATATTCTAAAAGCAAGCATGTCGGTTGTATCTTTCAACATAAAAAAAATTAAAAATCAATTGCCTTTTACTAATGAAATTTAATCAGTTTAATTTAAAATTTTCATGATTACTAACTTTGTTGTTCCTTTTCAAATTTCTATTTGTTTTATTTATTTTTCAAAAAAAAATTATTTTATATTTATTTAACATTAAATTAATTTAATTTTAAATCAATCTCTTGAGTCGAGTAAATAATTAACGGCATAATAATTATAATAGAAGCTGCTTCCACTATATTAGATAAATAAAAGATTGCAGCTCACGTTATGTAAACTATCCTGAACGAAGTTGACGGAATAGGGCGGAAAAATAAACGTTTTCTTTACAGTGGAAGGTGACGAGAATATAAAATTCGGCTCACGTCACCGAAATTGACCAATCAAAGGCTTACCAGGTGAATTTCATTGATAAAGAGAAACCAGAAAATTGATAAAGAGGAAGCCAAAAGCAGGAAAGAGCATTACCAAAAAGGTCGAAAGGGGCGTGGTGACACCCGATGTAAACTCTCTTCTAATGTAAAATACCTTTTTTAGTATCTTATATTATTAAAATTAAGTACTTTAAATACTAAAATGGATCAATTTAAAGTTTATTATAGGTATACTTTTGTATAAAACGAAACATTTATACAAATTACAATTAATTTTTAAAAAATTCAGATAATATTTCTGATAAAGTTCAAAAGTTGTTATTAGCCTGAAATTGCTGAAACTGTTGGTATAACTTAGTGATTCGAATATCCACTTCGTTTAGTTAATTCAGTTGCATTGATGCCTTTTATAGATTGTGACAACTGCGAACCAAGACATATCCGTACATGTTGATATTTGTGACAATTTTGCACACATCAGGTTTCAGTACACACCAGTAATGAGAGAGGTTTGACCTTGCTCTATCATTCACTTACGTAGAATAAGGTTTTATCTTATATATATTATGTAAACATAATAAAAAATATAATATTAAAATGTAAATATAAACTATATAAAAATAATTTAAATTAAAATAAAATAATAAAGGTTAAACTCTTTAAATACTCTGGATTCTTGTTAGGCCTTCCACTCAGTATATTGAGTGGAATTTACATATTTTCATCATTAATAATGTTTGAGTTACTATTTTTTTATTTTTATTTTTTTTTTACGTCTTTAAGTACTATTATTAGAGTTATTTACTAATTAGTTAATACTAAAAACAAGGTATTGTTGTTTTTTTTTCAGTGTAATCATTGAAGTATTTTTCATTTATATTAATGGATTTTGTAATAAATAACACTGCAGAACAAAAAAGAATTTCTTTTGTCTCAAGAAGAAAAATGTGTGATTCTGATAATATTTTTTTTCTGAATTCAAATATGATATCGGTTTTTTACCATCACGCAAGGTTTCCTAGAGACAGAAATTTATAATTTCAAACATTTTAATACTTTCTGCATTCTTAACTACATAATATTCAAATATTTGACCTACCTAGAAAGTAAGAAATGACGATTTTCTGCTTCATTTCGTCTGTGGAACATCTCTCTTGATGGTCTAACAATAATCGACCAGCACATTAAGATTCCAGTTGCCTTGATACCTCTTTTCCATAGTTGAAATCTCCTAATTAAAGTGTTCCCCGTGCTCATCGCTCACTGCGCCAAGATTTTCCGGGAAGAGATCTAAATGTGAGTGTAGTAAGTGTACTTTTAAGGAAATATTACAACCCAAAATTTTATAAAATCGTTGACAATATCACGGTAATTTTTCATCTTTCGATTTTCCAAAAAACTCTGAGTAAATTTTTGAATGCTTGCCAAGCTGCTTTCTCTAGTGGATTCAATAGTTTCTCAAACTTTTCATCATGCATTAGTAATCGTATTTGTGGACCCACAAATAATCCTTCTTTAATTTTTGCATCACTAATTTTAGGAAACTTCTGTATTAAGTGCATGAAACCAGGAGTATTGCCCATGGCATTGACGAAATTCTTAATTAATCCTGTTTTGATATGTAACTGAGGTAGATACACATTTTTAGGATTATACAGTGGGCCATGTTTCACATTTTTCTATTCGGGAATGAGAAATTCGAGTTTAGGCCACTCTTTTCAAATAAAAAGGTTTTTTCTGTCCCTGCTATCCCATTCACACAAAAAAAAAACATGTAACCAAGCTGCAGACCAAGAATACGTGAAATTACCTTCAAATCACCACAAATATTTCATTCATACACTGCCTATTGCAGATTTTCCAATATAAATTTGAAGTTTTCATATGTTTCTTTCATACTAGCAGAGTGAGCCACAGATACTGACGGGAATTTATTACCATTATGCAGAAGGACAGCTTTTAAACTAACTTTAGAGGGGAGAAGAAATGTCATTACAAAACACTAAGTCATTTTCTTCAGAAAAATAGTCTTTAAATGCAGAATGATGATTACAATAAGTATATATCTTTGTATTCTTATGAAAAAGATTCCTTCCCTTTAGCCAGGAAGTAAGCATTTCAGACTGTTTTTGGATAACTTTAAATCTTGTATGAGATAGTGTTTTCTTGAGTCAGTAAATGAGGCTCAGATCAACTTCTTTGTTCAAAAGTTGTATCATCAGAATTTGTTTCTTTTTCTTCCTTACTTCTATCAGACTCTGAGCTCTCTTCATCTAATGACACATGTTCTGGAGGCTTTGGTATGGGCAATTCTTCGCATTGTGGACTGGTCTCATTGCAGATTGTAAGTTAGGATACACCACTGTATGTTTTGATTTTGACGTAATCCCTTTAATGTTTGTTAAGCAGAAATAACAGTCAGAAGAGTGATCTTTGGGTTCCCTCCAAATCATAGAGATAGCTAATGGCATGTGGCGTGTGCCATTTTTCCATGCAGTGAGAAGCTTACAACAGATATGTGGGGCCTAGGCCTTCGTCCCCAACTTTACACTCAAAATAAAGTTCATAACACTTTTTTACTAATGGAGTAAGGTTTCGCTTTTCGGACTTGAGCGTCAGTTCATCACACACGTAACAAAAATTATTAGAATGATTTAAACAAACTCTTGGTATTTTGTAACACCTAATTAAAAGAAATAAAGTTGTAAATATGTAACACACAATAATTCAGACACACAAAGCACTCATAATGACGTGTTTACTGGTTCAATACTATCTCACAACTGGAATTGTTCTAATGAATGTGTGCTACACTAGATCACCTTTGCACACATCTATAAGTCTGAACCTGCACAACAGTAGCAACCTTTGAATTAGCTCATTTAGTTTCATCATATTTACAATGCTCTAGGACCTTTTACTTGCTAGTGGACAAATGGATGAAAATACATTTTAAAATATTTAAAAAAATAAAAATAACTGTGGGTGATGGAGAAATTCCGAATACATATTTGAAAACAGGATAAAAAACTGCATTAAGTATACCAATTGGTACTCGTGAGACAAAAATCATGTTGACCAGTGTAATTATCTGTATAAAGCTAGTAACGTATTTATTTTGTTACTCTTTATATTCTGTCTTTTTCTTATTTCCTGTAAATATTTATGATCTAACGTACCACTTTGAAGAAGAAACTCAGCAGCGTTTCCTCGAAACAGCAAAAAATTATGAATCGTTTAAATCTTCCATCGAGTTATTTTCGTTTGTTTTGAATATACATTTCTCTAATTTAGGAACCAGTCTGAATGTAATCGAAAACATTTAAGTTAGGTTTACTTAAGGAATTTGTATGTTATTAAAAGTTATCTGTGGCTAGTTTACTTAAATTTAAATATGTAAGCATTTTTTTTTTATTTGCTATTAAATACTTATTTTGTTTAAATAAATAAGTTTTCCGATAAATTTTTCTTCCAATACATCTCATTAAAAAGTATTATTTAGAATAAAGTTTTATATTGTACTTAATAGCTCATTTTATTTTAATCTCATTCAGATAACTATGGAAATGTAAGTTTTAAAAGCAAAACTTCACTGTGATTTGTCTTTACTGACTTGGAAAAGTGGGTTCCGAATTAGAAATATATTACTATCAATTGGATTATTTTTTTTACCTGAAAATCGGCTTTCTGTAAGTAAAGATTGACCGACGACTAACAGACAGTCAGAGATAAATGATTTATTAGGGCAGAATTTTTATCCTACACAACCTATCTAACAGAGGATGTAATCTATTCAACTTAGAGGTTTTAATCTAAGATTTAAAAGAGATTCTAATTTTGGAAAAGTAAATAAAGGGCTTTCAGAGTAAGCATATTTGCATCTAAACATTGGTTTGTATTTGTTTACTGTGCGCAGTCTTACAGGTAGAATTTTCATGTAGCTAAATATATAATTAATAAAGCGTGTACTTTTGTTGTATATACATACATATAAATATATTTATGCACTATACATACACACACACACACTCGTACGCGCGTGAGAGCGGGTACGCAGGTATAAAACTTCTTGAATTTATAGTTGATGTTGAGGAAATGGTGCAATTCAGCTGTAGATGTATATGTATAGTAATGTAGTCTTGCTGTAGTTTCTTACTTCCCATATTCTGATTACCTTTCTTTCTTCCTGTTTAGCCTCCGGTAACTACCGTTTAGATAATTCTTCAGAGCATGAATGTATGAGTGTAAATGAAGTGTAGTCTTGTACATTCTCAATTCGACCATTCCTGAGATGTGTGGTTAATTTCCCAACCACCAAAGAATGCCGGTATCCACGATCTAGTATTCAAATCCGTGTAAAACTAACTGGCTTTAGTAGGACTTGAACGCTGGAACTCTCGACTTCCAAATCAGCTGATTTGGGAAGACGCGTTCACTACTAGACCAACCCGGTGGGTCATATTCTGATAACCTACATTTCTATATTATAACAATCTGCCTTACACGCATGAAAAACAACAATGCAATTCTTATAGCGTAGATCCTGGTATAAAAGAAAAATAATTAGAACTGCAACTAGATCTCTACTGAAAAATATAAATAAATAATTTTAATCAATGACATGCTATTTCTCATAAATTCTTTAAAATGATTGTCTGAAAAATATCAATAATTAAATTTAAATTATTATATAAGAAAATATGACTTATAATAAGTATAGTCCTAATAAACAACGTAAGGAATAACATAAAGTGCATTCTAAAAATAATTATATACCTATATACAAACACTATTGTACGTTGAGGGATTGTATTCCGTGCGCTACGGGTAACTCTCTTTGCGATGGGTGCAGTTTGCTTCCGCGAACCACTCACCTCAAGACCACAAGCCTGTGAGCTTGAGATCTTGAGAATATGTATCTGGTTCTTTGTTGATCATTGTATGTTCGTTGCTTTTGAATCATCGAAACCGTTTCTTTCCGTGTGCACTCAAAACGGTGTTAACTGTAAAACAGCGAATATTTCTCGTTGAATACGTCTTCCTTAATCTTTCATCTCATCCTCTAAAGCAATAACTAACGGTGGTACCGGAAGTACAAAAAAAAGATCCTCGTATAAAGAAAGACAATTATTTTACTAGACTTTCTTCAGGTTTTTGATTTTATGGACTAGTAAATATATTCTAAACCAAGATTTTTTTAATAATATATGTTATTTTTTAAATATTTTATGATTTTTTTGCTGAAAGTGTTACTTTTCATTGAACGTAATTTGTTTATTTTAGGGATGTAAAGTTTTTTGTTTTATTATGGCTATCTTTTTAGAAAAATAAGAAAGGAAAATCATTTAAAAAATGCTGAAAGACAAATTATAACTAATTCGTTTCATCATAAAAAATAGAAAATCTCAGTGTAACAATGTACTCGTTCGTTATAGTGAATGAAACAGCAAAAAAGTAATAATAAAAATGAAACTCCAAATAAAAATATTAAAATATAAATGTTGGTAATAATCTTCAGATTTGTCTGGAATCAAAAAATGCCGTTAAAGTTTTAATATTTTATCATAAATTGCAATAATGGATAAACTGATTAAATATCTCCTTGGATTAAATCCAAATATCACAACTAATCTTAGTCCGAAGTTATTATTACTGTAACTATTATTGATAGCTAACTGAACAAAATTTATAATCTTTTTCAAAAAATAATAAATTGTAAAATGATAGATAGAATAATTAAAAGTAACCATTTTGTGTTATAAAAAACCATTTATTTGATACAGAAAGTGCAACTTTGTTAGGATGGAACGCACTAAGACCATAAAAGATTGAAAAATAGAGTTCTATTCAGTGTCATATAATTTTTATCACTCAGGGCTTATAAGCAACTGTTCTTAAGTACTTTAAACTTTATAGTATGTTCGTTATAAACTTTTACTGTTCTAGATATGTTATATCTTTGTCGATGAGTTAGAAGGTTAATAATTTGCTTAGAGGTTACTGTTAAAAAAAAAAAAAAATACAGTAATTGGGGCTGGTTATATTTTATTCCCCAATCGTTTTATTGTAATTTATGCAATTTTATAATTAATATCACAATAAAATTTAATCAATACTCCAAATTTCAAATAAAAAAGATTTGATTTTGGGGGCTCCCTTAATCTGTGGAGACAATTTACCTCATTTTTTATTTTTATAAAGATGTGATTTTAAATGCTTTTTTTTTTAAAAAAAAAACTAACTGTTTAAAAATATTGGAAAAATGAAGTATAACTTTTATGATGAAAAAAGTTATTCTTATTTTGGGTCTGGCCAATATTATAGTGGTCAAAACTACTTAAATTTTAATTACACCTTAAACTGACAAAGAATATTTTTCTGTTTAGCCTTCGGAACCACCGTAAAGTATTATTTCAGAGGATAAATGAACATAATATGTGACTATTATAATGTAAAATTACTGAGAATAGTTGTTTTTTTGCTTAAAAAATATTTTTAAACAATTATACTTTAAATACCATATCATCATTTAACATTGGTTACTTTTAATTATTATACCTTATTCAATTTATCAAAACAGTTAAAATTCCATTAATTTTTAAACAAAGATAAATAATCCTGATCGGAGTAGGCATTTCATGACTTAATAGTTCGTAATAACTCGAAAACTGCAGATGTTAAAATGCTAAACTTATGGAGGAAGGAAAGGTAATTTATTTAGATTATTACTGAGATATTTTTTATAAATTCTTGTGCGTAAATTCAAATTAATTAAAAAGTATAAAAAATTATAATTGAGTATATTCACGATATATTTCAGCAGACAGTCTCCTTAGCGGACTGATAGTGTCTCGGTTTATATCCGGGGGTTCCCGGTTCGAATCCCGGTCAGGCATGGCATTTTTCATGCGCTACATAATTTCGTTTTCATATCCCACGCACAATCTCCAAGCTTATGTGAAGAAACGATCAAGAAAAAAAATGGTTATTTTCGTTTTTAAGAACTTAATATAATTCTTATTAAAAATTGTTTTCGCAGCATTTAAAAAATATTTAATGCTACCAATTATATTAATACATAATTTTTAAGTATTATATAGTACCAATTAAAAAAAAAATAATAGTTACGTTTTACAACCAAGGTTTCGTAATATCTTTTTGTTTGGGTATTTTTTATAAAAAAAAAAAAAAAATAATGATCCATGCAAGGTAAAAATAATTATTGGTTGGTATAAATGAACGGGAAGTAGTACATAAATTACTTTAAAAGTATTAAATATTTTTAATTATTCTAAATTAATTTGTTGAGATTTTTGTATTATATTGCCAAAAAAAAGTTGATAAAATAATTTTCAGCAATTATACATTATAGATTTTAATAGCTTAATTGAGCTATTAATCAAATGAACTAGATAGAAATGATTAGATGTTAGGATAAAAATTTGGGTGATTTTGCACTGGATATTTGTAAAAGTAATTATTTCTTTATAATCCTAGTTTTCAGATACTCGTGTTGGATAAAATTTTCTTCGGGTCTTAAGTTAGTCAAAATTTAATCAAATTTAAAGAAATAAAAAAAGAAAAGTACAAAGAATATTAAAAAATTAAACATACAAAAAAGAATTCTTTTTTAAAACTGTCTTTTTAAAACTGCATATTTTTTTCTCATTTTGAATTGTGTATAAATATTGTCTTATCTTTGAATAGCATATTGTCACAGAGTTAAGTGCCGTCGACAAAATTAAAATCAATATATTACATCAATATCAATTGAAACGAATATTACTTTTTTTGTTGATATAATTTAGTCATATAATTCATTTTCTAAGATAAAGTATATTAAATTTAATTTTTATAATGACATTTTGATATGATTAAAATTTAAATTATGATAAATTTAAGAAGTTAAGATTAAAGTTCATTACTTAAAAATTAATCTAAAATAACATTTTTTTTATATTAAATCAATTTTTATGGTTTGAAAATTATAATTTTTATTAAAAAAAAAAAATTCACTATGTTTATACAAAAGAATCCGTACGAATAATATAGGTATTATTGATTTACCAAATGTGGTTGCTACTCCTAGAAGTAGGTCTTCTTTTAAGAACTACTTTGTTACATAACATTTAATCGTTATTTGAACGTCAAGTATGTAATATATTAAGTCCACCGGACTGGTTTAGTGATTAACTTGTCGCTAATCAATTGCTTAACTGCTGATTTTCGAAGTAGAAAGTTCTGAGTCAAATTTTGATAAAGTTTGGTTGTTTTTATAAGGATTTGAATACTAGACAATGGATACCGGTGTAATTTGGTGGTTGGGTTTCAATTAACCACTCGACTCAGGAATGATAGGTCTGAAAGGTCTGCACAAGAGTACATTTCATTTATATATCATACATATCATCTTCATGTTATTGAGCCGTGAGAGGGGGTTGCTTATTGTTCACAGGTTGAAAGGATTGCAACGTACACTTGAGTAAAAAAAGTATTATTTAAAACATTTTCCATTTTGTATAATTGAAAATCCATCGAGAAAAACGAGGAAGATTTCAAATTTTTTTTCTTATGTTATAGTTGTTCTATTTAGGCTACATTTAATTTAGTATTTCCAGCTATTTGACTAGAAAAAAAATCCATTAAAAAACAATGAAAGGTGAATTAATTTACGGAAGTATTCATGAATGTAATCAGACAAAAAGATGGGCGAGCGGCCTTGGTCATTAACCCATGCTGTTATTTTATAAACTAATACTCCATTTCCTAGCATACCTACCATTTATTTATCTACTCCTTTACTTATTATAGTTTACTATCGTTTTTATATGCGTCTACCTCAATCTTAGTTATTACTATATTTATATATAAAAGTGTTGTTACGTGCGTTAATTTATATTGCTATACAATATTCAAATGTTTAATTAAAATAACTGATGTAAGTGTAAAATGTTTACTTTATAATTTACACGAAATTATATATTTCTATAAATTACATATTTTTGTGTAAAAATGTACAGAAAATATTAAATTTTTGTCTGTTTTTTTTTTTTAAGTTTGTTTAAATGTGATCCTTAGAGTAGCATGTGTTTAATTAATTAAAATAAAAGTAATTTTAATTTTCATAATACAAAATGAAGACGTAAAGAAGTAATGATCTTCGTATTGATTTTTTTTAAAGAACTGCGAAAATTAAAATTTTTTAATTTTTATAATAAAAAAAATATTTAAATAAAATACCATGTCATCTTTAGTTTCCAGTACAAATTTTAAGTATTCCTCTAAAGAACTTCTAATTATTTATTCGTTTAATCACCTCTTTATATTCCATTTTAACCGACTTCAAAAAAGAAAAGATTTTTTTCAATTAAATTCACAGATTTTTATACTCTACATAAAATTTTGATGACCCTTTTTATATTATATAAAAAGCATTCCTCTGGTGCTTCCGTTTTAATTTTTTTCACCAAAGATGAATTTAAACTAACAAATAGGTGATTTTAAATTAAATAATATATTGTTTATCCAATTTGAAATTATTTCTTATTTTGATCTATTCTGTGATCCTTGCTTAGCATTGTATTTTATATCATAAATCACATGTTTTTTATATTTATGCATATATAATGTTTAATTCACCATATAAGCTTAAAGCATGTGCTTGGGATTATGAAATTGAAGTTTTGTAACGTAAAAAAATCGCCATGTTTTTTGATTCCATCCTGGGACCTACGGATGAAAGGCCCAGACGCTACCAATCCGCCTTGGAGCGGTTAAAAAAAATTAAAAAATAAATTTTATGTATATATATATAAAACGTGTGATTTATGATATAAAATACAATGCTAAGCAATGATCACAGAATAGATCAAAATAAGAAATAATTTTAAATTATCCAATTTGAAATTTTTATTTTATATATATATATGGAATAGTTTATGTAAGTATATATAAAAGTAAATAAATTTATTAAAGTAAATATATTACAGTTTTATATATTTATATATATTTCCGTATTTCACAGACTAACCAAGGCGCGTTTGATAATATCTTTGGTCGTTTATCTGAGTTTCGTTTCTTATTTTTATTAAGACACAAGTTTCTGGGCTTCGCGTTTTTTTTGCGATTGTTTTTTCCCATAGAGACAACCGTTTTTTACTTTCCATTTTTCAGTAAAATGAAATGAAATAGACTTAAAAAAATCGTTCTAAAATATTTAAAAGAATATATTTTTCAATTATTTTTTGAAGTTGTCGCCAAATTAAGGATCAGAAAGTTGTTTGTAAAATTATATTTTTGAAAGTTGGGTTTTTAAAAATCTATCTTTCATCTAATTTGATAAATTAAAAAATAGTGCTTTAACTCGAAAAAAAACAATGTCACCATCTGTTTTTTACAGAATTTTAGAAGAAAAGTATGGTATTACTTTCGTTAGCATGGTAGTAGTGAAAGGTGAAAATGAATTTTCTTTACGTTTTGAGGTATGAGAACTACGAAAATACCAATTACTTAAATCGGGTTTCCATATATGTATAAGCTTATGTATAAAATTTTGTTGCTCAAAAATCTTTAACTATTAGATCAATTTCATTGAAATTTAGGTATGCTGTAATAGTGAGTCTGAAGTGTGCATGTAAACATTTTATGAATATTGGTTGAGTCGTTCTTGAGTTAGGTTCAAGAAGGTCGAAAGAAAAGTTGAGGTTATTCTGACTGTGTAGTGGTGTATTTTTCAAACACGTTTATGCAGTGAGTTATAGTGGTGAGCGAGTTGAAACTTGTTTTTTTTTTAATATTATTTTTAATCTATTGTAATACTTTTTTGGCGTGTAAGTATTTTTTATAAATCAAATATTTTTTATTTATTCTTTAAAACGTCAGTTTCACTTGGCGATTGAAATTAATCGCTTGATAGCATTTAATAAAAATCAGTAACCGCTCTGGAATTAGACACAAACTCACAAATTCAAGTCATTACCCTCCTTGTAATAAGCCGGGTAATAAGAAGCAAATTAATATATCGTGCGGATGTATTTGTTTACATATTTCCAGATAATAATAATTATTATTATTGTTATACGCGTATGATCTAGATCATTAGAAGAATCCAAATGATTTTATTGTATAAAAGTAAATAAGAAACAATTTTCCTAAATTGTAAATAAAATTAAATTAATCTTTACATTTAAAAAAAAAAAAATTACTGTAATCAAGCAACAGAAAAATTAGTTAATGAATGACGATGTGCTTAATTACTTAAATAATACGTAAATCTCTTTTTTTAAATTTTAGCAATCAAATATTCCATATATCGTCCTCAATTTCCCACAAATAAATATCAAGACTTAAAAATATGATATATTTATATAATATCAAATTTTTAATATTTGAATTACTTACACGATACCTTTAGAAGCTAATTGTGAGGCTAATTTACCAGTTTTCTTAGTATAGTTGTATAGTGTCTTGTAATATTATAAGCACATGTTACTGCTTGAGCTGCTAGGTTACGATGAAAGTAGTATAAGTTTGCAGACTAGAAACTAGATTTCTTTCTTTTAAATATTCTACCGCATAAATGATTTATAAATTTCTAATGTAGCTTGGTTAAAGTTAGTAAATTTATTTGAAGAATTTATAGTTTTAAAAGAAAGATAGTTTTATAGTTTTAAAAAGAAAGAGTTTTTGGTAGAAAGACAGCTTTCAAAATAAAATTTTATGTAAGAATAATAAAAAAGTAAAGATTTAAAAAACACAGCTAAATGAGAAATTTTTTTATTTTTCTGAACTTAAATATTCAATTTAATAAAAAAAAATATTCAAAAATGAATAAATATTATCTAATGAATAATAATATTCGTTAATATAAATAATGATAATTAATGAATATAATAATAATATTAATAAATAAATATTAATAATGAATAAAAAATAAGAATAACAAATAATGAATAAAATAATAATAAAACATTATTATTTTTATAAAATAATAATAAATAACAAAAACAAACAAAACAATTCGTACTAAAAAGTGAAAAAAAATTTTTTCAAGTCAATTAATTATTTTTAAAGAAATAACTTTCAAGTAAATTAAAAAAAAAAAATTATAAATGACTAAAAAGAAAAGCTTGAGACGCGCTCTAATTATAAAGTATATGAGAGCGCACCTACGCTTTTCTTTTTAGTCATCCATAAATAGGAAATTCTTTTAAAAGTAATTTTCTTGAGAATAAAATAATTAATATTAATTAATGAATATTTATTAATATTCAAATTAGTAACTACTCAGATTTTTATTTTTTGTAAATCATTTTTTGTTCACCAGTTACCATCAAAAGACACAAAATGCAGAAACTGTGACTTCAACACACCGTTTATTTACTGCGTGATATACATAAATTATTTTTGAATAATTTATTTATATGTTAAAAGAAATTTTTATAATCAGGCAACAATCATGAACCAATCACCCGTATTAAATTAAAATAGCAGTTTGATTTGGTCTTGGACCTGATTCAAGGTTATTTTACATAAATTTACAACAAAAAAAATTGGCGGAGAACGTCGTTTCTCAAATCCAGAAAAAAGTTATTGTCATTCTCTCGCTTGAACGTTATTTTAACAAATAAACTTTTAATCTAAAACATTTTTCGATAAATTTTATATTTTTCTCGTACTACTATTCTACTAACGGATATATGCCGATCAGCACATTAATTGAATCGGTAAATTAAATTTATATTATGTAATGATAAATGGTGAAATAAAAAAAAATAAGTGTAGAGAAATTTAACTAAAGTATGATTGTAAAAAGGAATAGAGTGAGGCATCCACAGAATGAAAAAAAATAGTAGTGAAGGGTTCGGGGGAACGTTCGTAAATGAAGTTTAAAAGGAATCTCACAAAACGAACTTATCAATCCAACATAAAAAAGTAACAGCAGAAAAGTGGTAAAATAGAATACTAAGTGTAGACGTTAAAATAGAATACAAAATGTAGACGTTAAGATAAATTGATAAAGAGGAAAGTTTGTACCAGAACGTTATTAAAAGAAAATAAATCAGGTTGGTAGGTCTTACATTACGGCAAAAAACAAAACAAAAGTTTTTCAGGTTGGTGTTACAGAAGAAAGTTGAAGATCGGTGAGTTGGTAGAGCAAAGAAGTCAAGAGATTTGAAGTGAATTGAAGAAGAAAAAAACGCCGTGCAGGATCTAATAAAAATAACTTTTATAACTCTCCAGTCAAACAAGTGATGACAGAAGAGAAAAATAGGACATTAATTTTTAAAAACATGCTTTTCTACAAAAAAAATAATAATAAATATCAAAAACAAACAAAAAAATTCGTACTAAAAGGTAAAAAAAAATTTTTTCAAGTCAATTAATTACTTTTAAAGAAATAACTTTCAAGTAAATTAAAAAAAAAAAAAAATTATAAATGACTAAAAGGAAAAACTTGAGACGCGATCTAATTATAAAGTATATGAGAGCGCGACCACGCTTTTCTTTTTAGTCATGCATAAATAGGAAATTCTTTTAAAAGTAATTTTCTCGAGTACAAAATTATTTTTAACTTTTTAGCGCGAATTGTTTTGTTTGTTTTTGTTATTTATTTTTTTAAAAGCTTTTTAAAAACTAAAACAGATATTTTAAAATTTATTATAAAGTTATAAAATCTCTTTTTAAAATGTTACGTTTAAAATATGTTTTAATTGTTAAGTATTTAAACTAACAAGAAAGTTTTTACTTTTACTTTTAATTCTTTATCAAACAGAAAATATTTATATGCTGTTTTGATCTATAAAATAATTGATTATCCTGGAAAATTAGTTTTTTTTTGTTTTTGCTATGAATGGTAGCAGTTATTTATAACTAAATCAAATATATAGCGTACGTAAATTTAAAAAAAATAAATTTACACTAGTTATATTGAAATCCACTTCAGCAGTCACCTGATGATCTATTCATACTGAATCGACAGTCAAAATCAGTCGGATCGATAACTACATATTATCGATTCAGCTTCCTTCCTCAAGATGTTTCCCTTGCATTTTACGTGATTGATATATATTCTATATAATTTCCCTTGTATATGTCTATGTACAGAGTGATTCCAAATTGTTTGGCAATCTCTCGAGAGATCATTCTATATCCAAAAATAAGAAAATAAATTTATGTAAAAATAGGTCAGAAAACGGTTCGTTAGCGAGTTTTGGTCGCGAAACTTTTAGCTCCCTCTGTGAAACTAAACCATTCTAAAATTCTTCGGGTACAAATCAACAAGTAAATTTGGTACTTTCTTATGGTTGTTGATCTAAGAAATTGAATAAAAGTGGTTCCAGACCTCTATCTTATTTAGGTATTAAGAAAACGAGATAAAACACAAAAAAAATTTGTCAAAAAATTAACTTTTTTTAGGTTTGGAATAAAATAACTTTCTTAATTTCCCAATAAACAAATAAAAATTTTTATTATCTTTGTAGAGAATTTAATTCTCAGAAAATTTATGTAAGTAATGTCTATTAAAATTAAACACAAATTGAGAAGTTCAACATTAATTAGAAACAAAGCACACGAAGTGGATCGAAAAAGTGAAACGATATTAAACAGAACAATTTTCGTTAATGTTTGAGCAACATAATGTAAATAAAAATAACTAGAAAACGTATTAGTAACAGAAGAAAAGGAATAAAAATAGATTTAAAAAAAATAAAAATCACATACCCCTCGATTTACACCCCAAGAATTTTAGTATGGTTTAATTTCATAGAGGGAGTAGAAAACAGGACTAATGTAACTAACTGTTTTCTTACCTGTGTTTATATGAAATTTTTTTTATTATTTTCGGCTATAAAACCATCTCCCGAGAGATTGCCATGTAATGTGTAATCACTTTGCGTATAAAATATAAAAATCTAATAAATTAACAATGAAATATTTTGTCACCCCACTTATGTCGCTGTAAAATTTCACCATTGTATGACGTCGGAAATGAGTTTATATCAATTAATTAATTAGTTGTAAGATTTGAGAACACTTTAAATTACAATGGTTCAACCATTGTAATTTAAAGAAAAGCATGTAAAAATAAACAAATCTTTAAGGAATATGTACTTCTTAACTTTTTGTCAGTTAATTTTTACGTAAAAATCTATTTTGAAATTACGTATTTTTTAGAGAATTTCCCCATGAATAAATTTAAGTTTTTTTTAAATTTCACCTCGCCTGATTAGCAATTTTTGTCCTGGCTTTCAAATTTCTTGCTGTTATTCGTATACATAGTTGTTTGCGAGGCATCTTTACACCAAAAAAAAATACAAAATCTAAGAATAAACACTATCAAAATAAGTAAAAATAATAAAAAAAGCACTACGTTTTGCAGTACGGTAATCTTACGCGAAATTATTATTTATAAAGATAACCTTTTTTCTTTTTTTGGGGACGGAGGTGGAAATGCATTTACGCACAAAGTGTCGGACTCCTGCTGGTGGTCTAATCCAACCGCCATCAACAGACTACCGACTAAAACTACCCCCTTTGGAGGAGTAACCCTACGCCTCCCCGAATCACCCCGAGGCCTTACTTCGAGATGTGTAGGCCCCCTTACGAACTGCGACTTACGAACACGTAGATATATCGCGACTTCAATAGCAGTCTGCGACCCAACATATTTCTATTACCGTCAACCTTATTGGTAATTATGAATAAAACCTTGCCTCCTCCTCGGTTTCCTTTTTCACTACTGCCCTGATAAACGTGGCCACGACAGCCCAGGACGTCTCACTTCTTAACATTATCTCTCCGATACTGTCCGGGGAGATGGACCCACTTCTTGGACTACCTGTATTCTCAGAAGCTCCCATCTAGGGCACGCAAAAAATGTGTGCTTGGCAGAATCGACTGCTGCCCTGCAATACACGCACTCACGGGTGTCTCTCCTCCCCCTCTCAAACAGATAGGAGTTAAAACACCCGTGTCCACTAAAGAACTGGGTGAGATAGAAGTCCAATTCCCCCAACCCTCTATCCACCCAGTTTTGGACGCTAGGCAGCAGTTTCTTGTCCATCGCCCTTTTTGGGAATCCTCCCATCTACTCTGCCAGCAAACCAACAGATCTCGCCTAGTCTCGTTACGGTTCTTGCCCCCCTTCATCTCCTTTCTCTCCTTGGCTAGCAGGTCGAGAGGAGGAATCCCGGCAAGGACCATAGCTGCCTCAAACGAAACGGTACGGTAGGCTGAGACCACACTTATCGCCATTCTTCTTCGTATCCACTCCAGGATATTCCGGCCTCTTACAATGCACAGCCCCGCCTCCCACACCGCAACGCCATACAGCATTATAGAATCTACCACCGATGAAAGCAGACGTCTCTTCGACTGACGTGGCCCTCCGATGTTTGCCATAATGCGGCACAATGCCGAAGCTGTTCTTTCAGCCTTGCCGGCGATTTCCCTGATGTGTACCTGGTACGTCAATCTCTTGTCTAGCCAGACGCCCAGATACTTTACCACCGGAGCCGGCACCACGACAGTGCTCCTACCCGAGAATGTCACATCAGCAAGTCTCCTCCTCCCGGCAAAGACAATGGCTTGCATCTTATTGACAGCCACTTGCAATCAGCTAGCGTCGAACCAGTCGATGATTGTCGATTGCGTTGGCGGCTTTGGCCATCAGTTCCGCCTCCGTACGAGCAACCACCAGTAGGCCTAGGTCATCGGCGTACGCTATGGTTTGTGACCCCTGAGGCAGCTCCAGCCTGAGAACCGGGTTGTAGGGCAAGTTCCATAAAGAAGGCCCAAGAACAGAACCTTGCGGCACGCCCGCAGTCATCACTCTTGTTACCACGTTACCGTTCGAATCATAGACTATCTCCCTCTCACTGAGATGGTCGTGAAGAATTCTCCTCAAATAGTCACTGACTCTCCTCCTCTCCAAGGCTTCTGTTATAAGGCCCCACGGCAACGTGTTGAACGCGTTTCTGATATCGAATAATATGAGACCCGCGATCTTCCTATTTCTACGGGTGCCGCTCAATGCCTCCTTGATGATACCAACTACCTCGGAGACCGCATCAATAGTCGACTTGCCCTCACGGAAGCCGTACTGACTATCCGCAAGGCCGCCGCTGGCCACGATCTCCTCTTCAAGCTTCGAGAGTAGTAATCGTTCAAAAAGTTTTCCTCCTGCGTTAAGCAGACAAATCGGACGGTACGCCGCCGGCTCCTCGACTGACCTACCCGGCTTCTTAATTAAAACCAACCTCGCTCTCTTCCATTCCACTAGGAATCGCTCGGAGAACAAAAGGCGGTCATAAGGTCCGCGGCCAGCCGAGGGGCTACGTCCACAAGTACCTTTATCACCTCAGCTGGTACCTCAACAGGCCCCGGGCTCTTACCGTTACTGAGCCTGCCCGCCGCAGATACTACCTCATCCACAGTGAAACGCCTGATGTCATCCGCGACTAACTCTGCTCTGGTCACAGTCTCACTGACCGGGAACAGCTCCTCCACCACTTTCCTCAGGAGCTCGGCCGGTAGAATGGGAAGAGACCTACCAAACTTACTAGTCACAATACAGTAGGCGTCTCCCCAAGGGTCTCTGTCCAACTGCAGACACAACTCCTTCCACTTCTGCTTCTTGGACTTCAGGATCGCGTCTCTGAAGGCTTTCTTTGCACTACGAAGAACATCCAGGGCCTCCTGTCTGCCTCCCCCACCTATCCTTCGACCCTCCCCAACGTACCTCCTCCTAGCCCGGATGCAATCAGCTCTTCTAGCTGCCACTTCTGGGTTCCACCAATAGACCCTCCTCCGCCTGGTGTTCCCAGCTAAGGGTTTCACCTCCTCGCACGCCTTGCTCAGAAGACTACACGAATCCTCAAAGGAAAGGATCTCTGTATCCGCAACCTCCCTCTTCAGAACTTCCTTTATCCGCTTCAGCTCCAGTGAAGTGGGCCTCCACCTCGTTGACCTAACTTCCTGCACAGAGTCGGACAACAGTACCTGGAAAAAGATAAATCTGTGATCGCTCACAGACTCCTCTTCCAGTACCTCCCATCCGTCGACGAACCTGAGGAGATCCGCTGATGCAAACGTGACATCGAGGACGCTCCCATAATCCTCTATAACAAAGGTAGCAGCGTTCCCTCGGTTAAGGCACAACAAGCCGCAGAGATCCATGGCCTCGATTAGCCTCATACCCCCGATATCCGAAGCACGACAGCCCCAGACCACGCTCTTTGCATTAAAGTCTCCAGCGACGATAACCTTCTTCCGCACTCTGGAAATAGAGTCGGTCAGCTCATCAAGGAAAACCTCAAAATGATTCAGTGTCACGTTAGGAGATATGTAGCAATTGTAAACAATGAATTCCTCCAGTTCCACATACACAAAACCCTCGCCCACACCACTGTTAACGACAGGGACTCGGGACACTCCGCCTACCACGCTGTTGCAATGGATATCGGAGACCCAGTCATTGCGAATCTTCCTGGTGTTATGAGTATTATATCCACCTCTTTGCCTCCCGCCACCTTTAACATCATGTCGTGTGCCGTGACGCTTCTGTTAACATTAATTTGGAGGAATTTCATATTTAATTCCTTCCTTCCGTATCCTTCTCAATAGCAAATTGACACAACTTGCCGCCGATCCTGTGCCCTTCTCCTCCGCAGGCCAGACACTTACTAGGTTTACTGCAATTCTTGGCCAAGTGCGCATCCATCCCGCAGTTGAAACATAAGCTCTTGCGGTTTGGGCCTTTGCACATGCCCACTTCCCCAACATTTGAAGCATTTCAACTCCTCTTTCCATTCTTGTACTCTGCAGTGGATCCAGCCGATCTTGATTCTCTTCCGTCTACAGAGGTTTCCTGCCGCTGCCTCCTCCAGTTTTACTACGACATTCCAGGTATCCCCGTATGCGGATCTCCTCGCTATAATAACCGGTGAACACTTTACTTTGTTGGCCGCTATTATTCCCTCAATGATCTCATTGTGGTCTGTGTCAGCACAGATATCCCTAATCCTGATGGTGGCTAGTTTGGAAGCTTTCACCTTGGTAGTAACCTTGACCTCCCCTACCTTCTCCTGTATCCTTGCTCTCACTTTACTTGAGGCCTCCCTTGACCTTTATTTCTAGCATATCTCTTGGCCCTTTTCTCATTGAGAGAACCTCAACACCCTCCATGATTGCCGTTTCGTATTTTATTTGTTTAAGTACGTCGACGTATCCCCTACCCTTCGAAGAGACCACCTCAGTCTCCACACGGTGTACGGATTCCTTGCCTTTAGGTGGCTGGGCACTCCCTACATCACTGCCGGTGTACAGAGCAAATTGCGTGTTACCGCGCCTCCCTTCTCTTTCAAGCTATTTCCTCAGCGGAAACAGTATCTTGTTTCCGATGATGACATTACTATCAGGGAGTATGCCCCCCAATTGCGTTCTTGCCTTCTCCAGACTGTCCATTAAAAGTTCCATGACCTCCTCATCACCACCATCAGTATCTACCACAAGTACACAATTTCGGGACTGTGAGCACTCGGTTTCGTCATCCACGACAACCGAGGACCTTAAGGTGTAAACTTTGCCTTTATTAAGCTTTCCGGCCCTAATCATGCTATTCAAAGGTGGCATAACACGATTAGGGAAGTTCTCCCTACAGCGGGCAAGATCTACCACGGTGACGATGTCCGCCCCATCACACGCTAGCAGACCTGTCTTTACAGTTGTTCTTGTTAAAATATCTTTCCTCCATTTCTTTAGAAGAAGGCTTTTCAGATCCTGCCAAGTAAGATCTTTAACAAGATCTTCCTCGACCTCACTCCGCATCTTGTCTTCAAGCCCTTTGGTTTGCGTGGCAACCTCCTTGCTCCCGTAAACTGAAACTTGGGCGGCCATGACAACATCTTTAATATGAGTCCCAAGCGTATTAACATTAAGTTGAAGCTTAGCGGCTACATCCTTGATTTCTCGCTTGATAGTAATCCTCACGAGAGATGTTAACCTTTTAACTTCATCTTCAACCGCCTTAAATGCTTTCTACACATCTGAATTCAGATTGTAATCTCTCAGTTCTTCAGGACTCCCCTCTGGGCGTCCTCGTGTCAGGTTTTCCGCGGAGTGCGCTCCACTAGGAGACACCTCCTTCTCAACAACCCTCGTAGTACCACTCTTTTCGACAACGAATGCCTCTCCCTCCTTGAGTGGAAACGCCGACACGGCACCCCTCACTGAGGACTTGGGAGGACTCTTTCTGGGTTGGAAACCCTCTTTTAGCGACATTCTGTCGCGAAAGTACGAGAAATTACTCAACGGTCTTCGATCAAAGGAAACACCGGCTGACGACGTTCCCTTTATGGAGAAAAAAAATTATTATTTTACCCAAAATCTGCTTTAAGGCTGCGGCGTACCTATAAAAAGGAAAGGGGAGAATCCCCGATCAAAATCACCGAAAATAAATAAAACTAAAAATCTGTCGCAAGACTACCATATGATTACTACCTACAAATTTATAAAAAGCCAAGCCCGTCCCGTTGACGTCACTTCCGCTAAACCCCGTTGTCGGAATTTTCACTTCTAGATACTGTAAATAAACAAAACTACGTAAGCTAAACTGAGTTTAACAAAACTACACAGTAAAACTAACTACTAATATCATTAAGAAAACTCGACAATGTGCGCCCCAAACCAAGCACCTAACCTACTACGTATATTCGCCAGCTAAGCGACAGTATTACGCCAGCAGTATTACAGTATTACGTATATTCGCCAGTTAACCTGTATTTCGTGTGTCAGTAATTTGGCAGATACAGCCCCTTTAATTAGTACTGTTAACTTTCGAGAACAACACCTGAGGGGTTAGGCCCCAAAATTGGGGGTACTTATATGATATGTGGTCACACACAGCAACAAAACTAATATCCACAATGAATAACTATAACTAACCTACAAAACCATATAAATACGAAAAACACAATAAATCAGTTAGAATAAAACCAATTTACACGAAAAATGGCTCATTTTAAAGCTAAGCTGTAACTGGGTTACACTGAGGAAAGCAAAAACTCGGAAAACCCCATCCAAAAAACACTTTCTAACGGAGCACACTACACACACGTCTACTCCGGTTGACAAGTCTAACTCCACTTTATAAAGATAACCTAACAATACTTGCACAGTTAGTAGGAAAGAACTCACATTAATCTACATATTATTTTGAGTAAAAACTTAAAAAACTACTCAAAAATGTAATAGCATCCGTTAGTTTAGTGAATTTCAAATAATTCTGCGAATAAACTATCACATTCACACGACGCATACGGTAACTAAAAAAACGTTTGCGACCTGCAACCGATCATATGTTTTCACTGTTCTAAAGAGAGCTACTACGACAAACTACAGCAAATATAAAAGCGCAAATTTCAAATTTTACATCGAGGTAAAAATCTCTCTTCTAAGTCTTTTTGAAACCGAATAACACACATTCAAAAAAAATCTGATGTGGACACGACTTCTCTGTACGCCTATTAAATTGCATTTACACATTTTTAAAAGTACATAAAATGTTATTTCACTAACAACTTATGATTTTTTAATTTTTTTTTGTTATTGTCATTTATGGTAAGAAATTTTTCACAATCAGAGGTTAATTATTAATAAATCAGTATATTTAAATTTAAAAAAATTAAAAAAAAGGGGAAAAAAGGAAGAAAATGTTGCAAACAAAAAAAAACAAACAGAAGAAAATGCTCCAAAAAAAAGAATAAAAAGATTATAAATATAAAGAGAAAGAAAACATTAAGACCAAGGAAAAAGTGAAAATATTAAGTGAGGATGATGAATATAAAGAGAGAGAAAATTTGAAAACTAGAGAACGGTACACAAATTAAGATCAGAAGAATTATATCAAACCAAAGAGCGATTAAAGGATTGGCAACAAAAAATAATTGAAATGATGATCAACTCCGACTTAGGGAGAATATTTTTCCGACAATATCAGAGCAGGAATGAGCTAAAAGATTAGATTTGCAATTTATCAAAGATCGGTCATGTATGCCTCATTGTATATATTTTTCTTGTGAGGGTCTATTTTTCAGTCACTCTGAAGTTAATTTTAATGTAGATAAAATTAAACAGAAATTCCAGAAATATTAAATAAAATTAAACAGATGTTAAATTAGAAAATTCAAAAATAATACGAAAATTCTAAATTATAATTTTCAATTAATATTAAATAATCAGATGTTTCACCAAATCTATTACATATACACATATGAAATGATGCCTATTAAATTATACGTATATACATACACATTTTTAAAAGTACTTCAAATTATTTCACTAATAACTTCTGATTTTTTTATATATTTTTTTTTATTGTCATTATTGAATAATTATTTATTGTAATTTTTTTTTTGAATCACGAGTTAATTATTAATTAATCAATATATTTAAATTAAAAAGAAAAAGTTAATAAAAAAGAAAAGGAGATGAAGTCTGATTCAAACCGATGTGCCTTCCCTTGTAAGATCCAAATATTACATTAATTAAAGTTTTGTTCGGCTATAACTCTGGAAGCAATGAAGGTAAGTACCACTTTTGATATATCGTTGAAAATCCCTCAATGAGGGCTTATTACTGCAGTTAAGAAAAAGTCTTAAATCTAATTGTGTTTTGGATTTTGGGCTTTTTTGGTACTTTTGGACCAGTCGATTGCAATCAAAAGGGAAGGTGCACAATTAGATGTTACAACAGTTCTAAATCCGAAATTTCAACATACTACGGCTAATCGTTTTTGAGTTATGTACATACGTACGTACAGACGTCACGCCAAAACTAGTCAAAATGGATTTAGGTATGGTTAAAATGGATATTTCCGTTGGAAATCTGAAAACCGAAAAAGTTTTCGCCATCACAATACTTATTTTACTTCGTACAAGGATGTAATACGTATTCTCCGACTTCGAAACCAGCAAAAGTGACGTGATATGCTTCTACTGTTTATTTTTTTGAAAATTACAATTATCGTCCACAAATAATGATTACACCATTTTATTCAGAAAGAATGGGCTATAAATAGAGCAAAAAAATTTTTTTTTAATTTTAAAAATTTATTTTTTCAGTAGATCATATCCCCTTAACGAAAATCATGAGCTTAGCGAAAGCACTATGAATGGCCCTTGTTAATTTCATTAGGTTTGATCAGAAGAATTTGTGGAATGACTATCTCTATTACAGAAATTATAAGGAAGTCTGTTGTTGAACGATAAGTAAAAATATATAATACTCGCATATAAGAACACAGTTTTTTCAATCTGTTTACAACTAGAAAAATTACTAGAATTAATTCTAAAGAAACGAAACTGTTGTAAATTACATATGTTTTCATTTGATACTTATATGTATACAATTTATATATTGGCCTTTCTGTCATTATCCAATAATGTTAAAATTTATTTTAACATCTCCTCTATTTTCCTCTATTACATGTAACATATAATATTTTCCTCTATTTTTAGAGGAAATAAAAAACAACAAAATATAAATTTCCACATAGAACATTTTTCATAATGGATAAAAAAGCTAAACTATTACAGTGCAATTGAATCCAAGAAGTTTTATTTATCTAACATCAAATTATACATGTTATGATTCTTAAGTAATCTATATAAACAAAAATGTAAATGTTTGTTCAAAATCTAAAATCTCCGAAAATTCTTCATCAATTGCTTTGAAATTTTGACAAACGTTGCATTCAAATATGCACGGTTTTTATATCCTGCTATTTATATACCTAAGATGTCACAACTGTGAGAGGTAAAAATATGCTTTTTTTGAAAAACAGCGCTATCTGTTGGACGTAAAAGCAACACATGCTACACTAAATATTTTACGATTCCATTTCAATGTTTCCGATATGTGTGTCCGCTGTAGACTAAAAAAAACTACTGGACCGATTTACGCGCGGGGAAAAGGGAGAAGTTGAAAAAGGGAAATATCGAAAAAGGTAAAAGGGAAGAAGGTAAAAAGAGAAGAAGGGGAAAATTGAAAATGGGTAAAAGGAAAAACGGGAAAAGAAAAAAGAGGGGAAATGAGGTGGAAATGGAAATAATTAAAGAAAATGGGGGAAGTAAAAAGAAAGTGGGAAGAAGGTGGGAAATGGGGGAAAGGAAAATGGGAAAAGGGAAAGGGAATCTAGTAAAATTAAAATTGGAAAAGAAAAATTGGGAAGATGGAAAAGGATAATAGAAAAAGGAAAGAGGAAAAAGGGACGAGGGAAAGGGAAAAGGGTAAAAGGGAAAGGTTAAATTTTGTGAAGTTCCGTAATGTTCATTTTGTTTATGTTTTATCAAACTCTCAATTGTGTTCATTTAATCTATATATTCTCAAATCTAGCAATAGAAAAGCATTGCCGGGTCTGCTAGTGAATAATAACATTTTGACATTTTGTATAACCGTAAAAAAATTTTCATTCACTTCGAAAGATAACATTTAAAAATAATTAATTTAAATCATTTTTACTAAATAAGTAAAAAAAAAAAATTCCCGTTTATTTCATTAATCATATTACTACCTAGAAAGGAATTGAAAGAAATTATAATCCACTAGAAAAAAAATAATTACACCTAGAAAGATCTTTTATAGGGTACAACCCCCCTCCAGCCTTCTTCCACATCGTCATCATTTGGTCAGCATTTTTACAAAAATAATGAAAATAGAATACTAAAAGTACTGAATTCTGATAAGTGCTCCAATTTTTTCTATAGATTCTTGTTGTACCAACCATTACATCTTATGTGAATTTCTGACTTAATTACATCATTTCCTATGCGCTTTTTATTTCTTTATTTTCATGCAAAAAACATACCGAAATGAAGTATTAAAAATATAATACTCCTTACAATTATATTATTAAATTATAATTTATAATAAAACATCAGTTCATATATATGTATATATTAGTACTCTAATTTAAATTTCTTGCTCATAATCAGGTAAATACCTATAATTTTAATACATATATGATATGATAATTAACTTGGGTGAAAAATGAAGAATTACGGAAACTAAATTGAGTGAAGTAAGAATTGTTAACAAATGCAGTAATCCCTTTGTTAAACTTAGTTTAACTGTTACAGTATAATTAATACTTAGTAGTAAATACGAAAGGTATAACAACTGGTTTGCCATTATAAACTAGACTATCAGGTTGTTGTTTACTGAATGAGTTCAAGCGAGTTGTTTGCGAATGGTAGCAGAAATTCTTCGCAATGCCAGAATTGTTTCAAGTTGCATGTAATATTAAATTATTTATTCCAATTATGGATACTGACATTGATAATCAAGGATTCTGCGTTATTGAAAGAGCTTAATATTTTAAATTTAAATTATTTTCTAAATAACACAGTTTGTAAATAATGTTTTGCTTATTAAATACTTTTTCATAGATTGCTTGATTTGCAAGCATGTATACCTCTGCATATTTTTTTAATTAAATTTTGACACGTTTCCAGCAAGTTATTCACTCATTCATTTACTATTAACATATTAATATAATACAATTTTGTTAATGTTGTAATCGACTCATTAACGCTAAAGTTCCTCTAAAATATTGCTATATTTAAATCGGCATATTTATTTTTAATAATTCCTTATTTCCTGTTACCTTTATTTCCTGTAGAAGTATTAAACTTTTCAAGTTATAATTTTCAAGGTTAGAACAAAAGACCTTTGATAATAAAAATAACAATTAATTTTTAAATTCTATAAACCTTCTACAAAATACGCGTTGATCTGTGCGAGAAAAAAAAACATTTTTCTGCTTGTTTATAACACTGTTATAATTTTAATTCAGTAAATCATTTACATATTGTATTCTTCTATTTTAATGCTCTGATAGAAAGTTATTCAATGTACTGTGAAAATGGATAAAAATTTAACAGAGATAAGAATGTTTTTATAATGGATAGATTTGAGAAAAAAAAGGGTAATCTTAAATTTCTGGGTTTATGTATCTTTTTTTAAAAGTATATCTTATTTTTAATGGCATTTTATTTAATATAAAATTGATTGTTTTTAGTTTTTTTAGGCGAAGATTTACTTTTAATTAATCGTCAAGCTGAAATACTGGAGAAGAAGTTATTTTTTTAATTTTTCATCCTATAAGTTTTTAAAACAAATGTAGTATTCCCCCAGAACTATTACACATATAATAAAACACAATAAAAGTTTTTATAAATTTTTGATGCAGTTTTAAGCAACCCATACTTCAAAAACATTTAATATAACCGCTTTCAAGAATCTTCTATGATAGGTACATGACGTAATTTACATTATGTCATGTAAATTTTGTAGAAATATTCTTGATAAGATCTTTAATTATTGATAAAAATTATTTATATATATTATCGTATACTAATAACTTATAACAATTACTATAACTAGTTAGTAATTACTATAACTAAGTAATAACTTAGATTATTAAAGAAATTAAGTAAATTTAAAAAATTAATAAATTTTTTAAAACGGTTTGTAATTTGTAAAATTATTTTTCAGATATTTAGAGTTTAGCTTTGGTTAAAGCCCTTTTTATTTTTTTAAATAAACGTGTAGGAAATGGTGCGTAATTTCCATTTATTTTTCTAGAACTACCTAGGCGAATATTTTAATTGTAATATTTTAATTTTACGATGAGAGCTAATTAACGAATAATACCTATTTAAATAAATTTTTATTTTAAGGGAAAGTCTATCTTTTCAAAAATATGGAAATATTTCTAACAAAATTCCACAAAATTTTTTCAGTTAAAAAATATTCTAGTTGTATTTTATTTTAAATGAAAAGCTTATTCTTAAAATATCATAAATCTTGTTTTATTCTTCAATACTTTTCTGTTAACCAATGGAATTTCATTTCTAATTGACTAGTCTTTAAATAACTAAAATTATAATTACATTTAATACGCATAAAAGAAAGTTCTAAAAATATACTGTCTTAACAAGCCTTTCCTTATTTTACTCGTCCAATCTGTGCATTTATAAACTAAAGTTTACTCGAGTATTAATTATTTTTCAGTTAGGTATGATTATTATATATATATATATTTTTTTTTAAATTAAAAACACCGTTATGTTTATATGCGAAGCAAGAGCAGTTGATTTTCATTACTAAACATCTTTTAATACTAAGCTTAACAAACCAAAATGTTATTAAAAAATCAATAACCGGTTGAAACATTACGGCGCTTATAAGAACAACCTAGTTTCACTGCTTTCGTATTAAAATATTGGATGATGTGTTGTTTTATGGGAAGCAGTTCATAACAGCAGCTATGTTATTCGGTGTTTGTTATAGTTTCTTTTTTGCAAAACTTTAGGTAGAAGTTATTAAATTTGTCTTTTTTGCAAATAGAATTTTTCCCCATTTTAATAAAGGTTACATTAATTAGCATGCAGTTTTCTTATTCACTTTATTAAAATAATAAGGCCTTTTAATTTTTAAAATAACTTTTCCTGAATAAAATAGTTTTTCCAAAAGTATCAAATTAGGGAGGACAGTGAGAAAAGATTTATTATTAGGCTGTTTTAAAAAGGTTTCGTGTTTCGCACGGATGTGAAGTCAAATAAAACTAAAAATTGTAAAAAAAAAAGTTATTTAATTTTCTTCAATTTTTTGAGCAAAAATTTCATCAATGCATTAATATGGCAGAAGTTAATATAATATTAAAAAACAGTGGAGAATAAATTATCATTATTTCTTTTTTTCTCTTTAATATGAAGTAAATTATTTAGTTTCAAACTCATTGGCAAAGATATAACGTGATTATACTTTTTTTATTGTAGGCTGAATCTAAATGTAAACAAACTATATATCTGTTATTATGTGTATTTACATAAACAAAGTTAGCTCAAGGCCATAAAAGTATAGTAGCCGCAACGAAAGATCGAAACCACTGTACCAAGTAATTATATAAAACAAGTTTTTACATTTGAATGGTTACTATAGTGATGTAATTAAATGTCAATAACGGATCAACAATTATTTATTTACGACAGGATTAGCTAACAGTAAATGGAATTTATAATATATTACTTGAAAACCACACAAATAATTGAGCCTTGTAATTCCAAAATATATCTTTTCTAATTTTTTACTTTTTCTAGAAATCAAGAAAAAATTTACTTCTTTTTTCGGTACTGATTTTTTAGGGAATGTTTTTAGCATTGTAGATGCAAAGAATCATAAAAGTTCATAATGTTAATTTGAACGATAAAGTAAATATTTCTGTTTAAATTCCGGAGAAGGCGAATTTTTAAAATACACAGAAGGATGATAATACATGCTTGGAACGATAGAATAATCCTGTCTTCATTTTTTATTTTTTTTTTAATTATAATAATATTACTACATTATACCATAAATAAAAAACTGTTAAATTAGAAAAAAATAATATGAAAAACAATAATTAAAAAAGTAATCGAATGTTTTATTCTATTAATAATCTTATTAAAACATTCAAAGATGAAAATAGAATTCGGAAAACTAAACAATTAAGAAAGCAATAGAATTATTTGAATGACTGAAAATACGTTACACAAAAGTGGGTGCCTCAATGATAAACCTTTAATTGGCGATATATTTTAATCAAAATAAATCCTTATTGTCTTTTGGCCCAAGAACAACAAAAAAATGTATAATGGTTCTTTTGTAATTCAGTGCCTAGCGCTGATTGTATTTCGGACTGTTTATGATCGTGTTCTTCAAGTTCTTCTCTGATGAATTCACTTGTAACAAAGAAGTGTAGCTTCCTCAGACGACACGAAAATTTGTTTCATCCTTTCTGGTAAAGCTGGGGCCTATCAGCTGGTGTTCCCTCACCAAATCAATTAACACTGGTCAACAAAATCTAAATTTTTGTTTGTTAAATGAGAGTGAATGACTGTCTCTTATAGTATTTTTTATGCTGATTTCATATATGTTAATGGTTTTTTTCTATCGAGCTCAGTTTTTTGTAAATTAAATTTCTTTTGAAATTTCTACAGTCAGTACCTCTCTCTTTGACCACTGCTCTTTTATGTAATGATGTTTCCTATCCCTGCTGTCCCACTTGCACAAAAAGCGACAGAACTCAGCGTATCCAAGTTTCAGTCCAAGTAAAAGCGCTATTACTTCCAGATCTCCACAAATATACTATAGATATTTCTTATACTGAATCCTGTTCAATACAAGTTTCATATTCTCGTAAGACTTCATGTGAACAGCATATGTTAATGTTATTGACGAGTATTTATTTCCAATATAAGTAGAATAGCTTACAAAAACTAACCTTTGACGAGCCAATAAAAGTCGCCATTCGTCAGTTGTTACATACGTCCCAAAGCTTCCAGTAAAGAGTTCATATCATTACAATATACTAAGTTTTCGTACAGAGAAAAGAAATGTTCAAATTCTGACTGTATGTCGCAAAAAGCACTTATTTTTATGTTTAGTTGTAAAAGATGCCATCCTTTCAGTCTTGATGCCAATATTTCTGCTTGATTCTTCGATAAATTTAGATCACGAACCAGATAATTTAATTCTAACTGTTTAATTAAATGGGGTTGTATATCTATTTTCTAAAAAGTTTGGATCTCTTTCTTCATCACCTGACAATAAGAAAAATAGAAAGAATGAGTCACATTCTTGTTCATTTTAATTAGTGTGTAAGTAACAAACATAATGACTATGTCGCACACAAATCAGTGTGACAGCAATTTAGGGACTGTAATAAATAAACAAAAGCTATTTAGTTGATAGATAATACAATAAAATACGTTCACAAAATGCTATGCTTATTGAGTTCATGCATGATACTACCTGAAAATAAAAATGGTAATTACAAAATAACTAAGCCTGATAGAATAATTCTGATTTCATATTTGAAATCAACATGAAAAATACTATAAGAATCAGTTTTTCATTCTCATTTAATAAAATCATTGTTGAACAGTGTTATCTTTTTGTAGGATGTTACATCCTTTGAAACAATACGCAGTTGCTTAGGGATGAATACCCTTATTCTGTAGTCGTGTATATCAACTACTGCTTCAATTAATTCGTACAGCCGTATAACGTCACTGACGCCGTACAGAACTATAAGTGACAACTTAACTGCGTCCTTCTGATTGGCTTCCACGTTACCTTCCTCTATCGGGAAGTCCTGAAAACGATTTGATATGGTAAAATAACTAGCTGAAACGTGGGACTGAAATCTCTTATGTTCACGCAAATCTGGCATAGTTTGCCGTGGTGCAGGTGATACATGAGGATCTGTGTGTAAGTTTCAATTTCGCTGACAGACACATCAAATACAATACTGTCTGGTAACCTTACGTCATGATTGTTTTCTTGCATCTCTATTAGAAAGAGTTGAGGATCCACGCTTTCTAGACGTCCTACTGGAATTACCATTTGTCGACTCATTCGCTTCAATGAGCATAGTTGGAAGCTGATGCATATTTGAACGCCTCACTGGAGGTTTTTAGGTTAATCCAAAAATTGATTCAAAGCCGAGAAAAATAAGTTGTTAACTAGATAATAAAAAAATATATAATATAATACCCATATAATTCGTGGTATGTAATAAATCACATTCTCCAACATTATTTCTATATAAAAAAAACTCAAAAATACAATGGTAATGTGTAAACAAACAGCTGATGAAAATCTATTACCATAATTTACAGAAAAAATGTTGCAACATATTAGATACTTTTATTTTTTTTCATTTTTTGAAGAAATATTTACTGTCTTCAAAATCTTACTTTGTACATTACGTCATTTTATATCTTACTTTGCACTTTTCTTTATTTTTCCTTCTTTGTTAGGCACTTTTTTTTCATTATTTAGTTTAAATATTTTTCATCCATTTTCAAAACAAAATTATACTAGATTACGTTTTTTTTTTATTTAACCTCTGGGACCGCAGTTAAATGTTAACTTCAGAGGATAAGTTGAATGACAGTTTTATAGCGTGTGAAAATGCCATGCCTGACCGGGATTCGAACCCGGGACCTCCGGGTGAATGGCCGAGACGCTACCACTCGCGCCACGGAGGCCGGCATACTAGATAAAGTTATGCGTGGCATACTATATTAGTCGATATACACAAAAGCACCAGGTAACTAAATTGATATAACAACTGACGGGTTGCAAAGTACAAGTTCGCCAAATTTTAACAATATCTTTTTTATCATCATTATTTTTTTTAAATATTATGAATTGCATTCAAAAATTTTAATATTAATAGAAAAGCGTTTAATCCAATGTTAGAATTCAACTTTTGTTTAAATTCAACGTTTATATTCAGTGCGTCTTGAATATAGAAGTTGTTTTGGAATTATAAGATTCAATTTTCAGGAAACCAAAAATGAGTCATTTACACATGCTCAATAATTTTAGTTTCCCCCAATTTTTTCGGCTTAAAATGCTTTCAAAATGTAAAAAAGAATATATTTAAATACACTTAATTTAACGTACGCTCTAAGGAAAAGAATGTGTACAACACTTCGAAGTGTGTGTGTGAGAGTGCATATACATAAGGATAGTTCAAATCCTAATAAAGGCAATTACTTTTATACGGATTTGAATACTAGATCGTGGATACCCGTGTTCTTTGGTGGTTGGGTTTCAATTAACCACACATCTCAGGAATGGTTGACCTGAAATTGTATAAGACTACAGTTCATTTACTTTCATACATATCATCCTTATTCATTCCACCTTACGGTGGTTCCGGAGGTTAAACAGAAAAAGAAGAGTATGTGCATAATACATTCTCACGTAATGAATTTCAGATGTTCTGTCCTTTCCTTTTAATGCTACAATAAAATTAAAAATTTGTTTGATATCATATCAAATATATTTTACCTCCTATGTATTAATCTAATACATTTATAATAATTACGCTATTGTGATTATGAAATTTAAATTAATTTTTATTCGCAGTTCATTCATTAAAATGTTTGGAATTTATTTTTATAAAAAACTTTGTCTTATCACGATCAACCAATTTTTTTTTTGAAAATTTAATTGGATTCATTTTAGAGGTTTATTTTAACTCGATTAACAAAGACTAAAGACGTAAGTTTAATAAAAACAGCTGGATCTAATAGTACAAATCGAATTTATTTTACAAGTTAGAATTCATTTTTATTGACACTTGATTTCTATAGATGCAGTTCAATAAAAATTATTTAAAATAATTTTATTCATTCAGTCATTTAATTTTATTTAATCTAACAAATCGTTTTAGACAACGATCCTGAAAACGGTTTGGACCTACGGGATCGAGCTACAATAAGCGAGAGTAATATTGACATTGTACAGAAATTCAGAACAAATTATTGATAAATATAACAGAAGCTCCGTAGTTTACGAAAAACATAGAGTTACATGATTATCTGGAACTACCAAGCGTTTGAGAGGAGATTTAGCAATTCGGTTCTAATTACAGAGTGAGACTGAACAGACATGTGAAATGGTTCTTAGTTAACCTTCTGAATGAAAGCTAAGACGTTAGGGGCCTAAAGCGGCTGTACATATTAGATCTGTAAGGTTCTTCGAGATTTGGGTGAATCAGCTACCTTAGGATGTTAAGCGTCATCAAGATGTTTCTTATCGTTTGGCTATTTACTTTTGTTGGTTCTATTTTTTTTTTTTTTTTTTTATTTCACTGTTTCTTTGTTTAGTTTGTTTTTTTATTCTTTGTATAACTAATAGGACTACTTCTTGATTTTTCTCTATTTTATTATTTTTATGTTCTGGACTTTATCAACGTCCTTTGGATTCATCATTTATGTACATGTTTATCTTTGTTATATATTTACGTGTATTGTACAGGATATGTATAAATATGTATGCATATATATTTCTTTAAGAGATTTCAATGGAAACCTCTATTTGTATATCATTTATTTTTTTGTAATTAAATTTACTTATGGTTCCGGTTAATTGGAAATGATTGTAACTAAAATTAACTTTATTGACAAAAAAATCTAACAAGAATTACCTTAACCTAACTTTTCAAGGCAAGAACTTACTTGTTATTACGTGCGTTGATTTGATTCCTTTGTCTGTTCTTCGTTATAATTAAAAAAAACAAATATTTTTTCGTTCAAGAAATACTTATAGATCAACTAAATACAATACTTAAATCAACTTATAACAGTTTCATTTGAATGAAATAGAAAAAATCTTCTAAAATACTTATCACATAATAAAACATTAAAGAAGGATAAAATTATATCGAAACAAAAATAGTAAGAAAAATAAATGAAGTTTTCCTTTTCTTCCTCTAATTTTCTGTGGCCTTCTAACAGGCTTCATGCAGTTAGGTGGTACGAATTCATTAAAAAAAAAAGTTACGTAAGATTTACTGAGCTTATTATCTGTCATTTTCTATTAGGTTCCAAATAACGATGATTTCCTGGGAATTTTTTGGCCTACCTTAGAACAATGACTTCGTATTCACGTGAAAATATTAGCAATATTAACACCTTTCCTTACCATAAGATTTTGAAATAACCTTCACCTTTGGCCAAAGAATTTGAGATAAAATCATAAATAATATTTTATTTTTATTTTAACCCTTTAGTAGGATAACAGTTTTTCCATTATTTTTCTTTATTTTTTATGATTATCTAATGATTAACAAGAGGGGTAATAAATTTTAACTGTGTGAACTATTTACTAATTAATAATTACTACAGTGTTATAATTAATCGTACTTCTTAAGATAAAGAGAGAGTCGTCATGCTGTATGTCTTGTCTTTCTTTAGATGTATTAGTTAAAGAGCATCTATACACACTACGCACAGGCACTCACGAAATTTTTTTATTAGCGTAAAGTATTTAATCTATAATAATGACCTAGACTTTTTCAACGAGTATATTTTATTTATTAAATTTAACAAAAAACAATTTTTAAATTTTTTCTAATGTTCATTACGTGAAAACTTAAAAAAATAATCAGTAAATTTTAGTCAATAAATTTACTTAATAAACCAGGGGCATATCTTATTTTTTTAGTTTGTTAGAGAATTTCTAAGTCAACAGAGCAACCTGTTTGATTAAACGGGGCTTTGGACCCACCGCTTAATCAAACAGGTTCCACCATGGATTGATCGCAAATTTGGCCAACTCAATTTCTGGCTAACCCAGTTCTTAACCATGGGGGTCATTCTTAGACCATGGGGTCTTTCGGTCATATCTTTTCGGGAGGAGGAGGGCTCTCAATTCCGAGTTCCTATATTTCGGAGACTGACTCCCCTGAACATATTGTGTTCAGGTGTCGACGGCGGATGGCTGAAAAAGGCACCTGCGAACAAATAACTGGACTCCTCAATGTGGACAAGATTGTACCGAACATGCTATCTGGAGTCGATAAATTCGGGGCTGCGTCAAAATATATAACAACGATACTACAGCAGAAAGGCAGGGACGACAAGGTAGCGAGGGGGTGATGGAAAGCCTCATGCGGAGTCGTCGTTCGTCCGGGCTTGCCGGGATGGGCGACGATGATGAGACACGAGGACTCCGTCGTCTTCGAGCTGTTAAGACCGAGATCCGGCTGGGGTCCCCTCGGGGGACCCGGTTAGAGGCATGCAACTATTACGACCAAGACCTGGGTGGGTCTTCGTCGTAAGGTTGAGTGGGCGACGACACCTCCTGGAGCTGAGTTATGCTTAATCGCGGGTTTGGCTTCAGGAGGGGTATATATAAAGTCAAAGAAAAGAGTACACAGAGATTAGTTACGCTGATTGAAAGAAAAAATCACTTCCCAAATGGTTTCTTACAAAAAATTTAAGTACTTTGTTTTATTAATTAATCTTATTTTAATGATTTTTATTGCATGACTGCCCAAAAAGGAATGTAATGTATTTAGGGTATATGTATGTTTGTTCCACCATAGCAGCTCAACGGGTGAACCGATCTAGATGTATGACCCCGCATTGGAATCCTTACGTTACTGGTAGTGTCATAGGCTACATAAATATGTGTGTGTGTGTGTATATATATATATATATATATATATATATATATGTTTAAATAAATTTTAAAAATTTGTAAAACATATTATATTGTATACAAAATTTTCACCCTTATGTTCTTTAGTTATCCTATACTAAAGAGCAATCAGTGTTTGTCAGCAATGGTTTTTTTTTGGCAGTCATGATTTTTAATTTTTAATATTTATCTCTTGCCTTATTTTATCCATTATCTAATCTAATAATACTAATGACCTAATAAAAATAATAAATATCTAAACTAATTTTGTTTTTATTTTGATAATTGTTATTATATTTAGATCTATGAATACAGTAAATTCAATGAAACATACCACTTTTATACCATAGAATATTAATTAACACTTAGAAATCCTAATAAGGCACTAGTATATGTAAAAGAATGGTTTAGGATTCTATTAGTACTCCTTAATTATGTTATATTGAATTTATCAAAGTGAATTCTAAAAAAAATAATTCAGTGAAAATTAAAATAAAATTGTAACTGGAACACTGGAACTGGAAGGTTCATCTAGAACCAAAAATAATTTTACTATACTAATATTATCGTAAGCGTACACTGGACATTACTGATGATTGTATGTTCATAAAGTTTCATTTTTCTTTTTTTTTTAATTTTACAGTTATTATTTTTTAAGTTTTTACCTCAGTGTATAACTAAACTAATATTTACTAAGTAGTATATGTAAAGAGATAATGATTCTGTGAGTGAGAGTTAATATTCGGCGCTTTTCCCATAGTATTTTGAAACAGTCATTTTATTTGGGAGCTATTTTGAAACCGAATATTTTATGAAAAATTGTGACAAATATGTCGTTCCATCTAATATCAAGAAATTTCACTGAAATATTGCATTTAAATCAAAAAACGTTAGTTAAAAGTAAACATACAATCAAATGAAACTATGAAAAATAATGTTATAACAGGAGCTCGCTCCGCTGAACCAGTCAAAAGTGGATTTACATCAATCAAATATTTTTAGGTTCAATGTATTAAAAACATATAAAAATAATGGCTAACCATGCTGATTAGTCTATTTTTTTTTTGTACACTCTAAAATATATGTCGTAGACATGACCTAAGATGTAAGCTATTCATGCAAATAGCATCCACTTCCAAGAATGACAAAATCGCATGCCAATCACTAAACGTAAGGAGTAAAGTGGTTTTCCTTCGTCTTTTTATCTAACGCAAATATGATGTACATTATCATGGCAAGCCCACCACAGTAGGTTAATATTTAGCCGACCAGTGTCTCTTAAATCTCAGGTTCTTTGCAGGTATCAGAGCCATAATTAAGACGGAACAGATAATAAAAAGAAACAAAAGTAATGTATACCCTTTCTGTGTGAAACATTAAATTACACGTACTACTTTCCATTAAGCAGGGAAAATTGACTGCATACGACAGATTAAAGTCAACATCATATGATTATGTGCCGTAAGGCAGGTCCTTTACATTTTGTTTATTTCCATTCTTTTTTATTCCCAACTAACTTTTTATCTTGTTAGTTTTTATTTCCGTTTAGATTGTATATTATTCTTAATCTTTCGTGGACTCTTTTTTTCTTGGACGTTCTATTAATCCTATCACTGTTTTAATCAACATTTCTCCTTCCATGATATGTTCCAAAAATTGAGCTTTCCTATTCTGAATTGTTCTGATCACGCTTCTATTTTTGTTAACACTTTTCTGATTACGTCATTTTTTGTTTTGTTTATCTATCTATTTTTTTCTAATCTCTTCTATGCCCGTATTTCAAATGTCTTAAGACTTGTCTTTATGAAGTGTAGAGTAAGTATATTATCTTTACTGTAGAATCAAGTAAACATAAATGGAAAGTTATTTATATCATTCAATTTTTAACAATGTACTTTTGAAAAAACCAACTAATGTGGACACAATATATTCGCGATTAAAATTTAAAAATTCGATGATCTTAAAAAAATTAAACAAGTATTTCAGTTTATTTGATTTTTGTATCAATGTCTTTATAACTTTTTTCTAAATATTTTTCTATTTCTATTACTCATTGAAAACTAAAAGTCATTGAGCTCTAGCGAGTCATAATACTTGTATTAATTTGAAACATTTTATTAATTAATAGCTGGTTTGATTTATTTAAATGCATCTATAACTGTACAAGTTGCGATAAACTAAGAAAAAAAAAATAGCTTATCTGTATATACTTATGTACTTGTGTATACTTATGTATACTATTGTTAATGATATTCTTATCTATACTATTATATTAATAGAAATTTAGTAATAGAAGAATCATTTTTTATACTACCATAAAAGTATTACCCATATTAAATATTTTTTTCAGATTTTTGCGACTAAATTTTTTTAGAATTTTTTTCATTCTAATTATGATATTTCAGTAATTTTCAAGAATAATAATTACTCCTTGTTAGTTTCAATTTGGTTCAAGAATAATTTTAAAGAAATCTATAAAGCACCTATACAAAATTTATCTATCTAACTTAACAAGCATAGACTCGGTCAATTCCTTCTGACGCTACCTGACCCTTTTTCAAACCGGACAGTTACGTTCTTGATACTGCTAAAAATAAGAACGCCCACTCCACCTGCTTCTTGTATTTATAGATTTTTTGGGAATGTATTCCTCATTTAGTTGTTGTTAGTAAGAGTTGTCAAATATGGTTGATGTTTTGAAAAATTTCCAGGCTGACAAATAAATCAGAGAAAATGTAAAGAAATATAAATGTATAGAAGAAAAGGAAATGTATCTTCCTGAACAAATGTATAAATTCACCAGAAAAATTTGTTCTTGAATACAATATGTTGAGGCTGTCTGCATGAAAATTTTACCTATAAATAAAGTAACATAGAATACTAACAAAATTATTTTAAATATTTAGACAAACAGCAGCAGAAAAATAAAATATATACAAATAAAAATTAAAAATAAAAGTTGCATAGGAAATTAGAATAAAACTATTATTAATTATTAATAAAACTATTATAAGTGACTAGATAAAACATATACGGTAGCTTCTTTCATAGGATATCTACAGCTGATGATCACTAATAAGTGTGAAATAGCCAATGTTTTTGCTTTTCACTTTGATATTAAAACCACAAATGATTAGTGAAAATTACGCTAATACCTGTACCTATCATTATGATCAATTTTTTGGAATAGCAATCCTACGAGGGACGGAGTTGACCGGGTTCTTTTTCAGCAGACCGACGTCCAAAAAGCAGGCCGTACAACTTAGAATATAAATTTTTTCTCTGTGAAAACCAGTTTTTAATCTCTTCTTATTCATGATAGATCTTAGAATTAAAAATTCTTTGAAAAACAAATTTATAATTCATAAATTTAATGTCCAAGTTCCAACTCCTGTTACACTTGTTAGAAAAGAATGAAAATGGACTCCTGGGAAGGAAGGATTACTATTGTTCTACTAGTGCAGAATGTGAAGTCATCATAGTAACGGTTAGCGCCACCTTCTGGGACTTCTAGCTTCATAACTACACGAAGGTTGGAGTAACACATTTTTTATTATTATTAGGTATAATAACAGTTGATTATAAACTTAAAGTTATTAAATATAACAATTTTTTAACAGTTTCGAGTACGGTTGCAACTCACTTTTGTTTAAAAGTTTCTTTCTTTTTCTTTGTGAAATGACACAATTGAGAAATGAATTTGATAAATTCACAAATGAAAAAAAACTGAAAGAATAAGGTTCAATACTTTGATATTAAATTAATTAATCTTTCAATTAATTTTGAATTTCCTTTATTTATTTCTATTTCTTAGCCATTTATACTTGTGTATCGACTGCTGCATCCACAGATATTGCTGTGAAGTTATTGGAGGGAGGTAAGATGGCTCACAATGCGTTTAAAATGCCTCTTAATCTCACACACCTTGAAACACCGCTTTGCTATATTTCAAAACAAAGTAATATGGCTGAAGTTCTTCGGTCTTGTTAACTCATAGTTTGGAATGAGAGTAAAATGGATAATAAAAGCCGTTTTGAAACTCTGAATGATACTCTCAAAGACCTAAGAGATAACACCTATACAATGGGGGGAGTGACAGTGCTACTGGCTTGGGGCTTTCGGCAAACTCTACCAATAGTACCTAGATGAATACGTGCTGATGACGTTAAAGCCTGTATCAAGACAAATTTGTGGCCTTCCATGCACAAGATTAATTTGTGAATAAAACTTGAGAGATCATTTGAGAGATGGTTTTTTGCTGGTCAGTTACTAAGCTTCTTTTAAATGTAGGAGATGGACAGTATCCTGAAAGTGAAGGAAAGATTTCAATTTTCTATACCTTAGGCACAAAAATGATGACCTTAAAGGATCTTATATCTAGAGTTTATCCTGATATTTCCTCCTTGAAGGATAAATCCATGGATTAGTTATGCGAATGAGTTATTCTTCCACCGAAAAATAACAATGCCTCTGACATTAATGTCATATTACTGAGGCCATTTAAAAAATAAGAAAAACGTATCAGTCCACCGTGAACGTCCCAGTGAACCATCCTACAGAGTTTCTTAATACTCTCAGTTCTCCTGGATTACCACCATACTAGCTTCTTCTCTACGTGATCCTTTGGTGGCAGTTATTGATCAAAAGGAAGACTGTTTCTCTCATAGGCAATATTATGTAGCCTGTTCTGGAGAGAGCTATCCAGTAATCTATTCATTTTGCTTCCAGTTGGAAAGACTACTAATGTAGTTTACAAGGAAGTACTGTACTAAAATAAAATACTAATTTTTTTTTCAGAATCTACCCTAAATTCAAAAAGCAAATGATTCATTTACATGCATGTATGAATATGCTGACAAAACATGTACTTATCACTCGCTGTTCATATTTACGTATAAATTTTCCATTTTCCTGCAGTTTTATTTATGTGTATAATCCTACCAAATTATTTATTGAAAATCTTAAACTTCCTTCTCTGTATTTAATATACTTTGAATTTTTGATTAATTACTCCTTTTTTTTAATAGAAAAATGAGCTTGGTGTTGACCAATTATGCTTTGTATTCATGTTCAAATTCTGATTTATGTATGGGTTTTGCCAACCAAGCCGTGATGGGAAACGCTAGTTATTCATATATATCTTTTAACTTTGTAAAATATACCCACAAAGATTGAAAACATAAGCTAAAAATCCTTTTTTTATTCATATTTAAATTAAAAGTTTTGTAAATCAGTAAAAAATTAATAACAGTTATCAACAATTTGCCTCTGACTTCAAGAAATCAAAATTTAGAGAAGTATTACTTTTTACTTTGAAGTATGAATATTTTTTAAGTTGTTTTAATTTGTTAAAAAGTATATGTCGTTGTTTAATAAGTATTATTAAAATTTAATTTTAATTTAATATTCGATAGACTTAATTAATATCCTCTCCATGGTAGAAAACATTCAAAGGAAAATTTCTAAAAATATCGAAAGGAATGCAGAAAGCCGAGTAAAGACAATCGAGTGGGAGTGTGAGAATTTACTTTTAAATCCAAGTTTTCTTTTTAATTTTTTTTAATCCAATTTTTCCAGTTAGGTTTTTCTTGCTTTCCTTTAAAATACTTTCAAAATCAAAATGATGTCAGATCAGGCTATATACTGTCTGATTGTAGAAATCCAATACTGTAAAAAAGAAAAATAATTATATTCTACTTGTTTATGTAAAGAAAACTAAAATCGGCCCATATGGTGAAGAGTAAGAGACTTAATGATACATAAAATCCCGTACGTTACGAATCAAAAACTTTCTCTTTTTTTTGAAGTCGATTGAAATGGATGTCTATAAACATTAAATTAAGCGATATTTCTGTGGCTATGTAGAATCAATTTTTATCAGATCTATGTAAGTATGCGTTTTGCTGAGCGTATCGGATTTACCCGATACAACATTAAAAGTAATAACTCTACCGTAATTGCTATTTGTGGAGGAAATTGCAATATTAACCATCATAACCATTAACGAATCATGTCTTAAAAACTTGTTCTCTAATCATAAAAAATTGGTTCCGGAAAAAAATACGATAGAATAATCTTTAAGATTAAAAGTAGTTTGTCTCGTTTACGCTTCTTCATTATTATAACAATAATAATGATAAAGTGATAAGATTTAAAATTTTATAGTAATAGTTTTGTATTAGACTAAACGATGAAATATTATGAGTAAATTTTTATCGTAATAATTTAATCTATGATAAGGCATGTTAATGACGTTCATTATCGAATTAAACTGACATATTAGTAGTAGTACGTATAATAACGTTACGTAATAATTAGTGCATTATCATTTTATTGTAATTTCTTTACCTTGAAAAAGCAAATTTTGAAATATAAAATATTTACTCATTTCGTACAAACTAGATAGTTTAATTCAAACTGGTACTAAAATTGAAAAAATAAGAGGAAAGAATGTATCATATTTGGAGTTGTTTTTTAATTGAATATTACTGGTGCGTCAAATGCATAAACATTTTTTTTGTGGTTTTATTTTTGATACGTGTCGTCGATCAGTTACCTAAGTCTAGTGACATTCTTCATTCCTTTCTGTTTTGTGGTAATTATTTTTAATACTGCATCCTAATTTCTCAGTTATCCATATTATATTCCAACGTTCTTCTTTATAGTTCTTATTTTTTATACTTCCCTAATTCAAAATAAGGAAAATAGTCCTCCGGCCACTTTCCTTCTTTAAGTATTTCATCGTATAGATCTAGTAATAACAATTCCCCTGTCTCTCCTAATGCTTTGAACAGTTCAACTGAAATTCAATACAGTAAGGGAGTGTGATACGCAATCGAGCTGAAACCTTGAAAACAGGCAAACAGAAAACGAATTGAGGCTTATAAGATGCGGGTAAGGCGCAGAATGATAAATATCAGATGGCAAGACCATAGACCATATAACAAATGATGAAGCATTAAGGTGAATTGGAGAGAACAGGAATACGCTAAATATCATTGAATATAGGAAAAGGAACCGGCTAGGACATTTAATAAAAAGAAGGTGTTTATTAGTGAATGCGATAGAAGGCTTGGTGAATGGAAGGAAAGGAAGAGGAAGGAAAAAATTTCAAATGATGGTTGGGATTTTATGGAAAAGGGAAAATATGCTGAAAGCAGCAGCCGGGACAGGACCTGCCTAATGTCAGAAGACTATGAATGAATGAATTCAAATTAACTAATTTTGGATATTTTAAAAATATAAAGCCCACCAACCTACTGTAGTCTTTCTGTTTATTAAATTCTACAAATTCATTATTAATTAATTCTTTATTAAATTCACAAATTTCTTTCTTCTCTTATTTCTTTTTCAGACCTCTTATTAACTTAATTTTCATTATACTTCTATAATAGTACATTTCAAAGGCCTCTATCCTTTTCTTTTATTTTTATGTTTTACCATCGTGAAACAATAAAGTTCACATAAATATTTTAAAAATATCTGTGTAATTATTACTAGCGTATTGTTACTTCGTTTTTGCATAAAAGTTCTCTTGTTTATACCAGTTTGCTTTTAATTTCTAACTTACTTTGTCCGTTCTTTTTATTGTCACTTCCTAAATGCCAATATTCTGTAATATTCTTTATTATGTTGATATACGCTAATACTTACTTTTTATTCTCTTTCATTATGCCTCATCTCGTTGTCCTTGTTTTATTTTTACTTTAATATCAAATTGAAAATTTCTCCTAGCAATAAATTCATGTCATTTAAAATTTGTTCAAATTCATTTTTGATTTCTGCCAAAAGAACGACGTTATCATTAGATTTTATTTCTCAGGCAAAAAATCAAAATCCTTGAATTAAAATTTGACCGTGCTCAAATGTTTCCTTCAAATCTTGATAAAAAAAAGAATGTAGATTACAACCTTGGCTCATTTCTTTCGGAAAAGAGCTCATCTTTTCTAATATTCTTCTTTTACAAATTTACCTTATTTTGTATCAATTATAAATAAGTTTTTCTTCCTGTATTTTAGTTCTTTTTTTTTACCTTTATTCCATTCTGATTTATCAAATGCAGAATTGAATATTTTCTAAATGCCAGGTGGAAGGTAATTTCATTCATTTTACTCTTTTTAAAGTCAATTTGAGAGCTAGAGAGGTTTACTTTGTGTCCATAATTTAACTGGAATCATTGCAATATATTGACTTATTCTATTTATACTATAGCCGGCCTTATGGCATGAATGGCAGCGTCTCGACTTTTCTTCCGGGAATTCCGGATTCGAATCACGGCCAGGAATGGCATTTTCACACGTTACAAAAATTGTCATTTCTATCATCGTCTGAAGCAATACCTAACTTGGTTCAAAAGGCTAAAAAAAAAAAAATTTCTTATACTGTAGAATAGTATTTCGGCTGGTGGTTTTATTATCTCTTTACTTTCCAGACAATTCTAGTTAAATGTAAGCTTTCATTATTATTATATTGTAGTGAAGTAGCCGGAAAATTAAATATGAAGTAATCATTTTTCATAAACAATCAATCAGAAAAACGAAACAATATCTAGCAAAAATAGGTTGAACTAAATTATGGGAAGAGCTTAAAAAATGTATTAAAAGCTTTGTAATAATTTTTCTCTTTAAATTACATTACTTCCATCATTAATATTTTTTTTTTAGATGTCTCTTTGCAATCTTGGCGTAATTTTAATTCTAATTGTGGATGGTTTTCTTTATTGATATTTAATTTTTTCATGCTTTTTCAACAGCGTTTTGTAGCTTTATCATGAGCATAAATTTTTCTTAGAAATAAAGAATATTTTTCCACTTTCTCATTAATTTTCACCATGTATCCTACCTATTCATAATATTCCGTGACATTTTATCGTTAACAACCTCTCTTGTAATACTTTTTCCTTTATTCATCTACTTATTTCGTTCTTACATTATACAGTTACATCTATGTAGCTTCCACAGTGCTAAATAAATCTGTCATTTCTACTGAAATTTTAGATAGGTTCCTTTATTATGATACTTTTCTACACGATAAAACATCGCTAATTTTACCTTTAATTTGTATACAAAAATAAAATTCTAGCTAATCTTAGAACGTCGTAAATTTATCGGTTTAGTAATATTTTTCCCTCTTAATTTTTACTTAGGTTTATTGGACAATATTTTTTTGTTAAACGAGAGATATATGAACAATTTTAAAACTGTTGATACTAAAACAAAAATATTTCCTTTGTAACTTTTACTCTATAATTTTTTAATTTTTTTAATGATTATTTGTGATTTACTAACTATCGTACGCACGGTCTCACCATTCTAATGAGTATTAACCTGCTTAGAAAAATGTAGCGATTTTAAAACTGCTTTGGATTTATGCAACTGGCTCGTAAGACACATGTGTTATTTAACATTGAACTTTCTCCTTTTTTTGCGATAGCCTTGATAATTTTATCTGGCAATATGCAAAATTTGCTCTCTAATATTAATATCCGCAAAATAATCATTCGCCGGGAAGTACAAGTAACAAAACAACAGTAGTCCTTCCTTTCTCTCACTAATTTAATCAGATAATACTAACAAATCGGTCGTTTATCTACATATTAACTTATTATAAGGTTGAAATGTTATTTATATATTGAATAGCATATTTAATTATGAAGCTTGTTTATGATTACAATTAGATTACCGCTACGCACTACTTGACTAACTACGAAGTTTAATTTTCAAGTAGTCATAACTACGCTTAAAAATATAAACCTCTTTTATATTTTTTCTTAGTCTTAGAAATAATTTTTAAAGATAATTTCTCTAGAACTAAAACATAATAAAAAAATACTACGAACATATCTGTTTAAATTATATTTTTGACTAATTTTGATCCAGAACCCAGCAACATCATGGTATATCTGTTGAACCAGAAGACAGATAGTGATGATGATTATGTTTAATCTTAATTCAATAAGGTATGTAATTACTTGGTGATTGTTAGACTCCTTTGTCAGTGGACTTTTGTGGTATAGTTTGTCCAATGGTGTTTATGAATATTTTAAATAGTTTATTTTTTATTTTTTTGTAAACTAGTTCTTATTTTGCTTTGAATATTTTTTAGTACTAATTACTACACTTCACATTTTTTCCTCTGTAAATACGGTAATCTTTGACCGTAATATTCATCAGATAAAATCCAAAGATTTTTGGTTCTGTTTCTGTTTAAGTAGATGTTTCGATTAATTTTCTGCTTCAAATTGTTAGTAATCAAATGCAGTTATTTCTGTATTTTATGTACCCATTATTAGCTGTATTTATCTACCTATCTAAACAGAGATACCTGTAACCCAGAGAAGGAGCTGGTCTCCGTGGCGTGAGTGGTAGCGCTCGGCCCTTCATCCGGAGATCCCGGGTTTGAATCCCGATCAGTCATGGCGTTTTCACACGCTGCGAAATTGCCATTTTATTTCATCCTCTGAAGGAATAAAATCAAACCAAGAAAGGAGATGCCCAATCATGTGGGACAGATTCTGCTGTACCCTAACCAGTCCGATTCTATCACACCTATCGGCCGTAAAGTTGTTAACTTTCTTTCTGGAAAATTTTAAGCATCTATTTTCCTGCTTTTAAGTTATACAAGCAGATGTAAGGCAGTTTTTAAGGTGTACAGACTGGGTTACAGATTGATATTCTCCAGACTTGTAACCAGATATGAAAGTAAAATCCATTGCCACCAAGTAGGAAGAAGTGAATGAATCCTCAGTAATGACATCAACAGGATTTCTAGTCTTGAACTTATAACTGCAGAAATAAAACGAACGAAATCCATTATTGTTGATAAGCGTAGATTCCTTTCTAATTCCTGTCAGATTCCTTTCTAATTAGGTACTCTACCTAACCATAAGAATTCTGCTACAGTAACAATTAAACGTCGACCGTGGACTATATGTCTACAGATGCCCACCTCTTCAACATTTCATCTAAGAAATTACGCCTAATTTTAATTGTTTCCTAAGTATAGAACATTGCTTCTGGTGATAATATTCAAATAAAGTCTCTAGATTATCCACTTATGGATAAAATAAAATCACTCGGCAGATACCACTCTGAAAACTCTCACTCGGCAACTGCGGGGGGGCAAGGTCATTTAATTAAAGACTGCCGTGAAGCCACAAGGTGTCTAGATTGCAATAGTCACGGACACAGGACGAGAAGCATGGGATGTAGCAAACTACATGATTAAGGTACTCTTATTAAATAATAATAGGAGTATACTTTCCAACGACCTTGCAGAGGAGAATACGACTTTATAGTGGCAACAGAGCCCAATGTTTACGCGGCTGCCAGACCGCAGTGGGTTCCAAACAGAAATGGGGTGGACGCCATCAGATGAGTCACTAACAACAGAGACTTCGGACTTTTTATAAGAGAAGACGATATTGTAGCCATGGAGCTGAGTGAAGTGATTTTGGTTGGAATCTATATTAGCCCCAACTGTACATTGGAGCGGTTCCAGGAAAGAATTTTCAACCTACAACGCATAACCATGCAATCTACGAAACGCGTTGTAATACTAGGCGACTTTAACTGCAAGACTACTGCGGCTGGCGAAGGCTCTTCCAACGCTAGAGGCAGAGTGCTGGAAGACTTTCTGGCGACTACTGGCGCGACATGTATAAATGACGGAGAGGCTACGTACAGCGCCAGAGGCCATACATCTATCTTAGACCTCGTAATAATCGACAACAGATTTAACCCGGACACAGTGGCTTTCAAAGTACTGTCGGTAGAGACAGCAAGCGACCACAAGGCAGTAGCTATTGAAATCGGAGAACAAAACATAAGAGATACGCAACATAGCGCTGTTCTAAGATGGCCAAAACACCATACACTAAAGATTGTAAGGAACGCCGCAAGAAGAATCACAGAGTGCACAAATTTAAATCCAGATAGTTTCCAAAACATCATTACTGAAGAAATATCCAGAATTCCATGCACGGTATCAAGGCACCAAACAATATATTGGTGGAACAATGACATAGCTGATCAACGAGATTACATGAGCAGATGCAAGAGAAAAGCACAAAGGCTTCGAGCTCATTCCGGCATAAGCGACGAAAGCAACAGAACCATGAATGAATACAGAACGGCCAGAAAACGCCTCAACACTCTTATAAAACAAGCAAACCGTAAAAAATGGAATGACCAATGCAAGGAATTGGAGAAGGATCCATGAGGAAACCTTTTCAGATTGCGACAAAGCGGCTTGGCAGGAAAGCCTCATTGCTTAACAGCGACAAGGCTCTACAACAATTAACAAATTTATTCCCAAGAGAAGAAACCGGATATGGAGATATGACTGCATGCGATAGGGGCAGATTTGATCAGCAGGAAGTTCTAAGCGCGATCAAAAAACTTAGTAACAAGTAAAGCCCTGGGCCACATGGAATCCCCGCGGCAATACTGAAGGGACTGGCAGAAACTGTCCCTTGGGAGATGGTGGATGTGGCCAGTTTTGGATTGCAGCACTGCACTTTTCCGCGCTGCTGGAAAGAGGCCAGAACCGTCCTACTGCCTAAGCAGGGTGCGAATACTGACCTGGAGGAATATCGCCCAATCAGTCTGATTAATAACATGGCGAAGACGGTAGAAAGACTCTTAGCCGGCAGACTGCAGGAGGAGCTGGAGCAAGGAATTGCCTACATCAAGACCAATACGGCTTCAGGAGAGAGCGATCCACAGTACAGGCCATCAAACGAGTCATGGACTGGGCATTAGTAACCAGAGGTGGCACCTGGAGAACAAGAAACCTCCCACTACTCATATTACTCGATGTGAAGAATGCTTTTGGAACAGTACCCTGGCCAGCAATAATAGAAGCCCTAATAAACATGAACATCAGCAGATACCTGATTAACCAAATCAATCAGTACTTATTTGATAGGCATATTGAGGTTAAGACCGTAGATGGCAAGGTGAATTATCAACTGTTCGGAGGAGTTCCCCAGCGATCAGTTCTGGGACCCATATTATGGAATATTTTTTACGATGGGATCTTCAGACTACCCTACCCTGAAGGCGTAGACATTGTCGGATATGCAGACGACGTGGCCGTCCTCGTAAAAGACAAGGAGATTGACCAACTCGAAACTAAAGCAAATCAGGCCCTACAATTAATAGATAACTGGCTTAACAACAACCAATTGCAGATGTCTCCAACCAAGTCCAAATGCACCCTACTCTCGGGCAAGAGAAGAGTCAGGAGCATAAATATTGAGATAAGAGGTGAAAACATACGAGAAGTCAACAACGCAAAATACCTAGAAGTGTTCTTAGATAGAAGCCTAAAATTCGGCCAACATATAAACATGGTCTTTCAAAAGGTTGCCCCAACAACCAACGCCCTAAGAGCATTTTTTAATAATCGCGGTGCACCAAAATTGGCAGTTAGGCGGCTCATTACATCAGCACTGATGTCAACTATACTATACGCAGCCCCAGCCTGGGAAAGTTTTATGAACGTAAAACGTAACAAAAGCAAAATGAGAAGCGTACACAGAGTGGCCTTAATCCAAGTAGTTCTAGGCTACAGAACTATATCTTACGACGCATTATGTGTACTAGCTGAGATTCCTCCTATAGAGCTTCAAATAAAAGGCAGAAGAATGAGGGCGGAACGCATGACAAAATCTGAGGTGGAAAACGTGATTATTAACAGTTGGCAAACCGTTTGGTCCGCTTCTCAAGTGGGACAGTGGACACGAAGGCCCTGATCTGAAGGAGTGGACAAACAAAGTAAAAGGTGGATTAAATTTCCATACGACCCAACTCTTAACAGGACACGGGTCGTTTGGCAAGTATCTCTTTAGAATAGGGAAAAGGCAGACATCACAATGTTCAGATTGCCACGAGCAGGACGACGCGGAACACACTATTTTCAACTGTCGAAAATGGGAGGGTTTCAGATATGAAAGCAGGAGTAATAATCTCACACCGGATAACCTTCTCAAATAGTTATTACAAGATAGCAGGAACTGGGACTGGTTCTCAAATTTCGCGAGCTCGATCCTCAGAATCAAGGAGGAAGAAGAGAGGCATCGTGGGGGACAGGCGTGACGATAGGGCAGGGGGGACAGGCGTGACGATAGGGCAGGGAGGACAGTCCCATCCTGGAGGGCTGGCATGCTTAGGTATGTCGGTACCAGAGAAGGGGTGGGAACTCCTGGGGAGTCTAACAGGGGTCAAGTAAAGACCGAGTCCCGGCCGGTGGCGCCGGTTCCTGGGGGCGCTTCGGCGCATGCTGGGGCTGGTGCTATCGGTTTGAGGCAGGCATTAAAAGACCGAGACCCGGTCCTCCGCGGGCGGGGGGGAGACGGCATAGCCGGGTCTTCCTTGCGCGCGGAGGATTGGAGGCAGGCAATATGAAAAGATCCGGAACCGGGGGGGGCTGACCTACCGTGCCGGACGTACTGCCGGTGGGTGGGAAGGCCCTCTTAGAGTTACAAGGACACGTCCCTGAGCCGTGTATACTTTAGTGGATGTCCGGCCCAGGGATGTATGGGGAAAAAAAAAGCTTTGAACTTTGAAGCTTAACCCACCAGGTTGGTCTAGTGATGAACGCGTCTTTCCAAATCAGCTGATTTCTAAGTCGAGAGTTCGAACGTTCAAATCCTAGTAAAGGCAGTTACTTTTATACGGATTTGAATACTAGATCGTGGATACCGGTGTTTTGTGGTGATTGGATTTCAATTAACCACACATCTCAGAAATGGTCGACCTGACACTGTACAAGACTACACTTCACTTACACACATACATATCATCCCTATTACCTTATTTACTCTATTAGACCCCATTAATAAGGTGACCTTTCCTACAAAAATCTTCAGCTGTACTTTAATATAAACGTCGAAACATCGTATCAAATATCTCGTAAAATTTAGTTACATTAATTCAGTTGTATTTGAAGTGGATAAAATAAAAATGCAAACTTTAATAGTATTGCAATACAGTTTTGCGGGGAAGATTTCGTTGAGACGTATTTTTTAATGGATATAACACCTATATTTTACCAGAGGCGGTATAAAAAATAAAATAAATTGTTTATTGTTAACGAAAAAAACAAAATTCAAAGAAAATAGTGAAAAATGTAAAAACTGTTTGCTGTAAAGCTCTGTAAACTGAAATGATGTAATCAATGGTTAAAATCATTATCACAACAATTATGTCATTAACACAAACATGGACAGTATAAAATAAACAAACTATATTAATAAGAAAGAAAAAATCTTTCAAAAAAAAGAAGAAAAAGTTAAGAATTAGTTAATATAAAATTATTATTGTTTCGATTAGATCTCGTTGCATTTCCTTTCTTCTCATAATCTTCTTTCTTATGTTTCCACCACTTTTTCAGTCTTTCCGAGAGTGCTTTTTTTACTCTTCTGTAAATTTTCTGAAGCTGTTCTTTGGTTTTCCTTTTCATCTAATTTGAAATACTGATTTGTTTTTCGAAACTCTATTTTATTTGTATTATTTTTTCCAATTTTTATTTAGTTTGTTTAGGTCTTAGTTTACTTCCCGGTACCACCCAATTTTTGTTTTTCTATCTTTGTAAAAGTTAAATGATTATTCTGTAAAATAGTTGTCACTCATTTTATAAATATTGCCAAAAAAATCTCATTCTACTTTTCTGCATTTCCGTTTCTAAATATTTTATTTCTTGGTAAATTTCGTTGCTGAATTTTTGCCTATAACTATCCTCTGTTCCATTGGGTCCAAACAATCTTCCTTAAGATTTTTCTAACTTCTTTTATAAGTTTTCTACGTTAAATTTTCCTAAACATTCACTTGTACATAAGGCTTCTGGTAAAATTACTGTTTTGTAATGTAGTAGTTTAGCTTTATAGCTTAAGAAATTCTTTTTGTAAGCATCCGCTGTCAGTTAATAAGCTATTTTCATTTTACGAATTCTACTTTTAATTCCTTCTTTTTTGAGTACAGCTGGTGTTATTATCTCCCCAAGATATTTAGATTTGCCTGCTTTGTGTATTTTATTATTATTGTTATTATTTTAGTTATAAAATAGAATTATTCTCTTATTATTGATTAATAGAATTCATAGTTTCATAAGTTCACTGATTTCAAGAGTTATTACATTTATGAACAACTTAATTTATCAGTTTCGTTTGAACTGTTTCTTTAAAAATAATTCTACTTCAAAGCCATTAAATTCCGTTTGAAGTATCATGACTAATATTATAATTTGTCTTAACTTGAGCGATTTATATTGTCTTTTTAACCTTTTGGGACGTTTTTCTGAATTATTGTTATGTTTTTAATTTTTTTATTAATTTGGTCTTATTAAATTCAATTTGTAATATATCATTTATAATAGTAGCAGTAAAACAGATTCGATTATTTTTTTTTAATTTTTCAATTGCCGTTCAATCTTTTGAATTAAATGAATTGTATTCAACGTGTATGCGATTCAATAAAAAATCATTGCAGAGGGTAAAATGATAATAAAGAAAATATTTTTATTTTTTTTTACAATACGTGAAATGGTTTTAAATTGATTTTTTGCATTTTATATGTTTGTGTATTTGTAATACAGTTAAGGCTCGGTATAGTTTGTAATGCAATTGTAATAAGATAACAATTTTTTTTTTTTACATTAAAGTTTCTTGCTTAGGTGAGAAAATATATGTAAACAGTGTTTCATAAAATTTTCTATTATAAATAGGGAACTATTTTTTTTAAACGGTGGAATTACGGATACGTTTCCCGAACCAAGTTTGAAGTTCAATCCGCATATAGCACAGACGAAGCCGCGAGGGGAGATGCTAGTTGATAAACTAAGAAATAAAACAATTCAAATGAATATAATGTAAGCACCTAATCAATCATCGAAAGTAAGTGATGTCTGGTATCCTTACAAACAGTGTTTTTACTTGTTCGGTTGTACAGTGAGATAATTCTATCACTAGTTAAACCTTCCACAATCAATTGCTATTATCAGTTAATTCCCTTTTGTACTTAATTTAACTTTACTAATTCTATTTTGTTTTAAAGTTCAGTCTGTTATTTAGTATAAAATGAACAAACTCTACTGCAGAAACTGGGTTAGTTTTTGTTTTTTAAGAATTAAAAAAAGGATATAGTTAATCAAGTTTCTGTCTTTTTTTTACAGTAACGTAGATAACTTTATTAAATAAACGAAAAAAGATTTTTAAATGAAAAAAAAATTATGTTTTCAATTTCGAGAAAGAAAAAAATTTATTCGTATCTTTTTTTGTGGTTAAATGATTTAAATAAATCGTAGTAGCAATTCATTTTAATGAATTTTTTTACAAAAGTCTTACATTTATCAAAAAATAAATAAAATGAAGAGAATAAAAATGCAACAATTTTTTTGGGGTTAATAAATAAAATTGTAATTTCAAAGCAATCCTTTTAAAGATATGAGAATAAATTACGGTTTATCTCATACCTTTGTATTGTCTTGTAGCTCCTGTAACATAGGTGAAAAAAACAATTAAACTAACGCTATTCTATTTTTTTTTTCAAAAACGTAATTAATTTACTTTTCACTTAAATCTAACTAATCATATACAAATATAAATAACTGTATTAAAGCTTGGTCACCTTTCTATAATTATCTCATGTGTATAATCAAACACATGATTGTTTTAAACTTTCCGTGTATCTACTCTGTCTTTATACATAAAATTGCCTTAATTTCATCCAAACACAATAAACTAATTACTAAATTTTATTTTTTACTTTTAATTAATAAACTTTTATTCCATTTTTACTCAACTCTGCGACATTTGAGTTCGGGAGTAACGTATGTTAAAATTATTTCAGCAATATATAACGTATAATTGACAATCTAATCTTTTAAAAGTACCGTATCTTTCAATAACTTAACGTTTATATTACACCATAATAGTACAATGTGCAATGTATTTTTTATTATGTTTTACATTATGTTAATTGCTACTTTATGGAGTGAAGAATATTTATAAATAATAATAATAAAATAATTACAAGAATAAAATAAGAGAATAAATGAATAAAATGTAACAAATAATGCGTAACATATACAAATAGTAGCTAAGAGTAACTTCAACTAATTTTAAATACTTCAAACAACTTACATTCGTAAACACACACAAAAAAATTATTATTATTATTATTTTTAATAATGCAACATTGCGAAATTTCGTAACATAAAACATCTTTGTTACATTCTTCAAAAATCTTCCAACTCATATGGCGAATTAATTTTAAAAAATAATAAAATGTAGTGTAAAAAAAACGTGAAGTAATCGAGGTTTTATACAATTTATATTATTTATATTACATTTAGGTCCCTGGTTCGCATGGCATCCCGGTCAGGCATGGCATTTTTCACAGACGCTACAAATCATTCACCTTATCCTCTGAAGCATGCCTAACGGTGGAGCCGGAGGTTAAAAAAAAAAAATAATAATAAATTAATTGGCCGGCCTCTGTGGCGCGAGTGATAGCGTCTCGGCCTCTCATCCGGAGGTCCCGGGTTCGAATCCCCGTCAGACATGGCATTTTCACACACGCTACAAATTGTTCATCTCATCCTCTGAAGCAATACCTAACGGTGCTCCTGGAGGTTAGAGGTAAGTAAATTAATTATTGTGGTTAGAGATCAAAACCGGAAATGTTTTGAAAAATGTTCATTTTTATTTTATTATGAGCATGGTTGAACCACTAAAATTATTTTTTTGTTATTGTATAGTCTTTTATTTTATTTTATTATCTTTTTTTGTTACATTTTTATCTTTAATTACAATAAAAATATTAATGGTTTTTTATCTTTAATTAGATTTTATTTATTATTACTTCAGTGTTCCTGTTGAAAGTTGTACATCTTGCACTTAAGCAAAATCAGCTTCAAGCTCAGCCATCTTTCATTTACGAAGTACCTACTCATCCCTTAATATACAACCAATTGAACTGTGATTATCCAAAATCTGTAATTATTGTATGAGAAGAAATATTTACACATCTCCGCCCTGACTTTCCGTTTTTAAGAATGACAGTTACGATATTCATAATCCTGTGCTGAATAACAAGTATCACTGGAAGCATTTATATAATTCTGAAACAATAAAAAAAAAATTAAAAAAAAATCGTAACTTATTAAACTTATATTTTTTTCTAATTTATATAACTGTTTTATTAATATTTATTTTTTATAAAAATAAATATTTATTAATAATTTATTTAATATTTATTAATATTTAATAAAACTGAGTCGATTTGAGAATCATATAATATTAACAAAGATTAAAGTATCCTCCATGTGATAGCCGACGTTAAGTACACTGATAAACCTAATTTTTGTTTTCTAACACGCGATACATGATTTTATTTGTGGCTTTTCTTGAAGCTGAAAACGAATATGAACTCAGAATCTTTCTATCACCCAAATATTTTTGAAAAATTTTAATTAAAGAATTTTTTTATTTTTCAACATTTGGTTATTACATGTTATTCAACATGTATTTTGTTAGCTCATTTTTTTATTGTTTAACTTTGTTAACATAATTTGTAAGCTATAAATAAACAATACTAGACAAAGAATTAAATCATTTCATAGTTACATATTATAACATCATATCTAATACTGAAGAGTGATCCTTCTTGGACAAGATTAATCATATCTGTGCAGGTCAAAATATGTAGCTGAAAACACAACTGTGTTATCTGTATTAAGCACTGGAATTAGGAATGAATTAATTTTGTTCAGTCTTATTGCTGTCTTAAGTTTGTTAATAGTGCAGTGTCGTAATGCCTCGAAATTGTGTAAATGATGTGGATACCTTTTGTTATGTATGTGGTGAGTTTACCGTAAAATACATTACACCTTTAATTAAAAAAGCATATCATTTGTACTTGGTGATCAGGATAAGACGTGGGCTCTTCATATAGTATGTACTAATTGTTTTGATATTTAAGAAGATGGCTGAAAGGTACATGGAAGGCTTTGCCATTTGGTGTACCTATGGTTTGACGTGAACCAAAGGATCATGTAACCGATTGTTACTTTTGTTTAACAAATGTGTCTGGGATTTCTTAAAAATCTAAATATACTGTAAAATATCCTTCATTGCAATATGCAATCAGGCCTGTACCACACAGTGAAATTATTCCAGTTCCTGAGCCACCTGTGAATGTATGTTTCGAAAGCAGCGATGAAGAATCGGGCAGTACTGAAGAAGACAACAATGATTTTAATTTTGAATTATCTTCCAATAAAGCCACATCTTATATCACAAGCTAAATTAAATGACTTTGTTAGGCATTTAAATTTATAAAAACATCAAGCTGAACTGTTAGGATCAAGCCTGCAAGGTTGAAATTTACCTCAAAAAAATACAAAAATATCGGACTTTCGAAGCCGACAAAAAGAACTTTCTCAGTATTTTATTGATGAAAATTATTTTGTTTATTGCACAAATATTGATGAGTTTATGTTGCACTTAGAACAAGTTCATAAACCTGAGGACTGGCGCCTTTTCATAGATTCGTTCAAGTATAATTTAAAAGTGGTTCTACTACACAACGGTAACAAATGTCCTTCAATGCCAATCGCTTATGGTATTAATTTGAAAGATACATACGATTTGATGAAAGTCATTCTTGAAAAAATAAATTTTAAAAACCATAGTTGGAACATATGTGGTGATTTGAAAGTTATAGCTATTTTGTTAGGTATGCAGTTAGGCTATACTAAGTATATGTGTTTTCTTTGCGAATAGAGAGCCGAGCTAGGGATAAACATTATGTTACCAAAGAGTTGAAGAAACGAGACAAGTTAACTCCAAATGGGAAAAATATTATTCATGAGCTCTTAGTTGAACCCAAAAAAATAGTTTTACCCCCTCTTCATATCAAGCTAACTAGGACTAATGGAAAATTTTGTAAAAGCAATGAAGAAGGATAGTCCCGAATTTTTGTACATCAAGCAGAAATTTCCAAACGTAAGTGAAGGAAAATTGAAAGAAGGAATATTTATTTGTTGGTCCTCAAATAAGAAAGTTTGTCAAAGATAAAGTATTTAACTCAACGTTAAATAAAGTAGAAGGTGCAGCTTGGGCTTCATTTAAAGACGTTTGCAAAACTTTTCTCGGCAAAAAAAAATCCGAAAATACCACGATAATGTTAATCAACTTCTACTTCATACAGAGCTAAGGGGTGTAACATGTCTTTGAAAATACATTTCCTCCAATTACATCTGGATTTTTCCCATACAACCTCAGAGATGTAAATGACGAACATGGTGAATGTTTCTACCAAGACATTTTGGTGATAGAAAGCCGCTATAAAGAGAAATGGAATATTAACATGCTAGCCGATTACTGTTGGACATTAATTCGGGATGAACCTGAGGCTATACGTAAAAGAAAAGCATCAGCAAAATCATTCTAACACAGGTATGGCCTTGTAAAACTATAAATTTTACAGATTTTAACTATATTTTCCCTTAATTTTTTTTGAAGCGTAATTATTTAAAATTAAGGATGATAAAAAAGACTGTATTTACAGATCTGTAATGCTCGCAAAATGCAATTAAAGAAATGGTATCACACTTAAAGAAACATTAAAACATTTTTTTTTGTCTATCAGTGATATCAGTTACAAGAAATCTAAAATTATTTTTTTTTTTATAAAGTTTTATATACCTTTTACGGGTAAAGGTACAGAATATTTTAGATAGAATAAACTTTACCACTTTAGAAAGAACTTTACTGTCCCATGGGATGTAATATTTTTAAAAAGGTTTTTAGAATTTTGTACAAAATAACTTAAATAAATATGTAAATTCTTAGTTCTTGTTTTAACTTTTATTGAAGGGGTGTCACATTTAGAGACAACTTTACCTAAGCAAATTTGTTAAGCTTAACCTACATAAGAATAATTTTAGAATTTTTTTTAAAAATTTATTCCCACCTCTAAAAAATATTACATTCTCTTTTTTGTCTCTCTTATTTATTATTAAAACAATTTTTTTGTTTTGTCACTTTAAGGGCAACTAAAATTTAAATAGTTTTGGCTCCTAATAATATACACCGGACCAAAATAATTTGCAGTTTATTTCATTATTACCAAAAAAGTTTTATTTTATTTTTCAACAGTTTTATACAATTCTTTTTTTAGTTTAATTTTTTTTATTAAGGAACATGTTTTTATAAAAAAAAAAAAAAAATTACTAAATTGTCCCCACAGAGCAAGAAGCCCCCCAAAATCACCAAAATCAAGAGTTTTTTTAAAAACTTGATTGTTTTTATTTGAAAAAAGTTTTACTCTTAATTTGAAAAAAGAGGCCCCACGAGGCTCACAAAAATTAAAAAAATTGGAAAATTTATTTGTTACTTATGTTTAAACATTTATTATAAAAATAAAACTTTTAATGATTGAGTTGAAAAGACTTTCCGGAAAGGTTTTGCAATTTAAAAAAGCTATGCAAGGAATTTTATGACTTGACCGACGAGTAATTTTTCGTTTTACGCCCTCCACTTTTTTCGCATTTTTTCTCATAAAAATTACTTAATATAGCATGTTTTATAATAATTAATGAATAAAACATTAAAGAAATACCGTAGTAACTCTATAACTCAAGAAAAATAACCCAATAATGCATTAGAGAAAACAGTAATATGCTGTTTTGTACCGGTCATTTTAAACATTTTCCATGTTAACATATTTTACATATTAAAAATATAAGTATTTTTGCTAATAATTATAAATATAATTTAACCAAACTTAACCTACGCTTGCTATCTTTGACTAATTAACAGTAATGTTTTGATTATTTAAATAATAAATAATTTCAATAATTACTGAAGTTATTATTTAAATAATCAAAACATTACTGTTAAATTCAAAGTTAGCGAGCGTAGGTTACGTTTGGTTAGATTATATTTAAAATTTCTCTGCTGATACCTCCAAATACTCACTGATTCGGGTGAATTCTGCCTCTACTGTACTTTCTTTTTGAAAAAGAGGACATTTATTTCTACCTTCATTCCTGGACCACCTATCTTTTTTGGGTTTTATAATAAATAATCAACACACACACACACACACACACTTCAGGTACATTTTCCAATCCGTTATTGCTTCACTTGACATTAACTACGCTCGCTTTGCTCGTTAACCTTGACTAATTAACCTTGATTAATATGTTAATATATAAAATATGTTAATATTTTAACATATTAGTTAATATGTTAATATTAACACATTTACAAACCGCTCATGTTTGAAATGACTGGTATAAATCAACATCATAGTGTGATTTCTCTAATGATTGGTCAATTATAAAATATACTACATTAAGTAATTTTTATGAGGAAAAATGCGAAAATAGGTGTGTAAAAAGGAAAAGTACCGACCGACGTACCCGGAAAAGTCATGCAATATTTTGCTTTTTTCACCTTCTTAGAGAATTTTCCAACACAGCCTAATTTTCAACCGTTGACTTCTCTTAACTTGTGACTGTACTCCGAACCGAAAAACACAGACAAATTCTTTCTTCTTTTGTCTTACTTATTCTTTTCCAATAAAGTTTCCTTGCCACTCTATGTATTCCGATACTGTTCAGTACTACCTTTGGATAAGAGATCATTTGAATTTTAAAGAATTTCAAGTTTTCTTCATAACACTAAATTTTACTTATCATCTAACAATAACATTCAAATTACTCATAATTATTCGAACGGTTTATGAAAATAATAAAATGTACAAGAATATCGAAGGTACAAAAAAAAGAAGAATGTTTTGTTCCGTAGAAGAATATCACATAGTTACCTCCTGTTGATTCATGTAATTCGACAAGATTGTAATAACGATGTCGCATAAACATAAAAGTCTTATTTTTAACATATTTAATTTTCCCTATTAACTTCACTACGTTTCAAAATATACCGAAAATAAAATAATAAAAATTCTTTTTACATTATAACTTCCATAGATCATAACAACTTGTTATGAACTAACATCTCTCTTTATTTTATACTCTCTTTTTCTGTTTGGCCTCCGAAACTACCGTAAGGTAAAGGATGAATGAGGATGATATGTATGAACATCTGGTCAATATTTATATTTTTTTTTTTAACATGTGATTTGATATTGCGACAAAATATAACATATTGAGATAAATAAATAAATTTCTACAATGTAAACAGAGGAGTATAATAAGTGTTAAAATGTTTGTGTAAATACTTTTAATTACGAAGTAGGATTAGAATAAATTTACTGATATTAACGAGTAAACAGAGATTAAGTAACTAAGTTATCAAATAGACTAAATTAATAATATATTTACATGAGGTTAAATTATTATCTTTCAAGATTTATTTTACGAAAATTTGCAAGTCTATTCGGTACGATTCATAAAATGCTTTATATTAATTTAAATTAATTTTTTAAAAAAATTATAAGATAAATAAACTTTTCACATGAAAAGGTAAAAATTATTAAAGTATTCTAATTCTAGGATTAATAACTAATGTTAAAATTAGATAAAAATTTTGTGACATGTTTTTACTGTTATTTTACTAGTTATTAGTTTACATGCGCAAAAAAGCACGGTTAACTAATTTTTCTTCATTATATCTTTTTTTTTTTAAAAAAGTTCATTAATAATTTTTACTGATAGCCTAATTATGTCTATTTGTGTTAAATAATACGTAAAAGTATAATTTATAGGCTGTTGAAATATAGGTGAAGGCATGTTATTAATAATCTTATTTTTGTACTATAATAAATCTTTAAATGGTATATGATCACAGTTAGTAACTCCGGTATTTTTTATTTTCAGAAATGTAAAAAAAACAAGATACTGCCTTCTTCAAGCTATAAACTAATTACAGTATCATTGTTGATCTTTTAATATATCAAGTCTATCACTTATAAAAGAGTACTGTTTATTAAACCCCCAATGACCGATTGGGCACCGTCAAATACAGTTTAAACCATTATGCTAACCCACCGGGTTGGTCTAGTGATCCAAATCAGCTGATTTGGAAGTCAAGAGTTCCAGTGTTTAAGTCTTAGTAAAGGCAGTTACTTTTACACGGATCTGGATACTAGATCGTGGATACCGGTGTTCTTTGGTGGTTGGATTTCAATTAACGCACACCTCAGGAATGGTCGAACCGTTCGACCATTCCTGAGGTGGTACAGTCTCAACTGTACAAGACTACACTTCATTTACACCCATACATATCATTCATCCTCTGAAGTAATACCTGAACGGTAATTCCCGGAGGCTAAAATGGAAAAACCAAGAAACCATATTTCCAAGAAACCATATGCTAAACCAGACCATATTTCAAAAGTCTTTGTAATGTCAGTTTTGTATATCTCGATAAAAAAAAAGCTTATATTTATACGAAATATAAGGATTTTTTTATTAGTAATACATAATATTCGGTCAAGTTCAACTGGATCTGAGTTTATTTCCAGTTTAATTATAATTTAAAAAGTTTATTGGAATTAGGTGGCAAATATATTTATCCTACCAAATTATTATTTGTATTTTTTATTATTTTAAAATTATTATTTTTTACCAGATTATCATTATTAATATTTTGGTAGCATAGTATACCAAATTATTATTATTTGTTGAACGAATGAATAAGCATTAAAAAAAAAAAAAGTAATATTTCCGTCGTTTTTCAACTTCATTACAAATGAAACTCGAATTTTTTTTTTTTGGGGGGGGTTGTATGTTTTAAACGTTATTTATTTTGATGGTTTAAGATATTTGTAAAAACATTTTAAAATTTAATAATAATAGTTTTTTGTATTGATATAAAATACTGAAACTGAAAAAAATCAAATTCTGTGATTAATAGTATACCTCACAAATGAAACTTAAAAAAACTATTTTTATATTGGTTTTAATCAGTAATTGATTGATAGATTGACTGAATGATTTTTTTTTTAATTTTTTGTGTATTTTAAATTTTAATGCTGCATTAAAAAAAATGTAGGTAATATGGTCATTTAAGGGTGCAATGCCTAATGGTTAACTAGATATGTTTTGGGAAGGAAAGTTAATAATTTTTGTAGTGCCTTATTAAATAATATTTTTACACGACTGCCAAAAAGGAATGATATAACATTTATATATATGAGTGTAGTAGTGGAGATTTGCCGGTTGAAGCACAAACTTTAATGAATTGAATTAATGACTGTGAACCATGAGTCTCTATCACTGTCTTAGCTAGGTTTGAACTAATGATTCGAATCAATCGAATGAATAATATTAGAAAAATAATAAAATTAAATTTACGTTAAATAAAATATTAAATAAATTTTTTTAATTTCTGTTTTTAATAACTGCTAGAGTGGTGAGGTGAAGCGAGCACCCATTGCAAAGTAATTATTACTTATAAAAAGGTGTCATTTATTAAAGTGATTGGTATATTTTCATTTATGTTAATGACATTAATAAAACTTCATGTGTTCTTGAAATATTTTTTGCCCAAAAAGGAGTGTAATGTATGTATGTATGTATGTACGTATGTTTGTTCCACCGTACCTGGTCAACGGTTGAACAGATTTAGATGTATGACCCCACGTTGGAATCCTTATCTTACTGGAAATGTCATATGCTATATAACTATGTGTGTATATATATATATATATATAAAATGATAAAATAAATTTTAAAAATTTGAAAAAAATTATACTAAATACAAAATTGTCACCCACATGATCTTTAATTATCCTACATTATTAATTAGCATCTATTAAAGAGCAATGTTTTGGCAGGCAATGTTTTTAAAATTTATCTCTTACTACCTTAGTTTTTGATAAAACTATTTTTATCTTTAACCCTTGAACACCTCAATATATATATATATATATATATATATATATATATATTAATAATTCATTGAGGATGCACCTTTAATCCTGAGGGAATTAAAACAACCTAATAGAGTTGTAAATAAAACAATATGAGTGTTCTCTATTATGTTCAATAATATAAACTCACCAATGCTCAATAATGTGATCAATGTTTATAAAAAGATGTTAGTTATTAATATATCTGCAAAAGGAGGTTACATATTTAATTACTATTAAGGCCCCACTTTAAAGAAAATATTAAAACATACACAAAAACCAGCCTCTAGAAAAAAGTTATATAATTTTTATTCAAAAGAAAAAGAAATAGTTTAAAAAATAATAATAATAATAGAAATAGTTAAAATAGTTTAGAAAAAGAAATAGCAGGAGATGGGGAAAAAAGCATTTTTCTAAGTAAAAATACAGCACTATCAAAGACACTGGTGGTTTTAAAATTACTTTCAAAGGTTTATTTTTCAAATTTTTATTCGATAAATAGTTCCAAATAACATGTTTCTCACTAATTACCTTTAATCAATAGATGGTGAATATCATGTTTATTCTGTATACCATGTTTTCATAATTTTACAATCCTTGTCTCATGAGGAGGAAAATAACTAACTTATTTATGACTAAGACATATTTCTCTCTTTGAATGCTTACTTATTTTTAGGATGTGTATAAACACTAATAGTAGTAGTAGCAGCAGAAATACTGATAGGGCTAAATTCACAGATGAATAAGTTACTAACATAAATAAGCTGTGTAATAAAGATAGTAATTTCTCTCAGAAACTCTTTAAAATTTATAATAATAGTAATAAAAAAAAAAGATTCAAAGATTGTAACAATAACTTTTATTTATTAGCTTATCCTATTTTTGAACCTTAAATAGAAATAATTCTTTGCTGTATACCACAAAAAAATTACCTTGTAACAATACATTACATTTGTAAATATCTGTTTGTAATAAAACTTTATTAGCATGCTGATTAGATTAACAAAAAAAATTTGATGAATACTAAGACTAAATAATAAATAAAATGAGAACTTAAAACACAAAAAATTGTTAATTTTTTTAAACTAATTTGGAAAACTGCAAATTTTTTAACACAATATGGAAATGTGCTTCCATGTGATTTTTTTAGAGATATGGTACGGTTCCATTTTCAATATTTAATATCTTCTGAAAGATCTGATAAAAGGTTATTTCTACATATTTAAAAACTTATTTTAATTCACTGAACAACAAAATAAAATAAAAAATATAACTTAATATAACAAACAATAATAATTACTAAGTTTCCCAACATCAAATTTTATAATGTTAGGTTCTTAATCGACAGATCATTGGGATAATTTTCTCACAAAATTAATTTCTAAACTTATATAACATTTTATACTTTCTTAGCTAAAAAATTTATAGGTAAAATATTTGGGTGCTATCCTTTTATGTAGCATTAAGCTTAGTGATTTGTCTTTAAAAGCTATAATTTTCATTTTGTGGTAAATAAATCTGTTACTAATGTAACAAACTACAAACTAGTGTAAGCAAACTGTTTTTGACTAATTTTTTCAGAATTTCAATAATTTGGTTTCAATAAATAATTATTATATTAACAGACCAATATTCACAATTTATCTAATACTATCTGTGCAATTATCCTCTTCCCCTACTGAGGTGAATAAATGTAAAATACATTGTTCACAACAAAACTGGCATATTACTCTTTAATATTACACTATATGCCTCATTAATTCTTTTATGGCTGTATTGCATTTAAACCTAGAAAAAGTAACTGTGATAAGTTATTTTCTCCTAATTAGATTATGTTCATTGTACAGCCAGTTTCTGTGATATCACATGTAGCTCTAAATATCACCTCTGATTCTGTGGAGTGGACATAAATAGTTGGTTTAGTGAAGAAAGCAACAGAAAATTACTTCATTCCCTTCACTGTCTAGTAACCCTTGGATAGGATGCTTGTTTTTATTTTCAATGATTAATTCAATTTTGACTGACTTGTGGCTAATACAAAAAAAAAAATAGAAATAAAAAAATAAGCTTACCAAAGATTGGCATTACATTTAAATATAACACTGTTTTGAGAAAAGTATGAACATAAACAGTAGTAGAAGTATTATCTCGGAGACAAACATTAGGCTTAATGATCAAGTGAATCTAAAAAGTGAAGGATCAATATCTAAGCTGCTGAGAAATAGACTGGAAATAGGTGACATCAGGAAATGATCATTCAAGAGCAAGGAAGAGATAAATTATTAGTGTCTTAATGGCAAAAATTTTCCCTTCCACTGCAACTCATCGTAATCCCAATCTCAAAATATATCAGCCACCATTTTTTTAATTTTCATGAAAAACCATTACACCTTTCATTATTTTTCCACCTAATTGAAAGGAATCTTTGTATATAAAGTTTCATAAAAATCAGAAAATATGTTTAATTGTAACTGCTTTACAAACACAAACAAATAAAATGTAAGTGTGAGGTAAAATCAGAACTTCATCTCACATAATCAATAATTATAAAAAATATGTATTTTATCTGCAAGTAATATATTTTTTAAGAATTAATTAATTGTTAATTCATAGTGGGAACACTATAACAAAGACATGCAACCTATCAAATTATAACACACACAATATAAATCATAAACAACACACAGCATATGGTTTCACATTATATAAAAGTAACATAATTAACTTCATGCATTAAATCAATTATTTGTTCCCTAAAAAGCTCCACAATTATGCTTTAAATTTATTTTTATTTACATTTATTTTAATACTCTACAGAAGCTTATTAAAAATATTCACCTGCAATAAGAGGGCATCCCTCGTTTTCATTTATACTATAAGAAAATAAAGATCCAAAGTATTTCTTGTATTATAATATTAAATTCTTTAATGACACAAATCTAAAGAGTGAAGGAACAATTTGAAGTTTCTGAGATACAATCTGGAATTGAGTGATATCAAAGTAATACAATCAGTTGTATTACTGATATTATAAGGAATATTATCAGTCGATTTTTAAATGTACAGTGAATATACAGTTAAAATATTTGGCTATACAAAAGATTTCTCATATCACTTTTCTCAAATTAATAATTAATGTGAAAATGCCATGGCGTTTTTTATTTTATTTTTAGTTTAAAATGCTGTTTGCATAAGTATTTTATGCCTCTCATACGTGTGTGCAATAATATAAATGTAGAGGATAAGATGGCATGATTAAATGGCTACAGAATAAAACCACAATTACATGGTTAAGAATAAAACCCATTGTATGGAATTTCTTGCATACATAGTCAACATGAGTTTGCCAAGAACAGTTCTCATCCAGATATATGGTGAAAATTTAATGGAGTTTGCCTTTCCTTGGGCATTTTCATTAACCAGTATATTAAAATTACTGTGGTATTGAAATCATCGTCCTTTACTAACATAAATATAACATTTGATTTTCCTTTAATTATAGTAAGGCAATTGTAATATTTATTTCATGGGGATAGAATAGAAATTTTTCTGTAATGAGTGTTTTTACATAAATATTCACTACTATCTTATAATAGGTGGATAGTGGCTGAAAATGTCAAGCTTCAACTTAACCCAGGATTTTCTTTAGTGGTTGTTTTACAAATTGATATAGAATAGATTTAATATATATATAAAATAACTTTGTGAAAATTCAAATAATTCATCAACATACTGACCACTGTGCCAAATAATCTCAAATAACAACAACAAAATAACCACCAAACACAGTAATAGAACCTAGAAAACTAAAATCAAAAGTCAATTTTTGTAGGATCCTGACTGATGACGCGGGATCCCACGTAAGTCGACTTTTGGTATTAGTTTTCTAGATTTTGTTACTATGTTTAGTGATTACTTTTTTGTTAAAAAGTAATATATATAGAAAACTATACTGTAATCTTCTTCAAAGTAGTTCCCTTCCGCTTGCACACACTCCCACTTGTGTTTTGAGGTTAAAAACTGCTGTACAGGCAATTTAGCATGAGATGGCACATTATTTTGACGAATAATTAAACATGTGCCAATATTTGAACAGACACAGAGGACTCATTTTCAAAATCTTTTACTGGTTACCCAGGAGGCACCCACTCTTTATGAACAATGCCTTTGGAATCAAAAAAACACACAAGCATGCATTTCACTTTTGACTTTGACATCCAACCTTTTTTGGTCTGGTGATCCCTTTGAACACCATTGCAAACTTTGACATTTTGTGTCAGGATTATACTGGAAGAACCAACTCTCATCATCAGTGATAACATAGTTCAATAACTATGGGGTGATTTGTATTTGTTCCAACAGATCAGCTACCACATTTTTCATGATTCTACTTCTGTGATGAGAGACCAAAACACATTTTTGCTGATTACACCACTACTTAAGACTGAGAGTTTGTACAGATATGCTGCTTGAACTATTAGCAGCAGGAAGTTATAGGTCAAATATGCAGGGTTCCAAATTTTGCTCAAAAAAAATCAGTCTCATTACTTTATTGTTGCAGTTCATATGTATACTTTAAATTCTATTAATAAATACCAACTAGTACAAAATATTTGAAATAAGACTTATATTACCTTAATTTTATCGTGGAAGTACTTTTTATTGTAAACAATGAGGGATTTTACAATCCTCATCCTAAGTTATGATTGAATTCATTTAATTAAACTGCATATTAAAAATGTTAAAAAGTAATGTAACAAATATTACACCATGTGTATGGGTTTTTAAAGTATTTTTAATTATTAACATTTTCAAAATCTTATTTAATAAGCCGTTGAATTAAACAAATCAGTCACGACTGAGGATGCAGGATCTTGTAAAAGATTTTCATGATAAAAGGTAAGATATGTCTTATCTCAATATTCAATACCTAGGTGGTTTGTATTAATATAATTAAAAAGACAATTTAACATTACATAGGAATAATATGAATATTAAAAATATTCAATAAAATAATTGTGTGTGCGCGTGCACACACACACACACACACACACACACACACACACACACACATATATATATATATATATATATATTGTCGCCGAATGCGACAATTCCTATTAAATAACCTTGTGGTGGCCCTGAAAAGGGCCGTTTTTTGCGTTAGCTCTGAGAAGAGTTGTTGGGACCGGAAGCTGGTCTCCGGCGAGGTCGGGGAGTTGCGGCTCGTCCATTGAAGTCCGACCGGGCTTCCCTCAGCGGCAGTTGGGTCCCCACTACAGCGTGGCAGTGGTGGCCCCCAGAGCCTCGCACCACGCAGGTCGGCGTCGGTCGTCCTTCGCCGGCGCGGCCGAAGCGGTTCTCCCGAGCGATTCCACGCTTAGCCAGCCCCTGTTGTTTAGTCCGCCGCGGCCAGGGCGATTGAAGCCCGACGAGCTAGAGCTGGAGCGGGAAGGTAGCGTCCCCGAACAGCGGTTCCCTCGGCGGTCCGGCCAGGCCTGCTGCTCCGGCGAGATGGTTGGCATCCGCCGGGAGGTTGAGTTGGCCGGCCAGGGGACTTCTTCTTATTCCAGCTTATTCTTCAGGAGGTCGTCGACGATGCATTGCTTTCATTCTGATGGTGAACGCTCTTTTATTGGTGCCTGAGAGTGGTGGGGCTGCAGCACCGCTATGGTGGTTGAACTGCGCGGTCATCTGCGCGGTGGGAGTGATGTTTGTATCAACGCGTCCGTATACTGTGCGCCCCGCTCACATCGTTGCTACCGTTATCGCCCACCAATATTAAATTAAGCATGTATGTGGTAACAATATATATATAAATTCTTAACTAGGTAAGAAAAGCAAGTGAAAGATTTAAATGCTTCAAATTGGCCTTCACTAAATCATTTTCTCCTTTAAAAAATAATTTAAAATTTAAAGATTGCTTGTTGGGATCAAGTGGTTTCTTAAGAATGCTTGAATAAAAATAAAAACCACTTGTATGTTAAAAATAATAACGATAATTTGTTATTCTATTTAATCTTATTTCACTATTGAGAATATTTAATCTTAAAAATTATTTCCACCATCCAAACTGCAATTACTCAAGTAGTTTTTCATATTATTTTTATCAAGTAATGTTTTATCCCTCAAGTTTAGTTTATCTTTTTATATAATGTCAGATATTGCACAAACTTCTTGTGAAATAAATTGACTGTTGTCTTAAGGTTATTCTTTTATTTTCTAATATAATATGAAGTATTATTAGAGAACACAATTTCTACACTTTTTACTTGAAAGTACAGTAATATCTTCCCTTTGGCTTGTTAATTATCTCTTTTCTTGTTTTTCTTTGTCTCTATTTATTTTTCTTAGGTCTAAATTATTTCCAATAGTTGTGATCTTTAAAAATCTTTTTAAGTAAATACTTGGTTGTTTACACCTATAAAAACACTCACATTCAAAGACCATTTATATTTCATTACTACAAAGGAAAGTTAATGAAGTAATTAACTTGCTTCCTGTTGATTACACAAAAAATATAAAAATTTCACAAAAATTTTTTTGTTTCTATTTAAATAATTGTATTGAGTGATATGATCCTTTAATGATTTTTACACATAAACTTTTACTAACTTTCAAGGAATTCTTCTTTAGTTTGTTTCTTACATAAAAATTTGAATATAAATTTTAAACTGAAACAATAATCTACACTGAAAATTCTTTGATTGAACTATATTATTTTCCATTTTCTACTAACATTTTTTGCGTACCATCAAAGTTTTCTGTTTGTGAAAATTTTCTAAATTCTTATTTCTTGCAATTAGTCATTTATTGGGTAAAGTGAATAAAAAGGACTTGATGCCACTACTATGGTTTTTCTAAGTTGTAACTATCTTTGTGTGAATAAAAGTAAGTTACAACTGTCCCCTATACATACAACTTTGTTTTTCCGGAAAGGAAGTAATAACGTCCCTTTGACATGAATAAAGTGAAGATGTAACTACTTAAGTGCAGTTACAATTTCATTATTTCAGAGTCTGAGGTAGGGCACAGTCCACTTTGTCAGTAGTCTTCGACATGGCAATGTTCATGCATGTAAGGAAGGGAAAACATATAGAGAAAGAAGAGTTATGTGTAGATGCAAGAATTGATGAATTTTGAGACTGAAAGTATTGATTCCTAACTTCTGAATTTATGTCAAATAGTGGTGAGACTCTGGAAAAAAGTACTAACCCCAAGAAATCACATGGAAATATTTTTACATTTTACTGTTGATTCTGGATTTCAGATTGGAATGGCAGGACATTTTGGAGTTGACTGATCAACAATGTGTAAAAGTACTAATGTTTGGGTCATATTTTTGAAAAAGCTCATAACTGGAATCATTTTCCCAGTACAACACAATAAGTAAATAATGCAAAATTACTGTGGCAAATGCACTAAAATTTACAAATTGTTGGTGCTTTAGATTGCACCCACATAAAAATATAAAAACCACCAATGTTTGGGAACAAATATATTAATCAAAAGGGTTACACTTGTGTAAATGTTCAGATGTCGTGTGATGCAGAAAAAAGGTTTACAAGCATTAGTGCTGAGTGCCCGGGCCTTCTACAAGAACATGGAGAAGGAGTGACATTCAGGACATAATCTCCCAATATGACGCCACTGGTTGTTTGCTAGGCGATTTCAGCTACAGTGTATCTCCGTTGCTGATCATGCCATTTGAGACTCCTGAACACGACATTGAACATCAATTTAACAGCAAACACAGTAAAGGAAGAGTCATAGTAGAATGACTGTTTGGTTAGCTCAGAGGTTCCCAATAAAAACGGCCAGCATGTGACAACAGCCAAGCTATAGTAACTGTGTACACATCCAGACTAAGCAAATTGTCCTGGACTATATTCCTATTTCTTAATCATTTATTTTATTCTTCTTTTGAAGGGAAAGAAAAAAGGATATAATAATACATACAGTTATTTATTTTTTTATTTTTTTAATTTCATAAAAAAAAGCATTTGAGGTTACGTCAGTCTTTGTTTCAATGTCAGTGTAGTTTTTACTTAGTTTCACCAATTCTTTCTTCTCTTTCTCTACGTACCTGGATTTTGTGGTTCAAATTGCATCAACAATATTTACAACAATTACGGCACATATTTAACCGGTCAGTGATTTAACCTCAAGGACCACCATTAGGTGTTGCTTCAGAGGATGAGATGAATGATTTGTAGTGTGGGAAAATGCCATGCCTGACCGGGATTCGAATCGGAGACCTGCGGATGAAAGGTCACAGTGATATGAAAGGTACAGTGATTCAAAGGTACTCGCGCCACAGTGATATCAGTGATGCAATATGTGGACTGCACAAAACAGCAATTTTGAGGGGGGGGGGGGCAGTAAATTTTGATACAATTACTGAAAACAAAAAAAATTAAGTGTTCTATTTCTTATAAATTAAAAACGCCGTGTCTGTTTTTAGTGTGATTATTTTTTTCTTGATTAATTTCATTATAAATAAAATTAAAATGGGACTTGAACTTATCTACGAGGGTTGTTTGAAAAGTTTTCAGCAAAAACTTAGAAAGACGAAGTTTTTCTGTCAAATATAGTTTTATTTTTCAACAAAGTCTCCTTTCAATTCGATACACTTTTTCCAGCGAAGCTCTAACCTCTTTAATCCTTCCAAATAGTAACTGGCGGCGTATTTCTCTTCAAAATAGGCATTAAGTATTCGATAACCTCCTCGTCTGATGAAAATTTCTTTACACAAAGAGAAACTTTAAGGTTAGAAAACAAGAAATAGTCGCTTGGGGGCCAGATCTGGAGAATACGGTGAGTGGTCAACCAATTCCAAGAACAATTCGTGAATTTTAGCCATGGTGACCGTCGAAGCAGGCGCATTGTCCTGATGGAAAAGCACTTTCTCCTTCTTCAAATGTGGTCGTTTTTTTGCAATGTCTGCCTTTGTCTTGTCAAGTAATGATGGGTAATACCGTCCCGTTATTGATACACCTTTTTGAAGATTCGATAAACAAAATTCTGTTACTATTCCAAAAAACAATCGCCATCACCTTCTCAGTGAAAAAATCGCTATCTCCTTTCTCATCACGAAAAAAATCTGACTCGTTTTGCTTAAACTGCTCTAGCAGGGCCTGGGAAATGTTCATTGGAATGCATTTTTTGTCCAAAGTGAGGAAACGTGGCATCCAACACATGGATAGCTTACGCATATCCAATTCTTCAGTTAATATATGACAAATACGTTCTTTCGACATGCCATAGCCTCGTCGGTCATCCGGTTCCATTTGGTGAACTTTTTCGATGACATCGGCGATGGTTGCATTTTTGGCCGTCTCGAACGCTTATCATCAACCAAGTTAGTACGACCAGGTTTAAATTCAGGTTCAAATTTAAACCTGCCTTTTCACGGTGGCAAATGATGGGACAAAGTCCCGGTAAACAGTGTCTAACTCGGTTTTAATTTGTGTAGGCATATTGTCTTTCAAATGCAAGTATTTAATCACGGCACGATATTCGATTTTTCTATTTTCACAAAAACACTCACAATGACTAACTCAAATGATTATCAAACAACAACGGAGCATCCAAAATGGCTGAAATTTTAGTGAGTACCTTTCAACGAATACATTCCCTAAATTTTGTTGACGAGTGCTGCCATCTTCATGTTGAGGCTCAAAACTTTTCAGACAGCCCTCATACATTTTAATTGCTAAAAAAGTTTCCTAAGCAGTTTACAAGATATAATTGATAGTTGAAGGTGAAAGACAAAGGTCAACATACGACAGTATGCATACGTGGAAAAAACTTTTAGATCTGGTTTTGTACATTAGAGCTATTTCAAAGGATGAAAAGTTTATATGGGTGTTGTGTAATAATCACATGGACTTTGGTTAGAGTTAATAGTTGTTTGTTTTCTTTGAATAAAATCATAACACTAAATGTATGTAAACACAACACATTTTGTAACGTTCTACATGTTGTGATGAATAATTTACCAGGGTAAACTGACAACATTGACACTGCATGAACCTTGCTTCTGCCAATAAACCTATCCAGAATGAGTAGTGTAAAATTGAGGAGGCCAGTCTTGATCCTTTGAAGCTTTATCTGAGGTCGGGTCTGAGTCACAGGTCAAGGCCACAGTCACATATTTGACTCAGGTCATGGTAATATGTCAAATATCAAGGTCAAAAGTTAAGATTTTAAAATTTGAATACTTGTATCTCAAGAAAGGAAGGACTAAGAACATGCAGATTTATTAGCCCCTTCCCATTCTCGAGAGTTTACAGTTGAAAATTGTAACTTTTGATCTTAACATTTGACATGCTGTCTTCACCTTATCCCAAACTGTGAACTGATTTGATCCTGACCTTATATCAAGCTCATAAGATCAAAGCTCAAGGTTGGCCAAGACTCCATATTTTATACTAATCCAGTCTATGTATTAAAAATATGGATTACTACAAAGCTTTTTCGGAAAACTAGTTATTTTACCACAAATATTTCTGCGCACTTTTCAGTGTTTCATCCATCCTAGTACCCCAAAAATTGTGATCAACTGGCCTTTTTTTAGTTCAGTGTTTAAAGTAAAAACAATCAGATTTAAAGAGCAGAAATGTCTCTGATCAGTTTTATCTTAAGCACTTATGTGACTTAAGGATCCATTTATCAAAGTAGTGATAATTTTATTTGGGTTTGAATCTGTATTATAATAGTATTTTAATCATTGAGATTTAAAGGAACTACCTTTTTTCCTGTTTAGCCTCCAGGAACCACCATTAGGTATTACTTAAGAGGATGAATGAGGATGATATATATGTGTGTAAATGAAGTGTAGTCTTATACAGTCTCAGATTGACCATTTCTGATATGTGTGGTTAATTGAAACCCAACCACCAAAGAACACTGGTATCCATAAATGTAGTATTCAAATCTGTATAAAATTAACTGCCTTTACTAGGATTTGAACGCTGGAACTCTCGACTTTGAAATCAGCTGATTTTGCGAAGATGTGTTCACCACTAGAGTAACCTGGTGGGTATGAAGGGACTACCTAGCTTCATTTATAAGTAGTCTTGTTAAGGTTTAACGTTTGATGTGTGCTAGCCAAAAAGCAGTATTAAATTTTTTCTTAATTTTTAGGGTGGAAAATATATCCTATTTGGGAGAAACAGACAGATAATAAAATTGAAAGATTTTATCATTTGAATGAGACTTTAATCAGAACTTTTCTGAAAGAAAATCAGAAAGGATAATCTTCTAAACTTTTACAGAATAATATCAATTTCTTATTTCCTTTATGGCAATAGGTCACCTGAAACAATGACAGTTGTGTACAAAGCTAGATTGCCAGCTACAAAAATGGATTTTCATAAGTTTATAATAAGGCATTAAAGAAATTCAGCAGTTTGCATATAATTTATATAACAAAGTTAAAACATTTTGGAAGCAATGGCTCTACCCATTTAAAAAAAGCTGTGCTATAATATGACAAAAGTTGAATGATCTACCTAAGGTTTGTGAGACATAAATATATCAAAGAAGAGAGTATATATCAACATATCTAGAATGATATAAGATGGGAAGGGCTTAGTGTGGAAGAAAAAAAGATTTAATTAATTTGTTTATTAAATATAAATAATAACCAAATTACAAAATGAGTATGACAATACTCTTATACAAAATTGTGGAATATTATTTTATTTACTGTGGTTTTTTTTGTGTAAAAATCATTCAACTAAAGAAAAGTTAATAAAATTATTGATAAATAAAACTAATATCAATAAAAATAGTAGCATTGCATATTGCTCAATCTTAGGACATAATTTTAATGTTGATTCTGCTAATTCATTTTGATGAAATTTTTGAAATAAAAACATACTGTTTTAATTTGAAGTTGTATTTTAGTTCAATGGTTTTTTAACTAATGGCTAATTTAACTAATTTATTTAACCAATTAATCTATGCACTTCCTTTAAATGAAGTAACATATAATAATAATTCACTTGTGCAGAATATCATCATTTCAATTTTACATAAATGTTTTAATCTACAGGTACCTTTATAGTAATAACAATTATATACATTGAATAACTTTCTAATCGAATTGAATTATATGGGTAAAAATTAAATGATAAAATTTTATTACTTATCTGTTTTAATGTAAATATGTAAAACTATTAAGTTTATATTTTCATTAAATTTCCATAATTTAGTAAATTATGATGAAATCATAATTTACTTCAGGAAAAAATATTTATTTTTCTTCCAAGTAATTATCTTATTTTTTTTTAATTTCAGTAAATGAATCAGTTCAGAAGACAACTGGAAAAAAACTTATAGGTAGATAATTTTCCAACATTAAATTATAAAAAAAAAATCTTATTTCATGCCATATTATCAATTCATAGGAAGAAAAAAATTTATCATACTAGCTACTGGATTTAGCTTTGCCCAGATGCAAGCTGCACCATCAAAATCATGTTTAAGGGACTAGTAAGGAAGTTAATGGTTACATTTAGATTGCACTGCTATCAGCAATTTCATTCACATACAGTGAGCCGCAGTCACACAGCCCAATCCACTACATTGAATTTGAATTTTATTTTATAAACGTATGTATTTTATATAAGTTAGACGTATTATTATTTCTTAAATGGTTCTATTGGTACTTAGATGTGTTTGAGATTGTTTTTAAGAATGGACTATGTTTCTGGTAGTGAGAAGATTTTAATATTAGTCATGGGGGATGCTGCTTTTCATTCATTATAGCAAATATGACAATGATTAAAAATACAGAAGAGAGAATTTTAAATTGACACATATTTTTGGATTTGTTTTTACCTGCTTGGTCAACTCTTCTCTTTAGGTATATTTTTATTTTACTTTTTATGTTTTTATAACTACTGAGTTTCATAATGAAACATCAAAAGTTCAATTATATTCCAGACAGAGGATTCAAGCAAGAATCCTCTGATTCTTGCTTGAAGCTGGATTTAACAACTAATAAAATTGGTTAAAATTAGTTTTCTGGTCCTGTAATTATTGAATTAATTCAAGGAAAAGTTTTTTAAAAATTATTGATTATAACATAAAACTCTTCATTTACATGATAAACAAAAATACTGATAAGTACAGAGACAAACTGATTGAACCAAATATAAATACAGTGCTTGAAATGAATTAAATCGACTTAATTTCATTACATATCAAAAAACCTTTTTTTAGATTGTGACAAAAAAAGCAATTAAACTTTTTCAAGAAGTTATAAAATTTTATTTACGGTCTATGAAATTGGAATTGTTTAAAACAATGGAATATTGAGATAACAAAATAAAAATTGTTTTATAAGAAAAACAAAAATTACGTTATCAATCTTATCTAACAAATGAATTTAGGTGCCATTGTGATGTATGAATTTTTTTATAGCAGCCGTAATGAAATTTATACTAACTTCATGATGGTTATAAGTTTATATTACACTTCATCGTCTACTTTATACTAAGTAGACCTAATCCTTAAACAAAATGTAAAGATTTATTTTAATATTATACTTCTTTAAATTTTAACTGGAAAAAGTAATTTTTATTTTTATGTTACTTACGAACAAATCTAAACAGCACAAATTAACTTTTTTATTTAAACAAATATTTATTATACAAGATGTGGCAATAAATTTTGAAATATTGAAGTTACATGGCTCATATTTTTGTATTTTTTGATGAAGGTAAAGATTTTTCAGAACCACTATTTAATTTTTTTTCATTAAGTTGAATTAAGTGAAAAACTAAGTTTTGATTTAGTGTCAGTTGAATTGTTCTCTTTATTGCAGGTGGATGTTTTTCTTTATTCAGCCTTCAGAGCTGAGTTTTCTTCACAGTTGAAGTTTTTAAAGAAACTGTTCTTAATATATCAAATTGTTCATCATACTATAATACCACATTGTGGGTTTCCTGCACATAGTTTAATCTGAAGTCATATTTTCGTGCCATCTGCATTAATATTTCCATTTCGTAGTTAATATTTTTGAATGCTTGTCTTCTATTATTAAGTGGTTCGTGAATGATTTTGTATGTAATTCTGGATTGTATTTTATACATATAAGTTTGAATGTACCTCCTGTTAAACTTAAGTTGTATTTATTGCAAATCATTGCAATTTAATTTAAATTCTTCAAAATAAGTTTATGTATCTGTCCATGTATACTTTAAATGATTTATTTCGTTTGATGTTCAAAAAGTAAATGAGTATCCCTATTTTCAAAAAATGTATAGTTGTTTTATGATTTGTGGTGGTTGATAGAAATTAGTGAAATATATTTTAGTTTATTGCATAAACTTTATTTTTTCTGTATCATAATAATGCCTGTAAGCACATATTTATAACTAACAATATATGATTATTAACTTAAAATGCGAGTATACGGGTTTATCTCTTTTGCTTGTATGAAGGCTTAATGATTTGCATAATGTTGAACACACTTTTTCTAAAAGATGATGTTGTAGCTTCTTAGTAATTCTAAAACTTTACAGTTTTTAAAAATAAAAAATATTGAAATAAAAATTATTGAAGACTAGCTTTCTAATTTTTTTATATAGAAATTGTTCTTCCATGAGATCTTTTCAGAGTTATGTAGCACTTTCATCAAAGGAGTTACAAGCTGCATTATTAACAATGGCACCCAACTTAAAATGGTTGAGAAATTTTTTTTTTGTGTGGTTATATGCATGTGCATGGGCACATGCATGCACACACACACACACTTGCATTTAAAAAATTAGATATAAGATAATTATATAATCATTTTTTCCAATGATGATGATGATTGTTTAACAGCAGAAATGGATACCTAGTTTTAGATTTTGTTTTTGTAAATGGTTCTTAAGTGTTTTTCTGTTAGTTAATGAAATTGTCAAGTGAAACTGTTAATGAAAGAAACATAATAAGTATAGTTTAAATAAGGTGTGTAATTAATTCCATATATCAACTCTTGAATTTTTCAATTTTGTTTAAACATAAATTAATGATTTCGTTGATTTATTATTTCTCATATTATTTAGTTGATTTAATTAACTGGCTACAAAATTATGAATTTATAACATAAATGTAAGTAACTATAAAATAACAATATGAGTTGACTACAGTTATATTTGACTGTGAAATTTTTTAAGTAAAATGATGTTTGTATTTCCATGATACTATTCTTGACTTCTCAATCATACTTATCACAGTTTTGATTTCCATTTAAATTGTTTTATGCTATCATCATAGTGTAGAAAAGAGACTAAAACTTTTGTTTAATTTCTTGTTTTAATAAACTGAATAAATGAAAAAAAAATTGAAAAATGTCCTTCATAAAAGTTTGATGAAGTTATTTCTGCTATGTAAAACCTTCCCTTTTTATATATTTTTACACTTGCCTAGTTTTAGAAAAATTTGTAAAATAATAAGATTATTGAAATTTACTTTAGAAAAATTTATTTCTTGTATTAAAAAATTTCTTATATCTTCTGAGTTACAGGAATTTTAGATACTGATGAAAGTGTAGGAAAGAGTGATTCAGAATTTCCAGATGATATATTTACACACGAACAGAGAAAACATGGAGCTATTTTATTCCACATTTTTGTCTCACTTTATTTCTTCTTGGTCATAGCTCTTGTATGTAATGATTACTTCATACCATCTGTCATTTGCATCTGTCAAGGTAAATATAAAAATATGTGCAATGTATAAAACACAGCTAACATTAATTATATCATAAAAATAAAAATTGTATTGATAATAAGAATAGATGTAAGTAGTTTCAGTGGCATTTATAGAAATGCTATTGATGAAATTTCTGGAATATGGTTTTATTTTTCTAATAAAAAACTAGACACAATTGTTTATTGACAGATTTTTGTTTTCTTCTTACAAAATGTAGTTGTTCAATTAAAAAATTATTAGACTGTGAATAAAAATTTATTCAACCACTACCAACTGTATAATAATTTTATCCCCTTCGTAAACTTCTACTTGTACTGCTTGTAATTGTCATACACACCTGATATTCAGTACATTTGTAGATGTATTATTCATTCTGAAAATTTATTTTAATTATTCCAACATGTATTTTAGAATATTGCTTTTCCATCATATTGAATTTTTTACCTGCTAATACAAAGTTTTAAACTACTGAAACCTTGCTGGTCAAGGTGACAGACTGATTAGTCAATTTGTAAACTTTAATGGTAGTTAAATCATAAAAAAAGTTTATATTTCATTTACTACTTCAATTTAAGAAAATCCCATTTTTTTATAGAGTTCATAAAGTTGCAAAATTCAAACTAAATATGACAAACACAAAATTGTAATGTAAATTACAAATAAGATAAATATGCTCGTATTCCCTAAATATTATAACTTTCATTATTTGTTTAGGAAGTACAGCATCTTATCAATTACAAATTCTTTTAATTTTATTTTGAAACTATTTCTAAACAGATCCTTTAATTTTTTTTAGTCAATTTGTTATAAAAAATTACTCCTTAACAGATGAGTATTCTCTGTCCCTTTTTTGTTAAATCTAATTCTAAAAAAAAATAATCTACTTTACATTTTACTTTACTTTACTTTACTTTACTTTAATTTACTTTACTTTTTATACATTTAATTAAAAGTAGAATTTCTTTATAAATATAAGTATCATTATATCATGCTGGAACAATTTGTAAAAAATATTTTATCAGATTCTTATTTTTTTCAATTAAAAAGTAAATATTAAAACTTTTTTCTTGTTTTTGAGCACACAGACCTCACAAAATTTAGAACAACTCCAAAGTTCAATCCAACATAAAAGATGTTATGCATTAGTTCATAATACATAATAACTAAATTATTAATTGGATGAAATGTATTTAGGAAACTTTTTCAGACTGCATAAGTTACAATTAATTGTTTTAATTGCATAATTAATATGACTATTCCCAGGAAAGCATTTTGTTTACTTATAATCCCAAAAACCACCAGAATGTTTATTTTTTACTCTAAATAATCTTTAACAACATGTACTCATTAACTCATTTCAAAAAGTTGTTTTTCAGTCTTAACTCCACCTACATTATTTACAAAGTTAACATCATGAACTTTAATATTACTATTAAAACCTATTTTTTTCAAAATAATCATTGCATACTGACATACTCCATAGTTTCATGTCAAAGTGTAAGTTTAAATAGGCTATTACTAGTAGTATTTGTTTAGTAATTAATCTTTGCTATTGATTCTTTAGTTTTTGCTAAATAAACAACTTTAAAAATAAAACTTATAGACTGTTTTTCCTAAAACCAAGTGTACTGTATCATTTAAGTAAATTTAGTTAAAAAGAAAAATCTAAATTAATTATCCCAGTGTAATTTATATTGGTTTACAAGAACTAAAAAATGTGAGTACCATCTTCAGTTATAAAAGTATATTACTTACTGTAATAGAGATTGCTATTAACTGTATTATATTTTTAATTTGCTTAAATAAAAAATAAACTATTATCGTTATGGTAGTATTAAAATATCACAATGGAATCCTCTTCATCAAGTTATAGAATGTTTATACTAAAGATAACAAACCATTATATAAAAATTACACATTCCAAAATTGAAAGTAAATCAGTTTAATCAATTTTAATGTAATTTTTATTATGTGTAATGTTATTTTTATTCTTTAAATTACTGTTTTTTTTTTTTTTGGTTTTTTTTAAATTGCAGATCTTCATTTGTCTGAAGATGTTGCAGGGGCAACATTTATGGCCATTGCAACTTCAGCACCAGAATTATTTGTTAATGTTATTGGAACATTTTTAACAGAAACTGATCTGGGTGTTGGTACAGTTGTTGGTAGTGCTGTTTTTAATACCTTAGGTGTTGCTGCATGTGGAGGTCTTGCAGCTGCTAAAGTATGTATAATACATCATTCACTAACAATATTTTAGTTGCTATACAAACCAGAAATTTTTAATGGCAAATATCAAAATTTATTATAATCTAACACTTCTAAACTAAATCATAATGTTTTTAATCTCTGTTGTGGTCATCTTCATTGTCATCTGCAGTTCTATTTTTTTATACTGAGATTTTAGCCAATACTATTGCTAATGTTTTTTTTTTTCATTTAGGAAATGATAAAAAATTTATTAAACTTAAATTTTGTTGTTTTTGTAGATGTATTTGTGTAGAATACCTAGGTTGTTGTTAATATTAATTATTTGGCATTTGTTTCTATAAGCTAGTTGTCAGTATTATAGAGTATTTTTTTGTGTTCTTTATTTCTGGCTTGTTCAGTATCAAATTTTATGTAGCCATTCATTGTTTACATACTTCAATAATGTACTAAAGGATGGGAAAAATGTAAAAAAAAAGCGGGTAATTGCTAGACAAAAAATAAGATCAATGCATGCTGTTCACAATAATTATTCTTTTCATAAAAATTGAGAAAATACATACATTTTAGGTATTAGAAAAATATTTGAATGTTAGTCTGAAGATGAATATGGATATGTGCCAGTACTTGAAAGTTGGAATGAATAAGAAAAATGATTTGTGGGTAGATGAAGAGAGAATATCTATAATGGAAAGAATGAAGTGCTTAGGTGTTGTTTTAATGAGTTTCAAAATAACAAGGTTGAAATCAATAAAATAATAAATAGAGGCAGAAATATGATTAGAGACCTACATCCACATTTATGAAATGGGAAAGAAGTGGATAAAACATGAAAAGATAAAAAAGATGCAGAGTGACATTATGTGGAACTGAAACATGGGTCATGAGTAAGAGAAGTAAAAATAGCTTGTTGGCAACAGAGATGGATTTTCTAAGGAATTTCATTCAGAGGACAAGGTTGAATAGAATGAAAAATTATAGAAAGGATGGAACTCAAGAGGGACAATATTTAACAAAGGCAGTTAGTGTGGTTAGGACAAGTTAATAAAATTTAAGGTTAATGTTTACTAAAAAGAGTGATTGAATGATGGATACCTTTAGAAAGAAGAAGAAAACAAAGAAGGTCTTGTGTAAATGAATGGTTAGTATTACTGAGATGGTGGCAGCTAGAGATTTAAATGTTTAAAACCGCCCAGATAGGAACCAATGAAAACTGGAGATGGAAAGACAGTAAAAGCTTTAGAAATCCACAAAAAGAAAAAGAACTTGGGTATAATTACAATTGTGAATGTGCAAGAGTATTGCTTAGAAACTGCTTTAAAAAGCTATGACAAAAATTCACTCAAACAAATTTAATAACAAAAAATAATTAGGATATACAAATAGAAATAAAAAAAAAAAATATTGCTTTTGTATATGAATAAATATTTTATAGCCTACATATTAAGAAATCTTTACAATGTCTGTGTTGCCTTTTCACTGTAAGATGAGCCAGCATATTATTTTAAGGTATTTATTTCTTATGAGTAGGTTATTCTAATTATCTTTGTTCTAATAAGATGCTAGGATGTTGGAAATAGGATATGTCTTACAGTTGTGAATATATATGTATATAGATTTTGTTTTGAAGTTAGACTCATTATTTCTTAAATGATTCTGTTGGAAGTGAGATGTGTTTGAGTTTGTTTTTAAGCCTTAATAGTGAGAGGAATCTATTAGTCATGGGGAATGGTGCTTTTTATTGAAGAAATCTGTGCTGATTTTGTATATATGTTAGAATTAAAACATCTTCTGATTATTGATGAGTGAGTTTGTGAAGCATTTTGATAATTTACTACAGAATATGTATGTATGTATATATGTATGTATGTATGTATGTATGCTAATGTATACTTTCAGAAAGGGTAAACATGGGAGGCTTTATGGTAGATTTGATTGAGGAATCATTTTTGTGTATTTTATGTCTTTGAATTTGATAAAGTCTTTAATTGTCATTTGATATTTGTTTATTAGATCATAGTATGTAAGTCATTGTATGTTTCTGTGGATGCATTGTAAAACTTGATTAAGCTATCATAAATCACTAATATCTCAATGTTTCTAGTTTCTAATACAATTAAAGTTATTTTTTATTAACCCAAAAACTAAAGGTATATTAAGATGGATAAAATCTATTTTTTTGTAACCATTCAGATTACAAAAACTCTAAATGTATGAAATTTTGAAGAGTAAGTAATCTCTGATTGCTATGAGCTATATTGTTACATATGTTTTGAAATTTACTTCAGTTGAACTATATCTAAATTGCTGAAACATAATTAATACCTCTAGATTGTAGTTAGTTCTAATAATAAATGTACAATTCATAAATTTTAATTTAGACATAAGACATAAAATATAACATATAAAGTCACAATAATGACATCAATTCAGCTTGTAAATATATAAAACATTTGTTTATATTTTGGCTTTTAAAATCAATTTTTTTGGAAGCAGGTTAAACTTTAAGATCAAAGCTTCATTTCTTTTACATAATTTTTATTGTTTTTAGTTCAACTGATTCCACCTCTTTTCCCTTCACCAAATTATCAAGACCTATTAATAATTGTTAAAGAATTATTGATCAAATTGCATCCTAGCATATAAGATTATATTGCAGATTTATAAGATTATACTGATCAACAATGTTTTTGTTAAATGTGAATGAATAACTGATTCTTATAGTATTTTTCATGCTGATTCTTCTATCAGGCTTAGTTTTTTTAGTAACTACCATTCTTATTTTCAGGTAGTATCTTGTATGAATTCCACCAGCATAGCATTTTGAGAATGTATTTTATTATATTATTTATCAACTAATTATATTATAATAATTATATTATTTATAACCTATTTTTTTTATTTATTACAGTCCCTTAATTGTTGTCACATTGATTTGTTAGACATTAGTCATCATGTTTATTGTTTGACACTAATTAAAATGAACAAGAATGTGACTCATTCTTCCTATTTTCATCTTACTATAAATATTTTATCCACTAACTAGTTATTCCTGTCATTGTAATTTTTAAACTGTCATGCAAATTAGAGAAATATTTTTAATTCTCATTCAAGTGCAAGTTCTCGTGTGTGTAACATTCAGGATTGCACCTGGATTTTGTATTTGTGGGTATATGTTGTTCAGTAAAGTGAGTATATGTTTATTAAATTAGTGTATTTATAAAGTATTTCTTTTTAACCAATATTAGTTATTGTAATATATTAACAATGCCTTGCAGTTGCATTAATCATCCAAACAATTTCTGCTACATCTGTGGTGAGGTAATGTTGAAGTCTCAGAAAAGAAATATAACTCTGCTGATAAAAATGACGTATGAACTGGATTTGGGATGTAAATTAGGTGATCAGGACAAATCTTGGGCTCCTCATATTTGTTGTGCTTCTTGTGTAACATTGTTGACTGGTTGGCTAAATGAATCTCATCACATGCCAATCGCAATTCCAATGGTTTGGAGAGAACCATACCACAGACCAAGGATCACACCACAGACTGTTATTTTTGTATAATAAATATATCTGGGATAACAACTAAAACTAGACACACTGTTAAATATCCTGATATTCCCTCTGCCATGTGGCCAGTGCCAAATAACCAAGAGCTTCCAATTCCAGTAACACCAGAAACATGGAACTTAGATGAAGATGCAAATGTCAAATCTTGTGCTGACTTATCAGGCAATGAAAAAAGAAATCCAAACCTTTTAGAAAATAAAATAAAATAATTAAATGGGTTCAGTATATTAACCCCGTTTAATTAATGAGTCAGAATTAAATGATTTGGTTCGTGATCTAAATTTATCAAAGAATCAAGCAGAAATAATGGCATCAAGACTCAAAGGATGGCATCCTTTACAACTAAACACTAAAATAAGTACTATCCATGATAGACAGTAAGAATTTGAAAGATTCTTCTCTCAGTATGAAAACTGTAATGATGTGAACTCTTTACTGGAAGCTTTGGGGCACATGCACCATCTGAAGGGCAACTTTTCATTGACTCGTCAAAGCTTAATTTGAAAGCTGTTCTACTTTAGATTGGAAATAAATACTCATGAAATACCATTAGCATACGCTGTTCACATGAAGGCGTCTTATGAAAATATTAAACTTGTATTGAACAGGGTTCAATATAAGAAATATTTATAGCATATTTGTGGAGATCTGAAACTAATAGCACCTTTAACGCTAAATTCTGTTTCTTTTTGTGTGAGTGGTACAGTGGGAATAGGTAAACCATTACATAAAAGAGCAATGGCCAAAGAGAGAGGTACTGACTGCAGGAGAGAAGAATGTTGTTAGTTAGTTATTAGTGAAACCAGAAAAAGTTTTTCTTCTGCCACTACACATTAAGCTAAGTTTATTCAAAATGTTTTTAAAGCAATGGATCAAAATGTTGCAGGGTTTCAGTTTCCAAAAAACAGATTCTCTAATATAAGCAATGCTAAAATTAAGGAAAGTATATTTGTTGGTCTACAAATAAGAAAACTAATGAGTAATCCGGCATTTGAATAATGTTTGAATGACTTGAAGGTTGCTGCGTAGAAATCATTTCAAAATGTGGTAAGGAAGTTTCCTTGGAAACCATAAGGCCATTAACTACAGAGAACTTGTGAGTGAACTCCTTCAGAACTACAAAGAACTTGGGTGTAAAATATGTCACTCCAAATCCATTTCTTACATTCATATTTGGATTTTTTCCCTAACAATCTTGGTGCTATCAATGATGAACATGGAGAACACTTTCACCAGGAGAAATTTACAATGGAAACGCAACCAGGAAAAATGGAACTCAAAAATGTTAGCTGGCTACTGTTTGAATCTAAAGATGGATCTACCTACAGCAAATTACAGCAGAAAATCTAAAAGAAGTAGATTTTAGGTTAGTACAAAATGCATATAATGTAGTGTCATATTATGTTCACCATACATTTTTTGTTTCAAAAGAAGTTTCAATTACAAAAAAACTGAGCCCGATAGATAGAATTATTAACATATTATTTACATATTACATATTAACATATATTAATATTATTAATTCTTATTAACATAAGAATTATTAACATATCAGCATAAAAAATACTAAAAGAATCAGACATTCACTCTCATTTAATAAACAAAACATTAAATTTTGTAGACCACTATTATTATTTTTCATTAACTGATTTTGTTTTCCTCCATGTTAGTATTTTTGCAAGATTTTACTTAATAATTTTTTTATACAATAAACTCAAAATTTAACTTCCAGGAGTATGTTTTAATTATCATTATAATGTCTATATATTGTGTTACAATTGAGATTATAAATAGATGATTATATACAAAGCACTCCTGAAAATGGCTTTCGATTCTCAACAGCAACAAAATTCCATTCAACATGGTCAAAATGGAAAGTGAGAAAAGCAGTTGTTTTCACTAACTTCTTCAATGAAACAAAGATACTCTTTTGCATATCACCATACCAATCTTAGTAAATCTAGTCCTTCAAATGATTCATTCACTCCATTCACCATAGGATTTGACCAATAATATATATAATTTTTTCTTTAGGAAAACATTGCACTAACTGGAGCCTGTTGCATCTCAAGTGCTGTATCACGGACATGAGAAAAATAGGATTGATTTTTAATCAAACAACTCTAACTTGATAATAAACAACTCTAACTTTTGTATTTATGAAAAATATCTGATGTGGACACCACATGACTTCCTTTTACGTCTATTAAATTACATATACACATTTTTTTTAAAATAAAAAGTACATAAAACTTTATTTCACTAATAACTTCTGATATTTTTTCTTTTTTTTTTGTTATTATTGAATTTATTTATTGCAAAGTTGTTTTTTTTTACAATTGGAGGTTAATAATTATTAATAAATCAATATATTTAAATTAAAAAAAAGAAAAGTTAAAAAAATGGAGATGAAGTTGGATTTGAACCAATGAGCCTTCTCCATATAAGATCCAACTATCTCATTAATTAAAATTTCATTATAACTTTGGAACCAATGAAAATGAGTACCACTTACAATACATCGCTTAAAAGCTCTCAATGAGGGCTTATTACTGCAGTTAAGAAAAAGTCCAAAATCCAATTTTTTGGGGGATTTTGGGCTTTTTTGGACACTTTTGGTCCAGTCGATTGCAATCAAAAGGGGAGGTGCACAACTAGATATTACAATAGTCCTAAATCAAAAATTTCAACATCCCACAGCTAATCGTTTTTGAGTTGTGCAAGATATATACGTAAAGACATCACGCCAAAACTAGTCAAAATGTATTCAGAAATGGTCAAAATGGATATTTCCATTAAAATCTGAAAAATGACATTTTTCGCGATCACAATACTTCATACAAAGAAGTAAAAAACATGCACTTCTTTCTGTTGGAGCTTGTTAAAATATGAAATATATAATTCTATATTATTATTTACATAAAATAAAGGTTGATACAGATTTACATTTATTCTACGTACAAGGAAAGTAATGTTTAGTTGTATCATTAGAGGTATAGATTTTTTTAAGATTAAAAAAATAATAATCTTTAAATATTAAAAAACACATTTACCACTAATTCAAAAAAATAATGTAATTGTTATTTTTGACAGGCAATACCATTAGATGTATATCCACTGGGAAGAGATTGTTTAATCTACATTTTAGTAATTGCATTGTTAACAGGAATATTATGGGATGATGTAATATACTGGTATGAAGCTTTAATTCTAATAATTCTTTATGTTCTCTATTTTGTGTTCATGTTCACTGAGAACAGAATAATTTCTATTGCAAAGAAAGTCTTCCCATACACAAAAAAATCTTTTGCAAGTGTTGGTAAGTTCATATAAATTTAAATGATTTAATAAAATAATTATAGATATAGATTTTTACATAAATTTGTTCATTTATAATTTTAGTTTTCATTTGAATTTTAAAATCTTCATTCCCAAGATTACGTCATTGAAATACAGTACTTGAACCTATATTTTTCTTTCAGAAAACATTTCTATATTTTTCTGTAAAAAATAATTTTCAACTAATTCTTTCATTGCTCCTTTTTTAGCTGATGTATTCAAAACAGCTAAATGAGATGAGATTATACTGCCTTAACATGCTGTAGCCCACTTACAATTTGACAGTTTATTCAAAGCAATATTACAACATTGGGTTGTTTAAAATAACAATGTATTGTTATTTCTTTACATATTCATTATTTTATTCAAAGTGTCCATTGTGTTAATCACTACTATTTTTCAAAAAAATATCTCAGGGGAAATGATGTAACAAGTTTTTGAAAGCTAATAAATAAAACCACATAAATTAATAAGCAAGATTAAATTAATAAAACTATATAAACAAGTAAAATGTAAAGTTAACTAAAATTCTTGCAATAAATAATTCCCACATTGTTGTCCACATTATTCTAATTCAATTTTGAACTTTTTTTAAGCCCAGTTATTTATTTTAAATTGTATTTTCACATAAATCATTTTAATTATTATTGTTATTAAATGACTTTCATATTTGCTTTAATTATTTTTATTAATATTTTGCATGATTACATAGATATAGTTTATTTTCTCACACCTTCATTAACAAAGTGGGATTCTTGCAAATGGAAAAGATTGAATTCAGTTTTCTCTTCAAGAAGTTCCCTATATATGTAGATAATAAAAGATTCATTAAAAATATACTGTTTGAATTGCTGTTTTTTCATCATCTTATTAGTAAAAAAAAATATACAAACATGTAAATATAAAAATAAAGATTACTAGTCAGTATACTGTTTATGTATTATTAAATTAGTAATTAAATGAAAACTTGATATAAATTTAAAATCTTCTAAATTCAAATAAATATTTATTAATCTATCTATGTGATCTATTTAATTTTTACTAAAAAAATCTTGTTTCTTTTTAATTTGATATAAATTTACATTAATTAGATTGTTTAAATAATAATTTATAAATAAATCATAAGTAAATAATTCACTTAAACTATCATTCATGAGATTGTTGTAGGAAGTGATTCTCGTGAACTGTTAACAGATAACAAATCTGAATCAGGTACATATATATAATATTTTTATTTTTGTTTTGATTTTGTTTTTTGAGTTTAGAGTTGATTTTCATTGATTTTTATTTACCAAAATAAACAATATCTTGTTTAATATACACTTTTTTTATCACAAATATTTTTAGCATGCTTATAGTATTCACAAATTTATTTTTGCTTTGTTTATTTTTGCCTTGTATTTTTACCAGTTTGTATGTTTGCTTAGATCACTGAATTTTTCCTACTTACTTTTTACAAGTGTATAAATTAATTATATTTATTCAAACTTCTACTTAATGCTTACTTGTTCTTGGTACACTGAGTCAAACTAGTTACTCAATTTCAGTTACTATATTGAAAATGTGTATGAAATGGAAGTATTCTTGGCAGTGCTTACAGTACATTCACATTAACACTGGTGCAGAGAGAACGTTAAGCAAACGAATGAATGTTTTTCTTCTTCAGAAGAACTGACATTTACTTGGATGATAACAGTTTCCATGTAACTTGATCAGTTGTAAATATTCTTTAACACGATTCCATTTATCACCTTCATACATTCATGAACTGCAATAGTTAATGTATGTATTTGCATATTTGCACTCTTATTTTGCTATTTTCACTTTAATTTTTGTTTATTTACACATGGTTATTATTGAGTTTTATTGTTGTCTAATCATACCAGGTGTGTAAATATGAAATTGGAATTTTTATATAGAAAATACACATTTATTGTATAAAAATGATAAAAAATATTTTACTTGAAATATTGTCCATCACTAGCTCATTTTTCCCATCTCTCTCACAATTTATGAATGCCACACCAAAAAAACTATTGCTCTTTTGAGTCAAACCAGTCATTGAGCCATTTTCGTACATTTTCATAAATGAAGCACTACTTAGCAAATCCGTGTCCCATCAATGGAAATAAATAGTAGTTGGACAGAGCCAAGTCTGGTGAGTAAGCCGCATGTAAAAGTATTTCCCAACTGAACGCCTCAATTATTTCCTTGACCAGTTTTGCTGTGTGTAATGGTGCATTATCATGAAGCAAATTCACTTTGTTTTGCCTTTTTTGATGTTGTGGTCGTGTTTCACGGAATGATTGATTCAAACCGATCATTTCTTGTCGGTAGTGTTCAGTATTAACGGTTTCACCAGGTTTTAGCAGCTCATAATACAGAGTGATTTTTTATTCCTGTTACACAATTGTTAATGTCTGGTAATTTTTTTTTTAAGAAAGGGAAATTTTGTTTTGTGACACGAAGTTGGTAGCGCTACTCAACCGGTATAGATACGACAGTGTGAGTTGATTCTCCTTGAGCCGTGTAAACTTTTGTGCCGTTTCCGGTCGTGTTACAAACAGAATGTCTTTTACGATAGAACAACGAGTTTTCATTCTTGAACAATATTTTGCTACGAAATCGTACGCGAGTGTAATAGAATCATTTCAAATTATATTTGTTGGTGTTCCTTCGCCAGAAAAAATGTCAATATCTAGGCAAGTAAACCGATTTCGAGAGACAGTTAGTGTTTGCGACAGAAAACGTAGTGGTCGACCAACTCGCTTGACAGATGACGTTTTAGAGAATGTGAAAACAAGATTGCTCAATTCTACACGGAAAAGTTTAGGAAAACTTTCCACGCTAGTTAGTTTGTCATATTCGAGTGTACAGAAAGCTGTTAAAAAATTGAAATTGTATCCGTATCGCGTACGATTAGTCCAAGAGCTTCCAGATTTAAACAAGCGATTGCAATATTGCCGTTGGTTTATGTCTCTCGTAAACGATAACGGAATCGAATTTTTAAACACAGTGTTCTTTAGTGATGAAGCTTGGATCCATCTCGATGGCTATATGAACAGTCAAAACTGTCGAATTTGGGCGGTTGAAACGCCCAAGACAAATCTAACGCTTTACAAGACAAATCTTTGCACCCTAAAAAAATTGTAGTGTGTGGGGTGCGATATATCGTCATCGTATAGTCGGACCCATATTCTTCGAACAGACAGTAAATGGTGAAGTGTACAGGAACATTGTGCGCCAATTTGTGTCCCTCCTGGAACCGCAAGAACGGTATTGCTGGTTTCAGCAAGACGGTGCTACATGCCACACGTCTCGAGAAACCATGGATTTTCTGCAAGAGTTCTTTGATGATCGAATAATAAGCAAAGGATTATGGCCTGCAAGGTCCCCAGACCTCACATCTCCTGACTACTTTTTGTGGGGCTATATTAAGTCCGAGGCCTTCAAAAACAATCCTCACACTATTGATGAACTTAAAATCAATATTACAGACTTATTCACGAATATTTCCAATGCAACTCTTAAAAAGGTTTCTGCTAATGTGCTGAAAAAGTCCGTGCGTGTATAACTGCAAGGGGTGGGCATTTTGAGCATATTCTTTAACAATTATGTAAGTAATAGCTTTTATTAAATCGCTTTTGTAAGTAACAAATAAATTTTTTTATTCCACCTAAATTTCCCTTTCTTAAATTACATTTAAAATTGGGTAACAGGACTAAAAATCACTCTGTAGATCACACTGTTCTGATCTCACCAAACACAGAGCATTGTCTTCTTCCATAGTAATTTGGCCTTCAAATCAATGTCAGTGGTTCGCCTGGAGTTACCCATGATCTTTTACGCCTAGGATTCTCAAAATATATTCATTATTCATCACCTGTCACAATTCGATGGAAAAATGACTTTCTTTTGTACCTGGCAAGCATTATTCTGCAAGTGGTTTATTGGTCTTCTTGCTGTCATTCATTCAGTTCATGTGGAACCCATTTTCCCATCTTTTGGATCTTTCCCATGGCTTTCAAACATATGGAGACGGCTTCTCGTGTTACACTTAATTGATCTACGAGTTGTTGCTTTTTAGTATCATCCTCATCCAACAATGCTTGCAATTTGCTCTCTTCAAACATTTTCGGTGATCTTCCATGTTCTTCGTTTCTCACATCAAAATCGCCACTTTTGAATGTTTTTTTTAAACCACTCAAAGCACTGTGATTTACCAAGACCATGCTCACCATAAGCTTCAACAAGCATTCAATGTGATTCTGCAGCAGTTTCTTTAAATCGTAACAGAAAATCAATGCTGTCTGCAAATCATAGTTTGCAGGTACAAAACTCAACATGTTCAACACTAACTAAACTATGCTGTTGTATGAAACTTATATTGTTGTGAGTTGAAAATCTTTGTCAGCAGTCAAAGAAAGAAAATGGTGCCAATGATGCAGTTGACGGTAACTACATTGACAGCTAGGGCCATCTATGGGCAAATTCCGGTTTCATATTTTCACAGCTGGTGTTATTTAATTTACATATATTTAGAGGTTACATTAATTATTTTAATTGTATTTGCAATCATTTTTTCTCAGGCTTGGAAATATTGATATAACATTCAGTCTTGATTGTTTATATTATATATTGTAATTAAATAAATGTTTCTTAGAAATCATCGTACCATTTGAAATTTTCTCATATTTTATTTCTATATCAAAAGGTTTAATAAAAATATGTATCAGTTATGTAACCTTTAAGTTTTATAAAACTGAACAAAACAATAGACTATTTTTAAATACATAATTTTGATTTTAGAATTTAGTAATTTATTAATAAGAGAAATTAGTTTTTTTATTATAGTTCATTTGTATTATAGAGAAGTAGAGTTTTGTCAGTAATATTAATTAGATTTGAAAATTTCATGTGAGCAAAGATCTGAAGAATTAGAAAAACTTATAATAAATGTGAAAACAAGTTATTTTATAAATTATTGAAATTTTTGGTAATAACCATTTTTTTTTTTTTAAATAAGACTACTTCTTTCTTCCAAATTCTTAATAAGTGAAAAATTAAATTCAAATAAAATGACTAAAACAAGTTTGATAAAATTAAAGCAAAAGTTTCTTCTGATTGTAACAAGACACATTTTGTAATCATTTTTAAAAGATGTTAAGCTTATACAAATAAAATATTATTTTTAAAATTTCCATACATATACATTTTAGACAAGGGTGTCAAATCAGTCTCTGTATTTAGTCTTTTGCAAGAAATAACACACCATAACTGGTACAGTCACTGCGAATTCAGTTGCCAGCTAATCAGTGTACCATGTTCAAATAATCTTAATCCCACAAACCCTTCTTTCTTCCTTTTTATATTATCAAAAATTTGTTGAAGATAGGTACACAAAAAAAGCCTTTTGTTTGGTTGATTTATGGTAATGTTTTAATATCTTTCTGCAGAGATTAATTAAACAAGTATTATTTACAGAAATTACTTTAAAAAATCATAGTTTGATAAGAGAGTATATTAAAAATTATTGAAGATATGTGAATGAAATTTTTATTTTAAAAAATTTTTATTTTTAATATGTGAATATTTTCATTATGTTTTTGTTCTGTAGATATCTTCACTGGAAAAGAGAGAGATTTAGGATATGGAACTTATACTTCTCGTTATAGTATAGGAAGTGAGACAGTTGTGACAGTTGATGCAGGATTACAAAAAAAAGACATAGATAAGGGTGTTACACAGAAACAAAATGAAGACCAAGGTAAATACAAAACATTTATTAATTTTATTTTTCAATTCAAATCTATAACTTTTGATCATAAATGCTGTTAGCTGTTTGTAGACATAATAGTGAAGTTTTGTTACTTTTATATAAAAAAATTTAGCAAAATTAGGAAAATAACATGTAAATTTAAAAAATTTATTAGTTTCCATTGTACAGACTTATGATGAACATTACAATTTTAAATTTGAAGTTATGTTATTTATGGTGTCAGTGATTGTTATTATTACTATTTTATTTTATTTTTTTTTATTATATGGGCATCGACTTCTATGGTCATTAGCCCTCATCACATTCTTTAAAATAGGGTTTAAATCACCACCAGGTTCGTCATACGTAAGGATGTAAAGGGCCCTTACATTTTATTTAAAAAACATCAAAATAAAAGCACAGAACATTTAAACACTCATATTTATTATTACATTGAGAACACTTACAGAGTGTAAAGAGCCCTGATATTAAAGTGTAACAATAAATAAGATAAAAAAACAAAATGAAAAACCAATTTCTTCACAATACCAACATTATAAAAAATATTCATATTCATAGTATAAAACTACTTTGCTTAGAGATTCCTTAATTGTTAATAGTCTTGTCAATAGTCCACTGGTGTTGCATTTTCCAAATCAACAGCAATAATATTTCTTAGACCAAACCTCTTTCTGAGGTCCTCAAATATGGTACACTCTTCCATTAGATCCTTGACTGTAAGTGCTTTATTACGAACATGGCACATTGGTCTTTCTTCATTGGCTAACAAATATGAATGTGTTATTCATGACTGATTCTAAGTCTAGTCACTGCCACTTGTTCTCAGCAAGTCAGATTCACATCACTTTTCCATTTATATGGAGAAGTTTTAACTGTGCTAAGTTTCATATTTAATCTTCTCCATTCATTGCTCCATCTGTTTCTTTGTATTAGTTAGTAATTTTTAACATCTGCCACTCCAACAGGAATTATATCCAGGTAATCACAGACTGTTGCCGTTCTGGCAGCTTCATCTGCGCTTTTCATCTGCATTTGAGTCCATACAAATACACATCACTGTACATACAAATGCACAGCAATTTAAAATGATTTAAAAAGTATGAAATATACAGGATATTTGAAATAAGGACATTCTTCATGCTCTTGTTCTGAATTGCTGTATGTACACTTAACGAGTTGGAACATATAAGCAATTTCTCTTTGCAGAAATGTTCTGAGTAGCAAAGAGCTTGCTGTATGACAATGAGTTCTACCATATAAACACTTGCCATATCTGGCAGTTTCCAAGAATGGGCATCTCCATTTACATATATGGAGCATCCAACACCGTGATTGGTTTTAGAAATCATCAGTATAAATTTTTATATATTTTTCATAACTGCTGAAGATTGATAAAAATTCCTGTTGGATGATTACTACTTGCTTCTCTTTCATTTTTCCACGGGAGAGATTCATTCTTGTACGTACTGCTGGTAAGAGCCATGGCGGTATTTCTCTTGCAGAAATTGCTTATGTCTGTGGTAAAGCAATTCCATATTTTCTTGTCAATACAGGATACCATATTCTGGCTATTCTGTAGTAGGTAGCGCAATGTTCATATAATAGAGCCAAAGGATGATTGCTAAATGTTTAATTATTTACATGGGTAGGAAAGGCCCAAATATCATCATTCTACCACAGAACGGGTTACCTCTTGAGTTTCTTAGATATTCTGGGAATTTATCTTGATGCCAAGTCAAATACAGCGTTCTTTATAGCATCAACATCAGCTTCAATAACTCCAATTGTTTCAGGGAGTATCATATCATATTAACTGTGAAGTTCGTCCAATCTGCCTTATCAAACAGTCATTTTTTGGAGATGGGATATATTTTTCTTGTTACATGAGTTACACTTTGCACCAGGAAATGATTACTTCCAAGCAGATCTTATAAAACTTTGAAAGTGTACCTCAGTGCTATCAATGCCCTTATAAAAGCTAAATCCATCGATATCCATCTCTAGCATTGAAAAACGTTCCTGAACTATCATTTAAGATAATGAAATCAGAATTTAACAGGAACTATTCCAACTCTCTTCCCCCGGGATCTACTTGATCTGACCCCCAAAGAGAATTATGTGCATTAAAGTCACTCACCAGTAGTATGGTTGGAGGAAGCTGAGCAATTAATCGTATTTTGTCACCCTTCTTCCAATCAAAATATCACAAGTATATGCTGCAGATAGTGATCTATAGCGAACGCTTCATATCTAATTGCGACCTCTTGCAGATTTGTGTTATTTCAACCGCTTTGGTGATAGTTCTATTCGATATTAATATAGCTACCTCTAATTCTGATATTTGGCAGTTGATCTCACCAATATGAATTATATTATCTTAGTTATAAATTTTCATTTCGGCAGAAATGTTTCTTATAGGCACGTACATATTGGGTCTATATCATGTACCAAGCGTTGGAGCTCATTGATGTTTGACAGACATACATTGATATTCCATTGAAGAATCGACTCGCTAATTTTTTAATTAGTTAATCCCTAGGTTTGGCTTCGGCCATCCTTTTTTCTTCTTCTTTTCAATCTTTCGAACAACTTCATGTTCGATAAGTATATCATCGCCCATGTAGCTCCTATCCTCCGAATCGGAGACTATCAAAGCCGCGGATGACGATGGACATGGATCGGCGCTTGATTTAGGTGCTAATTGAGAGGCGGGAACCTTGGAGACCACCGTAACAGGAGTCGCACCAGTCACCGTCTCAGGCAGGAAGGAAACAGGCCCCTATGTGTGATTTTTTGTGGTCTCTTGGTTTGGAGATCAACTCAGTTGTAGGTGGCTTGGGAGCTTCCATAAAAGACTCTGAAGCACTTTCCTCGCACCATCATCTGACAAGTGCAAACGAACTTAGAAAGAACCTCTGGCTTAATATCTGTCTTCTGATCTGAAGCGCTTTTGCTTTAGGAGGGTGTATCTTTATCGATAGTTTTGTGATCTCTTTACGAGTGACAGCTTCCTTTTGTTGTCTAGTATTCTCTCGATCATAGTAGCCAAAGTGGGCGCAAGTTTGCCAAGAAGCTGGTTTGTATCAACAGCAGTTAAAGTAAGAGCAGGAATAGCAGCTGCAGTCTGAGCATAAGGTGGTGTTGCTCTAGGCTTGCGTGCGTTTACAATCTTCTTTGCCTGGAGGTAGATGACCTTTTCCAGGATTTTGACTTCCTGTACAGCTGCTTCGTCTTCATAAATAGGACAGTTTCTTGATCTGCACGAATGCTGTCCTTTACAGTTTACCCAAGAAGGAGGATCCTTACATGGTTCCCCTTCATGAATCTCTTCACCACACGTGCATTTCTGCGGTCTCTCGCATCGGGTAGCACTGTGGCCAAAACGTTGATACTTGAAGCAACTCATTTGTTGTGGTACAAAATCCCGTATATCCAATCTGTATATTCCTGTACGAACTTTTTCTAGCACGGTTGGTCTGTTAAAGGTGAGGAGATGAGAAGCCGAAGGTTTCGCCGTTTCTTCTCATGTTCAATGTACGACACTCTATTACTCCTTGTGATGTCAATTTCTCAACTATTTGAGAAACTATTCCTGCTCTGTGCAATTCAACAGATCCCGACAGACCACAAAACCCTTTGAGGTATTGAGTGTGCTGTGCGGATCGATATGTTCAGCAAATTCGCCAATATTCTAAGTCCTAGGATCTTCTGGACTGTGTATCGATAGTCGTCTCTACGTAAAGTCCATTGTATGTTTCTCTGATTTCCTTAACTGGGCTTCCAGCGCAATTATTTATTTCTCGAGCAATAGGAAAAGGAGTTGCTCGCGAAAAAATGCCATCATCTCTCGTAATTACAAAGTACTTTGGTTTAGGTCATTGCTCTTGAATAGAGCTGTCTGCAAACTCTTAGCTTCATTTACCACCCTTCCGGGCTCATAACGATTTCTCCGTTTCGCCTCAGGCAAAACGGCTGGTTCCAGACGAGGGTGTTTACATGAGCCCTCTGTCACGTTTGTTTGTTCAATCTGCACGATAATTTGATCCCTTCTACGTCAAGGCTAGCCGCCGGGGTACATTCCCACTCCGGGGCTATCAACCCTGGAGGTCCGCTCCGGTACTCCGGTGGAACCAAATGAGCGGATGCATAATCTCTGCACTGACTCCAGTTCCTTTACACACCGAAACTTTTAGGGCTCCCATGTACCGACATATACCGTCACCTTAGCTCTACATGCTTGCCATCGGAGGGGCATGTGGACAGCGGAAGGATTTCCGTTACCCCTGTAATCACTTCGACCCTGCCCACCACATCGCCACCTCTAAAGGTAGCATAAATTCATTTCCTTAATCATTTATGTGTTCAAATCTGCAGGTGGCTGTAAAGTCCAATCCTAGTAAAACGACTTGTAAATGGAACCAGGTGAAGATGATTCCATTTCCGAGGAAAACACTCGGAACCCATTAGCCAGCTTATGTGTAGTACTTATGTATAGCTGTTGTGGAACGCCCTGGATGTGGAACGTCCGGAATGTGGAACGTCCGAATGTGGAATGTTCCGGACGTGAAAATTATCTACCTCAGGACATTATTTATTTATTTTTTTTTTTTTCTTGAATTTTTACGGGCATCGACTACTAAGGTCATTAGCCCTCGTCACGTTCTTAGAAAGAAATTAGTATCACCATCAGGATCGTTATATGTAAGGGTGTAAAGGGCCCTTACATTTTATTTAAAAGCACAAACTACACAGAACATTAAAACACAAAAAACAAAGACAAGCACAACTCTTACGGGGTGTAAAGGTCCCCGATATTAAAATTTGAGATAAGGTTCTCAAAAAACCATGAAATTAAAAATACAAGTTATCAATACCATTATCTTCTTCTACCTGTCTCGATTGTTTGTTAATTTTAGCACCCTCGGGGCGACCAGAACCGCCGTTAAGCAGAATATCAGTCGCGCCAGGATACCGTGGCAGTTGACTCTCCATATAAACAGGCTACAGGCATGCATTGCGCCCACCCTTCTATTCACTTCTATTAGATGCTTAATTGTAAGTGTTTTATTGCCAACACCGCACATTGGTCTCTCATCGCCGGTTAACAAATATGAATTTGTTAATCGCGTGTGACCGATTCTAAGTCTGATGACAGCTACTTGTTCACGGCGAGTCAACTTCAGTCGCTTTTTCATTTATATGGAGCAGTTTTTACTGAGTTTAATTTTGTATTTAAACTCCTCCATTCAGTATTCCACTTGTTTTTTACTACGTTAGTTAGACAATTTTTAACATCTGCCACTCTTACAGGAAATGCATCCAAATCATCGAAGACTGTTGCCTTTCTGACGGCTTCGTCTGCGTTCTCATTACCTGTAATACCAGCATGCCCTGGAGTCCATACAAATATGCATCCCTGTCCTCGTTGATTTAAAACGTATAAAATGGACAGGATGTTTGAAATTAAGACATCCTTAATGTTTTTGTTCCGAATTGCAACAAGTGCACTTAGAGAATCGGAACAAATTAGCACTCTCTCTTCGCAATAATGTTCTGTGAAGCAAAGAGCTTGCTGAATGGCAGTAAGTTCTGCCGTATAAACACTGGCCATATCTGGCAGTTTCCAACAATGGGCTTCTCCATTTACATATATGGAGCATCCAACACCATATTCAGTTTTAGAGCCGTCAGTATAAATTCTGATATGTTCTTCATAGTTACTGATGGTGGCTAAAAATTCCTGTTGGATGATCACTGCTGGCTTCATTTTTATTTCTCCCTGATAGAGATCCAACCTTGAATTTACCGCCGGCAAGAGCCATGGCGGTATTTCTCTCGTGGAAATTGCTAGTGTCTCAGGAATAGCAATGTCGTGTTTTCTTCTTAATTCGCGGTATCTAATTCCGGCTGGTCTGGAATAGGTAACACGACGCTCGTATAATGCAGCCATAGAATGATTTGTAAAAAGTTTGTGATTTATATGGGCAGGAAAAATCCATACGTTTGCTGCATATCCTAGTAAAAGGATCTCTCTTCTATAATGTAGTGGCATTATTCCGGCTTCGGACATTAGACTAGTCGCCGGACTTGTGCGGAAAGCGCCTGTCGCATATCTTATTCCGCTATTATGAATAACGTCTAACTTTCTTAGATGCGACTTCCTAGCGGATGAATATACAATACATCCGTAGTCTAGTTTTGATTGAACCAATGCCTTATACAATCTCAATAATATCTCTTTATCTGAGCCCCAATTAATGTTCGATAAACATTTGATAATGTTTAGGGCTTTTTTGCATCTAACACTCAAGTCCTGTGTGTGTAATCCCCACGTAAGGGATTTATCCAATACCAGTCCTAAAAATCTCACATTATCCTTATATTGTATTGGATTATTGCCGATTGTCAAAGTAGGACTTTGATGAGGAATTCTCTTCCTACAGAAGAGTACGTGTACACAGCACGATTTTTTCTGGTGAAAACTGGAATTGGAATTGGAATCATTATTATTATTGCAGTAGTAGTAGTACTAGCAATAGCAGCAGCAGCATCAATAGTAGTAGTAGTAGTAGTAGTAGTAGTAGCAGTAATACTGTTGTAATAAATTCTTTAACACTTTTATATTTTCTGTTTTTTAAAGATTAAGTAATAAATTATTCATCAGTAGTCCCATAGAATAGAATGAAGATGTGATAGTAATTACTTTTATAGGCTTCTTATGTTTACTTCTTATCTGATAGATTTAAATTGTTTTTTTAACATTTTATTTAAAGTTTTTACTTTAATCTAGTGTTGCAGTCATTTCCATCTCAATCTAAACACAATTATATGTAAAATTATGATATCATTTAAATTTTTTTGGATGAAAAAATAAATCTTTTATAATTTAATTTTTGGTTAATTCTATATTCCTTCTAAGTTTAAAATTTGCATATGTATATTACTTTTTAGTGTAGTATATAGAGTGTAAAACTAAGTTCTACCGGGACTTATACAACCTAGTCTAGTCATGAAAATAATTAAAAAATTCATATAATGCTTCGTTTGCAAGTTAAGGCTTGTGAAAGCTTTCGCTCCGATTTCAGCTACCCTGATAAATTAGGTTGAACTGAAATTTTTAGGACGTTAATTAAGAAGCAGAAATAGTTATCTCTTATGGTTTTTGACCTGACATATCGAATCCAATAGGTTTCAGAACCATATTTACAGTAGTTTTTGAGAAATCTGGTGTGATAACCAATGAATTGAGGTAAAAATCCTGTTTTTTTCTTATGTTTGACGTAAAAAACATAAGAAAAATATCTTTGTTAAATGGGTAATAAACACATACAACTTTTAAGCAAAACTTGTAGAGAATTTAATTCTGAACAAAGTGGTTTAAGATAAGTTGAATCAAACAAAGAAAAGTTAAAAAAATTCGAATTATATTTAGAAACAGTACACAAGACCGTATTGCATTATGCGTGCCAGTTTATAATAAATGTTAAAAAATGTGTCCACGTTTTCAACATATTTCTTCGCACGCTTCTGTACTGTTTCTGTTGCCCTTTTTAGTTCTTCAGGGTAGTCCGTAAGTTGCTCAGCCGCATCCATAATGCGGACAATTAATTCCTCATGAGAATGTATTTTTGTTTTGTATAAAATATTTTTCATCCATCCCCAGACGCAAAGTCTAAAGGTGTTTAGATCAGGCGATCTTGGTGGACATCCACGACCGATCCATTTCTCAGGGAAATGATGATTTAAGTGAGTGGAAACGACATAAGAGAAGTGGGAAGGCGCACCATCGTGCTGGAAGTATACTTTGCTTCTCGGCGCTAGAGGAACATCTTCAAACAGCTGCGATAATTCTTGAAGAAAGTGCTAGTAGTCCACAGCAATTTAAGCGGCCAGGTAATATGAGCGGTCCAAACAGCTGATTGTGAAGAAGGTCGCACCATAAATTGACACTAAATCGGTGTTGGTCATTGCCTTTCACCGTTTCATCAGGATTTACTTCTGTCCATGTATGCTCATTACGTAAATTGTTGACGCCTTCTCGAGTGTTATTTGTCTCGTCGGTAAACAAAACATATGTCGATTGATATTCCACCGATTGTAGAACTCCAAGAGAAGCGGACCGGCTCTTGGTAGATGTTGAACTAGCTGTTTATAATAAGAATAAAACTTCTTTTAAGTGTCCTCCAAACCATCGAAGCGGAACTCCGATCCGCTTAGAAAGACTTCTTGTACTGACGCCTGGACTACACTGAACCGCATCGATAATAATTTCATCAATAACAACGTCGTGTTGGACAGATCGTTCGTGGCTAGTATGAATACTAGGTAGTGTGAACCTGTCTTCTGAAGACTGAGTAAAGTCGCGCTAATTGTTATGGGATCTTGAACCCTACGATTGGGAAAACATAAAATGTATTTCATACTCTACTGCAGCAGCTGTAGTATTTCCATTACACACACCTAAAATGAATACCACATCAGCATATTCCTTGTTGTAAATAAGTACGGCATTACTTCAATGACAAACCGATCACGTTCAAACTAAAATTAACAGAAAACCTTCGCTAACGACAGCACAGTTCACATAATTATTGCGTATTGTTGAGCAGCTGTTACTTTGTTGTCAACAAAATAGGGTAAAACACCGACGCCCCTTTGTGAGTGTGGTGAAAATCAAACTATCAGACACATCACAGAAGTTTGCCCTAGGTCAGCTTATGAAGGAAAGGGAATCCTGAAGATTTCCTGATGACTCCAGAATCGATAGCATATATTAGTTTGTTTATAATTTTGACTGTAATTGGTGTTATATTTTAGTGCCATACGCTAAATAAATAAATCTGTTGTCAACTTTGAAATAATAATTTTTCAAATAATTTATTGTATTTCTGTAATTAATAAAAAAAATTATTATGCAAGTAATTTTTATTTTAAAATTGTTGTGTAATTTTCTATTTTTATTTTTTTATTTTTTTTGTTAAACCTTTTAACAGTAAATTTTGTTTTGAAAATTTTTTCACATCACCAAAAAATAATTTGTTCTTTGTTTACATTGAATAAGTATTTTTCTGATAAATGTAGTAATATACTGCTTTTAAATAAAATTAAACGTTTTTTAACTTTTCTTTGTTTGATTCAACTTATCTTAACCACTTGTACAGAATTAAATTCTCTATAAGTTTTGTTTAAAATTTTATCTGTTTAATACTCAATTAACAAAGTTATTTTACATTAAACAAAAAAAAAAGAAAAAAAAAAAGTTTTTTATCCCAGTTTATTGGTTTTCACAACAGATTTCTCAAAAACGACTGCAGGTACGATTCTGGGACCTATTTTTATTCGATTTTTCATGTCAAAAACTGTAAGAAATAACTAATTCTGCTTCTTAATTAACGCCCTAAAATTTTAGTACGAACTAATTTACCGGGGGTAGATTAAATCCGACTGAAAGTTATAATTAAATAATTTTAATTTCTGTGCTCTATACACATTAAGGAAATACTAGGATCGTTCGGGTATAAATCGCCCTTGCGCTGCGCGCATCTGCCCGGCGCACCACCATTGGTCTGCTCTGCGCCAATAGCAGCTAAAATAAATATGTATGTGAGCACATACAACAAACAAACCCAAGCACCATCCTTTTTGCTTCTTTATAGGAAGTAAAGAAAGAATTGTGATCACGAAAAATTTCGGTTTTCAGATTTCAATGGAATATCTATTTTGACCATCCCTGAATCCGTTTCGACTAGTTGCGGCGTGACGTCTGTACATTCGTAGGTGCGTACGTGCATCGCATAATTCAAAAACAATTAGCCATAGGATGTTGAAATTTTTGATTTAGGACTGTTATAACATCTAGTTGTGCACCTCCCCTTTTGATTGCAATCGACTGAACCAAAAGTGTCAAAAAAGTACAAAATCAAAAAAAAAAATTGTATTTTGGAGTTTTTCCTAACTGCAGTAATAAGCCCTCATTGGAGCTTTTCAGCAATATAAGTGGTACATAATTTCATTGGATTTATAGCAAAATAAAATTTTAATTTATGTAATATTTAGATTTTATATAGGGTTCGAATTTAGATTTTATAAGGGTACATCGGTTCGAATCAGACTTCATCCTTTTTCCAACTTTTTTTTAAATTTAACTATATTGATTTATTTATAATTATTAACCCCTGATTGTAAAAAACGTTTTAAGATAAATAATAATTTGATAGTAGAAAAAAAAGATATGAAAGAATATCAGAAATTAATAATGAAATAAAAGTTTATGCATTTTTCATTTTTTTTAAATGTGTATAAGTAATTTAATAGATAACATAAGTTCCGTGAAAGTTATGTTGTGCCTAGATCAGATTTGTTATGTAGAGTGAAAATCTGGCTGTTGTTACAATTACTTAAAAAAAGTTATAATTGTATGGTCCGTGTATCTTGTTAATGTACATCTTATATATATTAAAATGGGTAAATGGATTAACTGTAGAAGTCACCAACCAGAATATAACAACAGAGCAAATTGTAAACAGGAGTGATACAAACCAATTATATACAGAAGTATTTGCAAACCTGGAAGTCCTGATAGATGTTAAAGAATTGGTTAATGGTATAATTAATAGGCTACAATAAATTACACTGTATTATGATTTGTCTGTAACAGAAATTTTAATGTTTCCTGACAATTAACACAGGTTCCCATCTGTATTAATGGAACCTTTTGAGGAATATGATTTTCCATTTGATATAAAAAATAATCTATAGAGTGTAATATATAATATTAATCCTCAATTTCCAGTGGTTCCCTGTACCAGTTAAATTAAAAAAAAATTGTTAAAATAACTGATATAAATCTATTCAAAGCACAGTAAAATAGCCTTCTAGTAAACTAAAATTTGTAGAAGTTAAAATCATTTACTTCAAACCATCATTTTGTTAATTGTATAACAGAAATAATGAGATTATTCAGTGCCATCTGTATAATTAGATAAACACTTTACTACTTACAAGAATAAAACTTTTCTTAAAACATTGTATTTATTTATTCTTTGAAAACTAATTTTGTAATTCTGTTATTACAGCAACACATTGTATTTAAAATAATTGCTTCAATCCATTATTTTTAACATAATTTGTCAATTGCTTCAATCCATTGTTTTTAACAAAAGTTTTTCTAATTAAACTGTTTGTAGATGACAAGAAAAACAACAACAATTTGTGTTCTGCACCAAAAGGGTCTATTTCATTATTATGGTGGCTATTTTCATGGCCAGTGAAATTAATCCTTTGGATGTCAATACCAGATTGTAAAATGTACAGACGTCTGTATCCAGTTACATTTTTTATGTGTATTGTCTGGATAGGTATCAGCTCCTATGTAGTGTCTTGGATGATGACTATTTGTGGTGAGTAATGAAATTATTAATAGTATAGTATATTAATAAAATTGGATATTGCAAATTGTACTTAAAATAACAACTGCATTTTTGTAATTATTATTTTCTTTTATTTTTTGCTTTTATGGTTTGCAGTATAACAATCAAAAATTTACCTTCAGATAAATGAAAGGCATATTTTAGATTCAAGGTGAGGAAATAATCTATCTAATGATCATGAATTAAGATTTTAAATGTTACGTACATCAGTACTTTAATATAGGTCATAAAAATAATTTTTCACTGCTAAGAAAAATTGAAACTGTTAGAAAAATGCAAAACTGCAAATTGTATAAATAATGTTGTTCATGAATATGCCATGTTAGTTTCTTAATGCATAGTTTTTCCAATAAATTGAAATCCCATCTCAGAATGAAAAAATATAAACCCTAGCATGTGTTTATAATAGTGTTCAATCTGCAGAATTTTATCATACTGCAACTTTTTTGTACATTCTGACTACATTCCTTAATGGTTTCCAGTACTCTTTACATTTATTTCCATTAATGATCGTGTGGTGTTCTAAAATGCCTCTCATAGTTCTACATCTGTAATATTTTTTTTTATCCTTGACAGCCTGAAACCCCCTCATTTTGTACACTTAATCTTTTCAGACCAAATGTCAAGTTGTAATAACTGCACTAACATTTATGTTGGAAAAAAGTAAAATCTTAAATCAAGAGAATAAAGTAAAAATTCCCTTCATCTTCAAAATTATTCTTTAGAGCATGTTTTAAATACCTCTATATTTTGCATTTCTCTTTTCTTTTGTTTAATTTCAAAATTACAAACTAAAATATTTATGAGGATTCAATTTTTATGTTTTTTTTTAAAAAAAAAAAAGAAACAAATATTCCTTTATAAACAAACTTATTTCTTTCAATAATTTTCACTATTCTTTTTTTAGTTTCAGCTAGAGAAAAATGTCATCTATGAGTCAAACTTTGAATATTATCAAAGTTTACTTTCCACATCATGCTGTTTATATAATTTATTCAAAAAGAGTAGAAATTAAATCAAAGCAGAATTTTTTTTGTTATGTTGTGTTTTCCATGATTCTTGGAATAAACTCATCTAGAATAAACAAATGCAGACTACATCTTCTCTCACTTGTTTCTTTTATTATTTTCTAAACTATCTTGATTAAATTTACCATACTAAGTTTGTTCTAATAATGTCTTATTAATGGTCCTTTTTTGGGTTTTATTCTGGGTTTTTTTCATGACAAATTTGTACTCATAATAATCACTTAAAAAACCAAACTAAAAAATCTTTGCAAAAATTCAAGTACATAGGATACAATATTGCATACAGAAATACTAATAAAATAAAATACAAATTGTTTGACAAAAACTTACATGAACAATCAAATTCAATTTCCATAGGTCTATGTATGTGTTTGCTTTAACTGTAATAAGTTCTACTTAGAACAAATGGGATATACTGTTTTTACTGTTTTAATGAACGAATCAACTTCTTGACCAATTCTTGAAACAAATTATGTATGCACAAACATCAACTATAAACATGAAAATCGTGCTTTAGACACTGAGGATGACTAGATACACTTGAGTAGTTCAAAATGAATCAAACCATTTTACAAAATTTTAAATTACAAATATAATCTAAATTGCACACACTCTTTGAACACATCTCCAACAATTCCTATAATGGTAAAATGTTCAGCAATCCCTGAAGAAATTTGTTGAGACCAAAATCTTGCTCATATTCTGATAAAATGTTTATAAATTACTTTGTAGTAATGTGCACTGTCACTAATAAAGCAAAAACTGTTAATTATTTTTTTGAACACAATAGATTTTGAAACAATAAAATTTAATCTTTGTCTGTTATTTTAGGTGAAACATTTGGGTTTAGTGATGCTATAATGGGAATTACACTTTTGGCTATTGGTGGCAGCATGCCTGAAGCATGTTCTAGTGTTATTAATGCAAAAAGGGGTAAGTTTTTTTATTTTTTAAATAACTAATTTCTAGTATAAACATTTAATGTGAATTTGGTAGGCACTTTTCTTTTTCATTTATAAAATAAAAGAACAAGTTTTTAAAAGGTAATGGAAATAAATTTTATTTTACTTTTAATTTAACAATTTCTTTCTTTACTGAATGAATTAAATTTATAAATTAGTTTTTTATTTGTATTATATATTACAAAAACTCAGAAATTCCTACTTTTGTAAAACAGTTCTTAAAGTATATTTTCAGTCTAACAAAATAAATTTTAAGAAATATATCATAAAACAAGTTTTAAATCTGTTAAAAATTAAAAAAGCACAACTGCCAAAAAAAAGACTAAAAAAAAAAAATAGTGGCTAGTGCAGATAATTACATGACAGTGAAATTTAGAAGTGCAGAAATTAAAAATTTCAGACCAGTGCCATTAGATCCATGAAGATTTTATGCCATTATGACCGAGTCCCTCAAATAGTACACATCACACGGTAAATTTTTTGACAACATAATAATGTTGTCAAAATTTCTAAATTAATTTTATTCACTAAAATAACAGTAATTAAAAATTATTCATTTACTTTTGTAATAAAAAATTTTGTTTTGTATTATGAAAAAATTATGTAAATTAATTAAGAAATTACACTTTCTAATTAGAAAAATTAACTTTCAATGAAAGAGGAAGACATAGTTTAAAGACAGAGTACACCTTGGTGCACTATATGAACTTGAAATTATTAAATGTCGTAAATGGAAAAATATAAGTAAGTAAATGGACTGGATAAATATACGAATATATTTATACTTGCATATTTTGCTGTGTGTGTGTGTGTGTGTGTGTGTACTATGTTAGTATTAAGAAGGCCATCCAACCATAAAACTATCACTAAATCCTATTTATTTTATTTCAGAAAATTTGGAAAAACGGGCAATTTCAAAAACTATTTTGAAATGAAAATCAAATTAGCCTAAAAGTGATACTTTTATTTTTATTACATGATATTGTTAATTTCAGTTATTTTTAATGTATAGTAAATTAATTATGTTGAATCATATTTTGTTATAGGTTCAGGTTCCATGTCCATAAGTAATGCTATAGGTGCCAACACATTAGATATCTTACTGTGTCTGGGTATGCCATGGTTTATTAAAACAGTACTACCGCATTCAATGCGAGGTGGTCCAGTCTTCATAGAATCACCTAGTCTTGTTTATAATAATGCAATTCAGATAGCATGTGTAATTGTGCTTTTCTTAGCTGCATCAGCAAATAAATACAGACTAAATAAAACACTTGGGGTCATATGTCTAATCCTTTACCTATTTTTTATAATATTTATAATGCTTAATGAAATGAATGTTTTTAAATTGAATTCAACAGCTCGTTCTCAGTAATGTAGATTATTTATTCATTGAAAGATCAATTTGTGATTATATTAAATTTAATTCAATTTTGTTTTATCTGACCTGATGTTTACTTACTGAAGTAAAACAACTAATTACATCATGTTACATGACGCTTAGTTATGTTTAAAATTTAACAATATATGAATGTAAACTTCATGTGTAAAATTTAAACAACAAATCAGTTTGAAACAGAAAACTTACAAATTACAGCTAGTCAGTTAAAAAATTATCAGGTAATAGAATTTTTTTCAAATTGTTTAAAAACAAGCGAAAATAAAATAGAAGCCACTAAAATTAATTATAAATATTATAATATATTTTCATTATGTTAGTTACTATTGTTTTTGCATATCACAAAGAACTAAATGAATAAATAAAAGTAATCTAATTCAACTTTTTTATATAAAAAATTGTGATACAAATTTTTACTTTAATGATGCTTAAATAGATGCATTCTCCCATGTGTATGTTAAAAATACAAACTTAGTTATTACATTTTTTATTGACTACAACCTAATTTTAATTATGTGTTTAAAAAATTATTGAAATAAAAGCACAAATATTTGTTAAGGGCTTAGCTTTTATCTTATAAAACAAAATATTCCTATAATATTTTCTTAACAAGCATAGATGTAATAAAAACATTCTGTGATATAATTTTGTAAATATAAAGTAATAAATTAAAAATAGCATAATTAAGTTAAGTCAGAAAAATATTGTATATTTTGTTTTTTTAATGTATATTTCAATAGTATACTTAGAGAATGGAAAAATAAATTCCAACTTATTTCATTTAAATTTTTACAAATGAAATTTTTTAATTTCCATTATTTTATTTACTTTTTGAGTATTACTGATCCATGTTAAATTAGTTACTATCAGCTAGGGCTAGAAAGACAACCTTTAATAATTTTCCAAGAAAATGTTCTTTTTAATTAAATAACGAATACCATAAAATCAAATTAGAATTTTTTTTATTAATGAATTACATGTAAGTTAAACATAAAACATAAAAAATTAGAATGATATGAAGTATAAAATGTAATACAAAATTGTTGCAATTTGATTTGCTTTTTATGAAAATTAAACATTGCTGCAAATTTTCCAGAATTATTTAATTTTATTACATTTGGAAAAATACAATTTTTTTAGTTCTTTTTTTTTCATATCTATTTAAAAACTTACTATTATATGAGTTTAAAAGGTTTCATAAATAAAAAATTTCATATATTTTAAGTAAATCACTTCATTATATTGAAAACAGTACAACCAGAATTAATGTGTAATATTTAAATACTTATTCAAAATTTCTTAAAAGAAATGCAATTGCCTTTGTATAGTGTTTTCATAAAAATTAACCATTAATTTTTTTAAGTAATCAAAAATAAAGTAGCATAAAAAAATAAATAAAGATTGTTTATGTTCCATTAATGCAGAGTACAACAATGTCATAGTTTTTAAGTTTATAGATATTCTATTAGTATCAGATTCTGCTACAACTTCCATATCAGAATGTATGTATCTTGCTCAATTTATCTATGTTTTCTCTTACATTTAAAATGTGATTTCTAAGGAATGATCTTTCTTCTTATCTGAACAGTATCCACAAAATTTCTCTTAACTGAAAATCAAAAAGAAAAAACTGAGTAAATATTCAAATAAATGTTCCTGGAGTTTTATTTTATTCAAATAAAAGTACACAGAGTACCTAAATGCATAAGAAATGGATTTATTAAATCTATATTTGTTATACACACAAGTCTTAATATGAAAAGAATATATGTGCAAAACCTTCTTAAATATACAAAGTAATATATTTAAATATATATATACTTAAATATATTTCTTTCCCTGAGTCTAAACTTTTATATAAATTTACCATTGAAGAAAAATGCGATTTTTAGTGTTTTACTATTAAATTTGTGGGCACAATTTGTGGTTTAAGGTAGATCAAGGTGATATTCAGTCTTTGCCATTAATTAATTAATTCTTATATTATCATATTAATTATTCTTCTTGGTGAATATGTCTTGTGATAGGTTTTAACTGGACAGTTTTTCTACTTTTCCCCATCCTGAGCTCTCTTTTCATTTGCCAATAACTTCTTTCCTTTCTTATACATTTTCATTCCTATTCTATCCTTTCCTTATTTTCCTCCAATCTTCCCCTTCAAATGCCCTAAGCTGTATACATTCTCTTCTCAAAATTTTTTTGTATTGCCCATATCTTACATCCTTACAACACCATGCTCCACACAAACCATTTGGCAAATCTCTTTCTTAAAGCTACTGGTATTTTATTTACAGTTACTAATCCTTTCACCTTCTCAAATACTCCTTTTCCCAGCGTAATTTTGCTTCTTATTTCTTCCGTAAAGCTTCCATCCCATTTTACCAAACCACCTAGGTACCTTAACAACTTCACCTGTTCTATTGCTTCTCCATTCAATACTAACATAACTTTACCTTCTACCTTGCCAATTCTAATAACTTTAGTTTAATTTACATTAATTTTCATTCCAAATTCTTCATTAGAGCTTGTAATTTTTTCCACCATTATTTGTAGCTCTTCAACTGACTCAGCTTATACAGCTTGATTATCAGCATACTTGATTGATTTCATTCTTTCTCTTGCTTCTACAACATACTTTCTTTTTCCGTACCAATATGTCAGGAGAAATAGCTGTAATAACACTGTTTTGGTGCTTAATATCACAATGCCTATCCTGGAGATTTGCAAACTGTATCTTTGATATCACTAAGTAGAAGAAGCTTTTGTGCTCAACCAAATTTTTTCATCAATTTTTTCAAGATGATCTTATCAAGTAATTTAACTAAAATGTTTTACTTTGCATTTAACTGCACGAAAAGTTCTTCTTGACCTTAAATTCTCTCATTGTAAATTTCATGTAAAGCTATACTATACATCATGCAGCAGGTTTTCTTTGTACTCAGTACTAAAGTTCATTGAATTGCTTTTGGAGATGCTATCTCCTGATACCACAGTATTTCTTGAGCCTTTACTGGATTCAAGACGGTTATGCCAGGACCTCTTTTTCACTTAAGGCATTGCCAACCTTTAACCATGAAAGTTGGTGAGTTTAGTGATAAAATCACATAATTATATGACAGTTTGTTTGTATTAAATCAGGGAAGAAATTATTGAATACTCTAAATTCAGTGGCAAGTAAGTAGACTTAATGAGCAGCAAATACCAGTTTAAACATAGTGATGATTTTATTTAGATGATTCATATGTACACATCTGATACCAGCTACTTAACGGCAGGGTGTTATTTTTGTTTGTTGCTGTATTGCTTTTGTCTTTTTTTTTATTGATGTATGAAACTTAATTTTTCAGTTCAATTATTTCTAATTTGGGCTTGATACTTTCTCAATCCTTCTTCTTCTGAAAAATATATACAAGGAAAATTTTCTGCAGAAAATTTATAAACTATGAAATTTTCAGTCCGACCAACCTTATCATTTCTGTTGATAATGATTATTTTCTACATTATTTCTTTAACTGCTTTTTCTTTCGGCTTCTTTTCAGATGGGATCTGCCTTTTGACTTGCCCCAAACAGTTTTCTCTAACCTCCACTCTCTGTAATCCACCCAATTTTTTTCTCAAGTTCTAGGAATTAATTTCTGTAGCTCCTAATGTCTTAGTTATCTCTATAACTGTTAACTTAGCAACAATTATCATCTTTCATCCTCACTTATCTTGTTTTTTCTAATTTTTCATCAATGCATAAAACATTACATTTCAATCATACATTTCCTTCTCTCAATTTATTTTCTATTGACCTACCTCTTCCTCATCTACGTTGGCTTCCTGTTCTTCCAAACAGTTTCTTTTGCTCTGGCCAGTTCTCTTGAATTCTAATTTCCCCACTTAGATTCCTTTTAATGTTTTATTCAGTTGTTTTCATCAACTGGAAACAATCTATTGGAAAAGATAAATCCCTATTTTCTGTTTATTTCCCTTGGGATTCTTTTGAAATTTTTTTTACTTTGAATTTGTAGCGATTTTAATCCTACCAAATAGGAGAATCCTATTTGGTAGGATTCTCCTATTTCTTTTTTTATTTCCAAACTTCTTTCAGGGGTATGGGATTCTCATTGCACTTTCACTTGAAATAATTTTGCTATTTTTCAACTTCAGTTCTCTTTTCTGTCTACTCAGTTACATGCAAAGGAGCACCATTCAAAATCTTTGAGTGACTTAAACTATCATATCCCAGGAAACTTATCAACTCAGTTCTATTTTAATTTTATTTTAGAGATAAGTCTCCATTTATAATTAGCAGTTTCCAGTTCAGTTTATATTTGACTCTCATATATTTTAGTATTCTCATAATTAAGGAACACACAAAAATGCATGATTTTCATTGTAACCTTTTTTAAACCTAATTTGATAATCTCTTCTATGTCTAAAATATATTTTAATATCATTGAACATCCTTTGGAACTTTTCATTGAACACTATGTTCCCTTTTTCAAATTTAGTATTTTCACAAAACACCTCTGTACCACTTTAATTCTTCTCTTGCCATCCTTTCAATTTGACTTTATTGTGTTCTAATAGATGTCTATTGGTTTCCCAAATTTTTATATGAGTCAAATACTTAGTACCATTATCAAACAAACAATAAATTCAAAATTCTTTTAACCAGTAATTTTCCAATCCTTTGATTTGATTTTAAAGGATTGTTAAATAATTCTTTGTTTATTAGGCTTAACATGACTTTTCCAAGCCCAAAATTATATTTACCGTTAGACTTTAGGAGAACTGTAGAGCCTTTAGACTGTAAATATTTGTGTGTAGGTAATACGGAATAACATATAATGCATTATTATAAATATTTTGTTATTATATAAACATCACAACTCATGAAAAAGATCTAATAATTATTAATTACTGAAAATAATTGTGATAATTTTTACACATTTTTATGAAAGGTCACCCCACTTCCCTAGGACCACTTCACTGCATTCTGTCATGCAAATGTTGGAATTTAAATTTAATTATTATGTTTTTATAAAATTAATAAAGTCTGCAAGGAATCAATCAAAAATAACATACAATGTTCTCGAAGTTAGGGGCTGACAAATATTTCACCAAATCTTTCAAAGATTACTTGAATAAATAAAATACACAATTTACTATGTGAATTACAAGATTTAGTCTTAATCTCAAACAAGTTTTCATTCTAAGTTGCACCTCATTTCAGTGTTTTATATTGTTCAGTTGTTATTTCTTCTGTATTATGGAATGTTAAGGTGTACTTTAATGTGTTTTATATATATATATATATTTCTTTGATGTAAAATTATCAAGAACACTTTTTTCATATAATACTGTTAAAAACTGTTATTAAAGGTGAAAACAACAGACTGACATTTGTCAGTTTAATAAAATTCACAATACAAACATCTTAGCTTTAGAAGTCAGTGAAGAAATATCCATCTTAATAATATTTAAGTTTATATATTGGCAGTTATTATGAATAATGAAATTAAATTCTTAGTATGTATGTTTCAAATACAGCTGCAAATAGTTCTAGATACAACTAAGTTATTGCTGAACATGTTTGTTCCCTTTTCAAGGTTTCATTTTTATTTTAGAGTTAAGTACATAAGAAATTAGTTTTGTGTACTGTGAAACATGTGATATTTGTCTTCCCAGAAATATCTGTGAATATCTTGTACAAATAGTACAAAGGTTTACTGTATTATAAGTCTAGTTTGTATAATAAAAATAATGTATATATAATTACTAGTCATAATTATTATGTATATTGTTAATGTACAGTGTTGTAGTATTAAAGTAGATTATTAATCCTGAAATACTTCTGAATTGTCTTTCCTTTTTTTTTCAAAAACTTTCCTTTTTTGTCATAACATTCCTAAATTGACTCTGTTAAATCTCATAACAAAGCTGTCATTATACCAATCCTAGAAAAAAACAATTCTTCTGCAGTTCTACCCAAAAAGACTGACAATTCATTATTTTATTTTGTAAAATATTTTTTGAATAATTATTTTGTATAATTTTATGCGCAAGAAATATACAAAACAAATTAAATAAGAAAACAAAAAGTGGTATAATTTTTTTAAATTTAATATTAAAATATATTTTCTATTTATAAGAATACATAACTATTATAACCAAAATTTGATGAAATGGTATAACTCTTTCATACAATTCCACAAAAGGTGGTACAGATACATTTGATCAATTGTGTCATGATACACTGTTACTAGAAAAACCAAACGATTGTCATACACATTTTTTTGGCATGCTAGATCAGTGTACAATAAATGCCATCATTTCATATAAGTTAGTGAACAGTTAAAAAACTATAAAAAGATGAGATTTCTTATTTGAACTCAGATTTTTGCTTTGCAAACTGCAAAAAATCGCCTACAGACCATGACATTGCAAAGGTCACTTCATCTTCAAATCCACGATCCTTTAACAGTAAAAGCAACACCTCCTGTCCAAGAAAAGCCTGTAAGCAAACAGAGATGCAAATGCTGCCCTCGCAATAAAGACAGGAAGACCATGTTAGTCTGCAAGGAGCCTAACACTGCCATGTGCCAGGATCATCGGTCCAGCGGGTGCTGGCTTTTCAGATTGTGTGTGATTATAGGATGGTTTCCAATGAGGCTGTGTTTGTCATCGCCGGGGTGCCACCCTTGAGTCTCATGGTAGAGGAGAGGGCGATGAGACAATGGGGTGCTTTGCCAAGTGTTGCTTGCGATTGGCTTATCAGGCAGTGGCAAGCGTTGCAGACAGGTGGATTAACAAGATCCCTCATCCCAGAAATCAAGGCCTGGATAGAGAAGAAGTCCAGAAACCTGTTGTACAAGCTCACTCAGTTTCTGAGTGGCCACGGTTACTTTTGCGCTTACCTGCATAGGATTGGGAAAAGCATTGTACAGTCATCGACTTCCCGGAACATGTGGTGTTCTGGTGTGGGTGCTGGTATGATGTAAGCGCCCAGTAGTCGAGAAATTTGGGGAATTGGCGACTGAAAGCATGACATCCAAGATGCTCGAGTCGAGGGTGCGTGGAAAGCCTTAGCTGCCATTGTTCACAGTAGGGGGGATGCAGAACAACTATTTGCCATTGTGTGGCCGAAAATTACTCGACGTGGCTGTTTGTTGCAGAGGTGGTGACCTCTTGGAGGATGGGGACTGAGTTAAACTTAAAAAGCGGGTCCAGTCCCCACCTGGTACAATTGCAAAAAAAAAAATGATCATTGGTCCCTGGTGTGTCAGGAATGCGCAAGATAAATGGTGTTGACAAACACACTCACATCATGAATTACTTTGTGTTAATTGTTTTTATTTTCTATATATCTCATATTTTAAAGAGACAAACTGTATGGAAGAACACACTGATGTCTCAATTAACTATTAATTCTTTAAAAAATATGTTTTTATACAAATAAAATTTTTATAAATTAGCATAATGTGTATATTATAAAAATATTTTATATATTATAAAAATTTTTTATATTATAAAAATTTTAACTCATGTTTGATTAGCATTAAAATCCAGTGGTTTTGAATAATTTGAAATTTCAATAATTAATAGTCAATTAAATATTTTCAAAGTCAATTAATAATTTTAGAGTCTGAGAAACCTAGTGTGTTGGAATAAGTTGAAAAATTAAGTGTGTCGTTCTAGGGTCAAAATCAAAAATTAAAGTGTCTTTTTGATGAACTATTAAAAAAACACTGGCGTTGTGTTCTGTGACTTCCACCTTACCACCCCTATTTAAATCAGATCAAGATGGTATGGTTGGCTCTGAAAAGATATGTTGGTAATACAATAACACAACATTTTGAATATCAGATATTAAAAAATTAATGAAACGAATAAGAATGATTGAAAACCTTTCTTAGAACAGGTAAAAAAAAAGCTGAAACTGAGTATAAGAAAATGGAACCACTAATCGACAAAATAATGAATAAATTAATTTATCATACATCTAGACAGTGGAGTGAAAGTGACTATTTTGATGAAGACAGAGAAAAGATTGTGAATTTGCACAGGAACTGAACATATAATGCAAACATCAAGTAATTAATAATAACAATAATAATTTCATTTATTTATTTATTTTATTTTTTTTTTGTGTAACAGAACAGCTTTATAAAGCCTTCATATGTTACACAATATTACATAAAAACATGTACAATAGTTACAATATCCTTACAACAGTTATAAGTAACAATTCACATATAAATTGAAAATACAATATTTAAATACATAAATCTCAGAATACAATACTAATAATAAATTATAAATTCACAACAATGGAAATAATAATTAAAGTTTCAAGTCACAATTCACCAAAAATTAAAAAAAAAATACATAATTCAAGAAACGAACTTGCGGCAAGAAAATCAGACCATTGCCTTTACCATCTTATAAATCAATAGCAAATTTACTTTTATATATATATATAATATATATATATATAAAAGTTATGAATCTGTGCATAATCATAAAAATAATATTAATAAAATAGTCCAAAACAATTTTAATAATAATAACTGATATCTATCACATTATCAAGTAATAATAATTATAATTACAAAGGTAACAATTTAGTATTTTACAATTCAAAAACACAATTCAAAATTTATAATATACAAAACCAGAACATAATTTTATAATAATATATTCTAAAATAGTAAGAATTACAAAGTAATGAAAAAGAATAAAATCAGAGTATTAATTAATGATTATTATTATGCAGTAAATAATTTCTACAAGGAGAAAATAATTCTGAATAAAACTATTTTAACTAATATAAAGTTATAATATTATTTCAGAAAGTGAATTAAATGGAAAAGGTTAATAGTTGGGACACTGAAATAAGTATGAAAAATGGATACATACATATATACACACACACACACACACATATATATATATATATATATATATATATATATATATACACCATCTAGCATAACCTAGTCAGTGTCACCAACTATAGCTCGATGTATTTCATCAATAGATGGACGAGCAAAAAATCTTAATAGATCAGCGAAACTATTTGCCAGACCAAAGCATCTTAATATTGGAGAACACTCAGAAACTCTTCTAACGAAGTAGGGCCTAAAGCTCCTGATGTTCCGAAATGGCACCCGCAGTTGTAATTCCTGACATTCCGGCAAAGTACTGTAGAGGAGATCTGCTGCAGACTTCAAATCGAAAACAGTTCACCGATCTTCCACTTTTTCTAGGTTCAAATCTCTGCATTGAGTAGTGTAGGAAGTGGTATCAAATTGACCAGGAAACCTGTATCTCAATGCTCAAAGCAGTTTCTTCTGGATGCTTTCAATCATATCATTAGTGAAACCATGATCCCTGTTTCAAATGACCATTCAATACTCAACAAGAGGACGAACAAGTGTTTTATACAGTAATAGCCATGTGCTTATCAATATAAAACAATGATAAAGCCATCTTACAACACCCAAATTTCTTTTTGTCAATGAGGTGATGGCCTCAATGTGACGTATAAAGTAAAGCTTTGTATCAAAAAGAACCCCTAGGTCCTTCATCTCCTCAACTCACTCAATGTGAGAGTTGTCTAAAAAATAAACATGACAAGACCAATTCATCTTTCTTGTGAAAGTCAACACCTTCGTCTTTTCAAGATTCAAAGGAAGACTATTCTCAACAGACCACAACCAAGCCTCGTTCAACGCTTTCTGCAACAGCAGATGATCTGCATCCGAATAAATCCTCCTATAGATCTTGATGTCATCAGTAAACATTAGGATAGAACAACTAATATACTCCATAGTGTCATTGATGAAAATCAAAAAAGGAATGGACCAAGGTTCGATCCTTAAGGAACACAGGTAAGAAGCGGTCCACTTAACCAGCAAAGAGGGAAAACCCATTTTTTTCCATTTCATTCAATAGAACATTATGTGGAATCGTATCAAAAGCTTTCTGGAAGTCCAGGCATACTACATCTACCTGTCCCTGGCCTTCTACTGCTGGACCTACAGTATTCAGAAGGGTACAAAGGTTCGAGATAGTTGACCTACCCAATAAAAATCCATGCTGCTCCACAGCAACATTAGGTTCGATGTATGACCGGAAGACCTCACAGAGCAAAATCTCAAATACCTTCGGCAACACTGCTAACGCAGAAATGGAAAGAAAGTTCTTGATATTGGAATCATTCTCCTTTTTAGTTATGGGGCCCTAGCTTTTTTCCATGTTCTGGGAAAATACCCAATCCTCAAACTTAAATTGAATAAGTCGGCCAGTATGGGAGACAAAATATCAGATAATACTTTTATAATAAAAGGTGGTATGTTATCAATCCCAGCTGCTGACTTTCCATTAAGACGATTAATGGCTCTGGAGACATCAGCCGAAAAAACAGGAATGGGTAGCTCCATCATATCAACATCTGAGACGACATATTGAGCAGCAACAGCAGGTTGACAAACAGACTGGAAGTATTCACCAATCTTTCGACTGATAATTTGAGGATCAGTACATACACGATCATCCACCATCACAGCCGCAACAGAATTCTCCAGTATCCTATTGTTACGAACGTACTTCCAGAATCTTTTAGGTTGATACCTTAAATAACTTTCAATCAAAATGCCGTGTCTTTGCTTGTCGCATTTCAACAACCGCTTCGATTTTGCTCTCAATCTTTTAAATTCATCATAATAGATGGAAAGACCATATTTTTTGTAAGATGCATGGGCCTTTTGCTTCTCACGAAGTATTGAGATAAAACCTTTAGAGAACCAAGTTGGGTAACCCCTCAACTTCAGTCGCCTTTGAGGAATATTGTCTTGAATACATTTCATTAAAATGTCATTCAGTCCGTCAACAGCAGCGTCAATATTGTCGAAATTATCTATGTTAAAATAAAATCTATATTTTGTTAATTTTTTTTTTAAATATAATCTACAAGGGTTATTTTTTTTCAAGGTCTGATCGATCACGAAATTAAAACCACAATGAAAATAAAAAATTTTTTGTTTGTAACAAGTACTTACATAGTTATTAGTACTATACATATAGCACTATACTTACATAGTATTATAGTACTATTTCTCTATATAGTCGTCACTCCGATTTAGACATTTGTCCTAGCGTGGTACCAACTATCCAATACCCTCGTCATAGAATGGAGCCGCCTGTGTTTTCAGCCATGTTTCTACGCTGGTTTGTAGTTCGATGTCCGTGCCAAAATGTTGTCCTCCTAGCCAGCGTTTCATGTGAACAAGAGGTGAAAATCGGATGGAGCCAAGTCCGGGCTGTATGGTGGGTGATCAAACACTTTCCAACAAAAACGCTGCAGGACCTTCTTTATTACAGCTGCAATGTGCGGCCGAGCATTGTCATGGAGAAAGACAATGCCTGATGACAACACTCCTCTCCACTTATTCTGAATTGCCCTTCGTAGACGTTGAAGAGTCACGCAGTATGAGGATGCAGTGATGGTCGTGCCACGTTCGATGAATTCCACCAAGAGAACTCCATTCCGGTCCCAGAACACAGTAACCATACACTTTTTGTTGGAGAAGGTCCGCTTGAACTTCTTTGGTTTATTGGGAAAATGAGAATGCATGCACTGTTTGGATTGTTCTTTTGTTTCTTCAGTTTCGAAATGGACCCATGTCTCGTCAATTTTGTTCAAAAAATCTTCTTCATTGTGGTAGCGCTTTCTGGTGTTGAAAATGTTGCGAGTTTCTTTCTTGTGAGTGTAAAGCAAAGTTTTTATCCTGGATTTTTTTGTTTAATTTTGTCTTGTTTGTGATGTTTCTTCTGGTATAAGGCCAGTTTTCTTCCAAACCCCACTTCTTATTGCTTTGATCGATCTGCATCCATTCTTGGTTGTTTTATTTTCGAGTTGAGAATATACTGTACAATCTCTGTTTTAAAAGTCTCTAATCTTGCTGCTTGATGTGTCCAAAGAATTCTAGTTCCCTCTTACACGTGATGTTGAATTTTAACTCTTTGTACGTGACTTTGTTGGGCATGATCCACCACCTTTCTGGTACTTTTTGTTGATGCAGTTCTGCCAATTCTTCTTTCAATTTTCTGGAGTCTGTTGGTCTTTGACTGTTCGTTGTAGTGTAATAATAATTATTGTGTAATAATAAGAGTGTTTCTGCTACATATGTGGCTTCCAGAGTTTTGTATTTGTGTTGAAGTGTCTTATTTTGCATTTATGGATAAAATTTTGTGCTTTAAAAAAAGCACAAAAAAAAATAATTGTTTTTGGTAGGTACTTGATTTTGAAGGTGTACCATGTTAATTTTTGTGCTTTAGCTAGTGTTTATTTGTTCTTGTTTTGAGGTTTTTTTATTTAGGTTGTTTGTTATATCTACCAGGTATTTAAACTGGGTTACTATTTTGTCTTTATTACTGTTTATGTTTACTTTTAATTTTGTTGGTTTGGGGCTAATTTCTGTCTTTTCGAATGATATTTTGAAGCAAATTTTATTTGCAATATTTTGAAGTTCTAATATATGTGTTTTAGTTTCGTCGACGTCATTTTCTAGTAAAGTCATTGGTGAAAACAAGGTAGCTTGCTTTGATTTATTGGCCTATTTTTATTTTTACGGAGCATCTTTTAAGTCATTACCCCATTTTCATTACCAGGGCATAGTTGATAGTAGCAGTGTCAGTCCATTGCCTGGCGCAGTCCTGTTTTGATCTCAAATGATTCCAAGAGTTTGACTCTGAATTTCACTTTTGGCTTAGTGTTTGTGAGGGTCAGTTTTATCATGTTTACTAATTTGTGATGCAATTCGAGGTATCGTAGAATTTTTAGTAGGGATTCCCTGTGGATGCAATCATATGCTTTCTGAAGGGAGTACGGGTAGACAACCCAAAAAATAATTAATTTTTTTTATAGATATTCTGCCTTTTTAATCTAACAATTATTAATGTATAAATTCAGATTATCATACAAAAAATTATGCATATACATTTATTACAACCCCCTAAAAACAGGGTGGAGTTTAAAAAATAGGAATTCGTGGGAACGGATATTTCTCAAAAACTATTTATCCTAGAATCATAATTTTTGTCATATAAAACAGAAAATTCTGCAATATGATTTGTAGAGAGGGTTCTGAATTGCTGATTTTCAAAGTTTCATAATAAAATTACATCTACACAGATCGAAATGTTCTTATTTAACTGTTCAAGCGTGGTTGACGTGACAGTCTTGTAAAGAGTTATTCATTCCCCGTGTGGCTGACGAGACACTCATGTTTACTGCATTGCTATTATTTGTTGGCTGTGATTTTAACTGTATCTTTGAGACAACTGTACGGCTGGATTTGTAAAATTATACTCTTTATTCAATATGTAATTTATCTTAGATTTTACCATTTTTAACCATTATATCGTATTGAAAACAATGTATTTCTTTGGTTATGTTTGCACTTATATTCCATGTGTTCATTAATGTAGTTTACTTGAATTTATTTGTGTTATTTATTTCTTGTTTTCTTTTTATAGTCTTCTAATTTTATATTTAATTACTACATTTGATCTGCATTATTTTTATACTAGCGATTTAGTTTAGTGTTTATTATTTTACAACGGCTGCATGTTCGTGTAATTTAGCCAGCAATGAAATTGAAGACTTATTGAATACGGATCTTTATTCAGATTTTTCTGACCATGACATAATAACCTGTTTTGAATCTAGGGATGACGAAAATGATAAGGTTTATAATGTTGGCCCTTCTGATGATAATAGTACAGTTTACAGGGATGTTAATTTTATTGGAATGAAGTAGATGATTAAGTTTATTAGTCAATCATGTCAGTTTACTGAAAATAGTGGAGTAAATTTAGATGATGTTGGGAACCTAGCCTATAATATACACCTCTGGATGTATTTTTGAAATTTTTTGATGAGACACTAGTAAACAAAGTTGCAGAGGAGACAAACAGATATGCTTCTAAATTTAGATTATCTACTGTTATATTGCCGAAATCCTGGGTTCAAAAATGGACTGAAACATTTAATGAAATATATATACATAGCTGTAATTATGTCTATGGGTATTGTACAAAAACCATCTATTAAATTATATTATTCCAAAAAAGAACTGTTTGAGAAACCTGGCTTTTCTGTTATGATCCTTTAACAAATTTTTTCCATTTCTACAACAGTTAAATAGATAATTACACTGGTCCCATAGTTTTAAAATTTAACCAATAATAAATGCCTTGCTTAAAAAATGTCAATTGTATAAATCTGAAAGAAACTTGCAACTGATGAATTGTTGCATTTATGGAAGGGTTGCCTTGGCTGGAAGCAGTATATTCCTCTAAAGGAAACTGAAGTGGGAATAAAATCCTATGAGTTGTGTGAATCTAAAAGTGCTACTTGTGGAATTTTTTCTTTTACACCAGAAAAGAAAAATAATTTACTTGACAGTTGACAGCAGTATTACCAAAAGCAGTTGCTTGTGCCTTAATCTTAAGGTTCAATCATTGATTGAACCTTTATTAGGAAAAGGTTATGCAGTCTGGATGGACAATTACTACAACCGTCCAAAACTAGCCTATTTTTTAAAAGAAATTAATACACACTGCATAGGTACTCAAAAGTTCAAAGTGGTACATAAAACCTTTTAAAAGATTATTAAATGTAACTATCCACAATTCATTTGTAATTTATAAAAAACTTGCCAATGAAAAGACAATTTAAAATGTATAATGAATCTATCCAACTGAACAAATTTTTTAAACATTTGGCTCATCAGTAAACTAGACTGAAGGCTTATCGACCATCCATGGAACCATCACTGTCCACATTAATTGATAGACATTTTATCAACCCCCCAACCGGAAAGAAATCTAAACTTTACCGAAGATGTGTTGTGTGTAACTCATCTGGAAAAAGAAAAGAGACAGTATACTGGTGTTCTGAGTGTGAAGCAGCATTATGTGTAGATGAATGTTTTGAAAGTTACCATACAAAAGTAAAATTTTATTACGATAAAATAGGTTGTGCTAAACTTTAAAAATATTCATCAGCAATTCAGAGATCACCAGAGTTAAAAAAAGATCACATATATTGTAGCTAATATTTATATTTAGCATGACAAAATTATAAAAATTAAATTTTGCAGGTTTTTCTTATAAGAATGATGTATAATTAAGATAGAGTAAAAAATAAAAGTGTTTTCTTCAGTTCTGTAAAGCCCTGCAAAACTGAAATTATAAAATGAACTCCACACTGAGGATAAGTCATTACATAACTAACACCCATGGTTGAGAGGTTAATTGATATTTCACTCTCTAACTTTTTCACACTAAGTATTTTAAGATATCCTCTCTACAAATCATAGATCCAGAAATTCTGTGCAATTTGTGAGAAGAATCATTAAGACATTTTTTTTTAGTAGTTGAATTACAGCTATCCTAGTGTTTCAACCTAAACATCAATTTTTGAGAAAACAATAGAAACATATATACTAATATATTTTCACTTAGCCAGAAAAGCTATCTTAGAATAAGCTAACCCCATATGTTTCTCCTATATCTTCTTTTTTCCCTATCTCTTTACTTAAATTTTCTAGTCTTAGTTTTCCTTCTTTTTTGAAATGTTGCACTCTTGGAAGTTGTCATTTAACATTTTCTTCTTTCTTTTTGTACATTGCTTTCCTATTTGGAAACTTGTGACCAGGTGACACACTGATCCTTTACATGACGAGATGTGGGATATGTTACCAAAATTAAAATACCAACACTTTCCTGAGAAGCTCCAAATACTGGTTCACATTGTTCATGTTTTGTTTGAATTCTAACTTTATTTAAAGGCAGTTCTTTTTAAGAATTCAATTTTTGATATAATACTCTTTGATGTCTACTTTCATTTAGTTCTCTGTTTAGTAGATTGAATTTTTAACAGCTATTTATTTATAATAAAGTCTTTAAACAGAAAGTACAATGATAAACGAAGAAACGAAGTGAATATGATTTAGGTTAGATAAAAACAAAGTTAAATTTTCAGGTTGTGGGTAAGACCATGACAATGATATTTAATATTCACTTAAAACTATTTACTAAATAATATTCTAAAATACGAGTTACTGATTCAGATTTAGTACACTTTAATATTAAAAAAATGCAAAAAAAATTTTCATAAAAATGTTTTTGTTTTCTTTGGGTTGAATACCTCCTGAAGTGTACAAGTGTTATCACTAAGTCTCTGCTTCTTTTTCTGTTGTAATTCAATACTAGCTTAAGATGATTTGGTCTGGACAGCTCCTTCACTATCTGAAACCTATTTTTCAGTTTTCTCGAGTTTTAAACTGAATCTGCAGAGAATAATTCTTGAAAGAATTTAGATGTTATGTCTAGGAATGATTCTCCTGTAATCTTCAGGATGTTTTGTCTACTTTTTTGTATTGTGGATGGATGAGGGCTGTTGTCCAGTATTTTAGTAGTTCTTCTTTGATCCAGATGTTGAGAAACAGTTGATGAAGGGTGATTTTTGCTGGCCTTCCTGCATGTTTATAGATCTCTACAAAGGTCTGATCTTCTCCTGCCACTAATTCTTCATCTCACCCAGTGCTTGGTAAATGTGGAAGGGTAGATGTTTTTTGGTGGTGGTGTTATTGGGTGCTGGTGTCAGAATTTAGAGATCTGCCAGTTCTTCGCAATTTAAGAGTGTTGAAATATTTAGCTAGGATTTTTTCCACGTTGTCTTTATTGTTATGGGTGAGATTATGGTTTTTATCCTTCAAGGTTTTGTGATATTCTCTCAGCTTTTCTTTTTCTGTTTAGACTTTGGAACCACTGTAAGGTATTATTACTTAAGTAAATGAAGTATAGTCTTGTACATTCTCATGTCGACCATTTCTGAAATATGTGGTTAATTGAAACCTTACCACCAAAGAACACCGGTATCCACGATCTAGTCTCTTGACTGCATTTTTTTGAATTTGTCTTCTATTGATTTTCAGTATCTTTATGGTGTTACCTTTTTATTTTCCTTAGGGTTTGGATGGTTTTTTTCTTTGTTTTATTAGATTTTGGAAGGATGTTTCTGATTTTTGGGATTAGTGTAATAGCCGTGCTTGATGCCTCTTCCCCACTACTTTTTCGCATTCACTGTTCTTTTATTTTCGTGGAGTTTATCCACGATTGTTATTTTTTCGGTTGCTTCTTGGTAATTTTCATTCCTGTTTAGTGGGATAGGGTTTATTTTTCTTTTGGTTTTATGGGCTTTGTTTTGTTGTTTCCTTGAGGAGTGAATTTAATTTTAATTTTTACTATGTATTGATCTCTGCCTGTATCTACTCCTTGGAGGATTTTTACATCTCTCTGTGAAGGTGTTTGTCTATGAAGACATGACCTGGTTGCCATTCTCCTTTAGTGTAGTGAAGCTTTTCGGTTTTTTTTTTGTAGTGAAGGTTTTGAGGTCTTATCTTAAAATATGTGGATTTAGAGATTAGGTTGTGGTTTCTGCAGAGATTGATGAGCCTCAGTCAGTTTTCATTTGTTCTCTTTTGGGCGAGCCATTTTCCGATGATGTCACGGCACTTTTTCTACCTATTTAAGCATTGACTTCCAGTTAGTTATTTAACATGATTTTTGGGGGTATTATTTATGGTCTGGTTGAGTAGGTCCCAGAACTTTTCTGTTTCTTTACAGTCGTTTGGAGATTTATTTTTATTATTAGTGGGGATGTGGATGTTTGTTATGGTATAGATTTTATTAGATACTTTTAGGGTGAGTGTTAAGATTCTTGGGGATTATGACTTAAATTCTTGTATCGAGTTGATTATTTTGAGGTTGACCAAAAAACTTGTTCAAATTGTGGGACATTTTTCATCACTCTCTCCCTACCTTTGTAGAGCCTATATCCTTCAGATTCCATGACGTCCAGTTCAGTGTTTTATATTTCCTACAGTCTCATGATGAGAATTTTGTATTGGTCCATTAGGTTAGTTATTTTTAGTTAACCAGTCTAAATGAGTGAGTTTACATTTTGCATGGAAATGTAGATGCATGATCTGCTTCGGTTTGATTTTTGATTTGTATTGTCCTTGTTTGTGTGTGTGGTGTTACGGCATTCCAATGCTTCCAAACGCATGTTATTTTCTATGTGACAGCCCACCATTTTAAGGAATTTATTCTTTAAAAGACCTTTTACAGTTGACTGTCAATGGGAGTCACCTGTGGTGGAACTAGGTCTTGAGTTACACCTCTAGATGTGATCTAGTGAGGTGATAGTGGGGTATGACTTGATGATAAATGAAGTTTGTTTAGATTCAGTTTACCAAGCAAATTTCTCCTAATTGTTACAGATTTAACTAGGCACATCTCATGGACACTTGATCTGACTTTTATTGAAGTTGTTATTTTGGGGAAAAGTTAAAAAGTTTGATCCTAAACATTACAACCGGTTATACAGACAGTTATAAGTTATAAAAGCAAAATATATAAATATATATATATATATATATACTGAAGGGAGAAACATGACACAAGACTTATAAACAATTTGATCACATACTAAATATCCTAATCACTGTAAAAGGAGTACTATTTACAACACTAAAGAGGGAGAAGCATTACAGTTCTGAACACAATCTGAAGCAATTATCCACTATTTATATAGTTACCATAAATAAGTTAGTTAAATAGTTTTCAACCATGAATAAATGACTCTCATATTTTGGAATAACATTTATGTGTAGAATAACATTTTGAATTATTTCCTGGTGTTTTCATAGCAGGTGTATGCCGTCCTCTTTTGTTTATTTCTACAATTCGTCCAGGTTCTTGTTTTTTAATTGCGTTAACTATGACTATATTGGATATAGCTAGTATGTTTAGAAACATAACTTTACACACCCTTATTTTTACATCATTTATATTTAAACTATAATGAAAAGAATTTTCTTTTGGTTTTGTACCATTCGTACCTCTACATCTTACTTCAATGTAAAACGTAATGAACTGTCTTTTTAAGTTTTTAAGTAATTTTTGGTAACATTTCATTTTACACATATATGGAGGCTTAACTTCTTCTGCAGCCAATTCTTTGCCCTTTTTATTTGTATTACTCTCACCAGCTAAGTAATTCTGTTTGCTAATATTACAAGTCTACTGTTCAATGTTTCTCTGTCGTTTTCGACTTTGCTGTTCAATAACCGTTTTACCTAATACCTTCCTGTTAGGTTTATGTATTTCATTCTCTGATTCAGAGCTTACATATGAAGATGGTATATAATCTTCAGCCTCTGAAGTATTTTCAAAGTCACTTGAATACAAGTCTTTTCTAACAAACGTGACTCTGTAACTTGATCATTTTGAGAGCAATCGGGAGAAGCTGAGGTTCCCTCATGGGCTTGTTCATTTGAAAATAAACGATACGGTTTGTTTACATTAATTTTCTACAACAACATTTTTACATGTTTTTGCACAATTACAGTTTCAATAAACCGAAACCTTGGTAATTGTGTTAGTTTCAAAATACAAAATATTGAAAGCCTCCAAAAAACAAGAATAATTAACATAAGATCGATACAAAGCATTTACAGTAAGATTTCTCCCAAATGTCAGGATAAAATTACCCACATTAAAGCATGAATATATATTATTGTTATTATAACCAGCTGTGACCTACAGTGTGGATAATGTGAATGTTATAGATAATGTAATTTCTATAAAAAGAATTGCCCTGATTTCTTTACATACTAATGATTCTGAACATATATTTAATCTTTGTTTAAAAGCTGATCTTTCAATTTCAATTACTCAACAATCAATTTCATGATAAACTGCATATTACTGGCCTTGTAATTAACTGTACTACTTTGGCTCTAACTGGCCTTGTAAAAGGTCAAAGCTGGAATAGGGGACCTAAAGAAAGTGGCACTAAGATTTTCATAATCTTTGAGTATAAGTCTGCAATGTATAAAACAGATAACTGAGGATGGAATTTGCTAAATTTTCTAAAAAAGCAACATACTTAAGTTACAGTTTTAAAATCAGCAAAAACAAAACGAATGAGAAAATAGCATCAAACCAACTAATTGATTAATAACTCCAAAAAAAATTTTGTAGGCTTGGCATGCTGGTATGTAACAGTATATTTTTATCAGTATCCTAATAAAAAAGACAGTTAAATTTCCCTAGTAAGCCAGACATGGGAAGTTTCTTATTCTTGAGAAAAAAAAGATTGTAGCAAAAAACTGTCTATGCTGTTTTTGTAATCCTGTCAGGTTACCCACCTACTACAATTATGGTCATGAGATCTAAGAGACGAAGTTTTTTATCTTGTAATCTATAGTATAGAATATTGTGGGGTTTGTTGCTAAATGACAGAGGAAATAATTTCAAAGGAAGTATCCAAGTTAAAATATTCTCCACAAATATTTGATTTAAATGATGGTTGTTTATCCTAGATTATTCTAGATAGAACAACAGAATTGTTTAATATTTCAGTACACAATTAAATTGTATTATAAAATTCTAACAGATTTCTTTTCAATATTTCAGGACAGCCTCGCCCTATACAGTTTTATCTGACAGTAGTAAAAGTTCCTGGTATGATTCCAAGTACACTTAAATCTACAATTCCCCTCTACAACAATATGCCAGGAGTTGCTATCACTGCAGATTTTTACCACAGGTACTATTTATTTTTAAAAAAAAAATTAAGAAATAGATATGTTTACATAAAAACAACTCAATGGTATAAGTAAAATCAAAATCAAATGGGGATAACATTTTTTATTACAGGTCTTTATTTTAGTGAAGGGTAGAAATTAATCATTTCATCGAGCAAACTAAAAATAAGATCTTTTTGGTTATATTTAAGAGATTCGTTTTTCATATGTAAAAAAAAACAAATACTGCTAACTTTAAAAACAGATTATTCAGATGTCAGCAACTGTTGTTAGAAACAATTTAATTTCTTAAACATATCTGAACATGGGGGGGGGGGGTTGCTTATTGTTCCCTAGTTTAACAGATTGCAACATACACATTTTGAAATAAAAGATCAGTATTATAACATATATAACATTCTCATTACCCTGAAGTTTCTGGTTCAAATCTGGCTACTGCCTTTTCAGTATATTTTATAATATCTTTGTAGGATACTGAAATAAATTTATTTCAGTATCCTGAAAATTTTGTTTTGTGACTGTACTTTTTTATCTGATTAATGATTTTAGAAAAATGAAAAAATGTTTTGGTAATGTAATCATGTCTGGACCTTCTATAATACATATTCTAGACAATCATTTCCAATTTTTATTTTATTTTATTTATTTTTATTTTTTTGAGCTTATTTTTAACACTTTTTTTATTCAGCCCCCATAGCTACTAAAAGGAATAAATAAGCAAAATAAATTTTCTGTTCTTAAGATCATAATATATCATGAAATTGATATGTGATTTAATGTTTCTCTTACAATTTAGTTGTGTTCTTTTCGTAAGTGAGGAGATAAAAAAATTACATCATAAAAATAAAGGTGATAAAATAAGTTTTTAAGTGAGATCATACTTAAAAAGAAGGCTTTTAAATGAGTGAACTAGAGAATGATTGTTCTGGATAAAAGAGTATCAATGAATCCCAGCAATCAGAGCAACCAGTCAATCATCTTTTTTTATTAATTTTTTTTAATGATTTAAGTAATGGGCATCAAGAAAAAAGATTTAGTCGTTCTTTAGTTGTCCAGTGATGAGCATGTATATATATATATATATACACACCTTTTTAGAATAAAAATTTAATTTAAACCATATTCTATGAATACTATTTATAGAAAAATTTTGAGTAAAACTAAAAATGGAAAAATGGAAAGACAATATTTATCATGAAATAATCAAAAAAAATTTAATTTGACAAGCCTTTTTTTCTTATATCTTTAGGCCGATATTTTTGTTTGTCCACATATTTTTTTTATTTTATTAATTGTGTTGAGGGTTATACATAATAAATTAATTTGCGTAAACACTCATTCAGTGAAATTTCTTTCAATAAATTAATGTATATATATATATATATATATTTTAAATGTTAGAATACCATCAAAATTTAAATTCAACTATTTTTTTTTTTTTATTTTAATTTTCCCATATCATTTGGTTTCGTTTTTTCAGGTATTAATGATACTATAATTGAGAATTAAAAATGGTAATCTGTAATAGCTCTATAGTAGTATGCTGGAATGGAGAATAATAACAACAACAATAATATTAACCTTAGATTACAATCAAATTTTAACAATAATACTAACCTTAAAGATCTTGTCTGCAGGATCGGATCTTCTACATGCCTGATCTGAAGTTTGTCATGTCCTAAAGTTAGCTGAGTCAAGTTCGGTGGTTCAGTACGCTAATCTAGTTCTGTTTGTCGGTCTAGTTCGGTGGGTCACGTCCAGTGGGTCATGTCCGGTGTGTCACACACGGTGAGTCACATCCGGTGAGACAAGTCCGGTGGGGAAAGTCTGGTAAGTCACTTTCCAAAGTCCAGTAAGACATTCCATATGTCACTTACAGGAAGTCCGTCATGTCCATAAGTTAGCTGAGTCAAGTTAGGTGAGTTAATTCGGTATGTCAAGTTCGGTGGTTCAGTTCGGTCTAGTTCGATGGGTCACGTCCAGTGGGTCATGTCCGGTGGGTCACGTCCAGTGAGTCAAGTCCGGTATGTAACGTCCGGTGGGTCACGTCCGGTATGTCAAATCTGGTGGGTCACCTCCGTTGTCAAGTCTGGTGGGTCAATTCGGGTGAGTCAAGTCCGGTGGGGAAAGTCTGGTAAGACACTTTCCAAAGTCCAGTAAGTCACTTTCCATATGTCACTTACAGGAAGTCCGTCATGTCCTAAAGTTAGCTGAGTCAAGTTAGGTGAGTTAATTCGGTATGTCAAGTTCGGTGGTTCAGTATGCTAATCTAGTTCGGTGGGTCACGTCCAGTGGGTCATGTCCGGTGTGTCACGTCCGGTGAGTCACATCCGGTGAGTCAAGTCCGGTGGGTCTTGTCCTGTGAGTCACGTCCGGTGGGTCTTGTCCGGTGTGTCACGTCCGGTGAGTCACGTCCGGTGGGTCTTGTCCGGTGGGGAAAGTCTGGTAAGTCACTCCAAAGTCACTTTCCATATGTCACTTACAGGAAGTCCGTCATGTCCTAACGTTAGGTGAGTTAATTCGGTATGTCAAGTTCGGTGGTTCAGTTCGGTTCAGTTCGGTCTAGTTCGGTGTGTCACGTCCGGTGGGACAGCTCTGGTGAGTCACATCCGGTGAGTCAAGTCTGGTGGGTCACGTCCGGTGAGTCAAGTCCGGGGGTCTTGTCCGGTGAGTCACGTCCGGTGGGTCTTGTCCGGTGAATCAAGTCCGGTGGGTGTTGTCCGGTGAGTCAAGTCCGGTGGGGAAAGTCTGGTAAGTCACTTTCCAAAGTCCAGTAACATTCCATATGTCACTTACAGGAAGTCCGTTATGTCCTAAACTTAGCTGAGTCAAGTTAGGTGAGTTTATTCGGTATGTCAAGTTCGGTGGTTCAGTTCGGTCTAGTTCGATGGGTCACGTCCAGTGGGTCACGTCCAGTGAGTCAAGTCCGGTATGTCACGTCCGGTATGTCAAGTCTGGTGGGTCAATTCGGGTGAGTCAAGTCCGGTGGGTCTTGTCCGCTCGGTCTTGTCCGGTGAGTCAAGTCCGGTGGGAAAAGTCTGGTAAGTCACTTAACAAAGTCCAGTAAGTCACTTTCCATTTGTCACTTACAGGAAGCACGTCATGTCCTAAAGTTAGCTGAGTCAAGTTAGGTGAGTTAATTCGGTATGTCAAGTTCGGTGGTTCAGTACGCTAATCTAGTTCTGTTTGTTGGTCTAGTTCGGTGGGTCATGTCTGGTGGGTCACGTCCAGTGAGTCACGTCTGGTGGGACACGTCCAGTGAGTCAAGTCTGGACACGTCCAGTGAGTCAAGTCTGGTGGAACACGTCCAGTGAGTCAAGTCTGGTGGGTCACGTCCGGTGATTCAAGTTCGGTGAGTAGAGTGTGGTGGGTCACGTCCGGTTTCGTCCAGTCCACGTCCAGTCCAGGGGCAAGGCCGGTGGGTCAAGTCTGGTGGGTTTTGTCCGCTCGGTCACGTCCGGTCAGTCACGTACGGTAGGTAAAGTCCGGTAAGTCACTTTTCGTATGTCATTTACAGGATTTGTATGGGTGATTGGGTCTTCTATCTCCCATCTGTATGCATGATTGGGTCTTCTAACTCCTATCGGGTGGGTCGGGTCCTCTCCAAAAGACAAAACCGTCTGAAAATAAAACATAAAAGGTTAGTATTCCGTTGTCAGTTTGTATAAAAAGTTAATCTTAATTTTTTATTTCATATTACGTTAAGTTAAAATAAACGTTTTAGTTGTTTTGATGGTATTTTAACATTTCATACTGTTTATGTATTAGATTTAATAACGTATATATAAATAAAATTTACAGAAAACACATGTAATTATTAATTTATTATGTACGTCCCCAACACATTTAATAAAATATTATATGAACTTGGTTTGATAAAATTGTTCGGATTTTATTGTAATTGATCGGATTTATGGGAACAAACATAAGTTAACAACATTACCAGTTCTCGGGCGAACCTAGTCGTTAAAAAATAGGCTTTACCTTTTTATATATATATATATATATATATATATATATATATATAATACAGTTATGAATATTATTAAAGAAATTGATAATTCTTTTATTAATTGAAGAAATATGTTTATAAGATGCATTGTTATACATCATCAGTTATACATCCTTCATCTGCAAAAAAAAATTAAAAAACATTAAAATAATAAAGAGTATTTTATAACTGTAATTAAAATTACGATTATATAAAAGACAAATAAATATTACCTAGATATATTTTTTACAAAACAGACAAAATTAAAATATTTTAAAATGTTAGCTATGCAATTTATTATTCAATTGCGTTTTTTTTTAAATGGGACTAAATAGTCTGTATTTCATAGTAGTAAGAGCCCTTACTATTATGTGCGAGCACTGGGATGTCGGTATAGCGGATCACATAATACCTGATTCCCCGGCTCGGGTTAAATTTGTAGGAAGCGGCTGACTGGGAAAACTCAGGCAGGATCAATGATCCTGGGCATATCCAACTGCCTCTTCGCCTGCACCATGCGACATATTGAATGGCGTCCCTTTATTCATGGAAACTTTTAACTTTTACAAGTTCTGTGGCAGAGTATCCACATAAAAACGCCAATCTAGGCGTTTCACTAGACCTTTCATGCGTTGAGTTTGGTGATATAGTATTTAGTATTAGTTTCAATGTTCATTGAAACCGTTAATGACCTACAATCATCGCCGCTACTCAAAGCCAAGAAGATAGGACATAAAAACTTTGAGGCGTTACCGCATGGTACGCTAAATACCTTCAAGGGAGTAGTTGTGTGAAGGGATTTGTTGAACACCACAGAAGACGAAATTGTAGAGGAACTCTTACGGACAAGAAATTGTTGCATGTCGTCGACTGAACACACTATGCAACGGAGAAGTATGAGAAAAATAAAAGCTGGTTTTCATTAAGATGTTTGCCCACTCATCACTATTGCGGTGTTTTGGATATCAGAAATTCGAACATACAGCGGTGTGATGCACTAGGATCTATCCTTGTGGTGACCCATTATATCCAGAGGACCCGTGCAGGGATCTGCCGGTTTGTGTCAACTGCCATGGGCATGACACTGCGAGATCGCGAAACTGTACAATTTACAAGAATGAATTCGCAATCCAAGAGATAAAGACTGTTTTAAAACGTCAACTACATCGAACCTAGAAAAGTCACCGAATGTTGCGTCTTATGCTCAAGTTGTTGCAGCTCCTGCAGATTACTTTAAACTAAAAGTTGCAATCTCTGAACTGGCACCAGATCTAGCAAACATGTTGAAACGTATCATCAATGACAAATTGAAAAATTGTCCTTTACAGAAATTATTCCAAAACCAACACATCAAAAAAGCGGATGTCTCCAATCAGAAGTTGTTCCAGACCTGAGAATGAGCTCTCGACCAGTAAAAATGTAAGGAAAGTAAACTAAACAGCACAAGTCGTTTAAACATAATGCACTGACGGTAAACGCTGAAATAGAGAAAATCCCCATTCAGAAAATCAGGAAAGAAGACGATATGATGATGAAGAAAGAGTGATGGACAAACATCAATGGAGCTCCGGAAAGCTCGGTGGACCCTAAAAGAAAGAGCGAGCTTTTTAGCCACCCCATGCAATGCTCACCGCACCATCTTGCTCACTGGCTCAGTATCATCTAATGCCGGCAGTAAAGTATCCTCCGATATATATCCAAGATGGATTGGAAGATTCCATTTCAGAAGGCTCAGCCAGCCTGGAACACTCTGGAATCAGAGGTGGAGGCCAGCAGCAGGATGGAGAAAAGAAGCAAATAAGGATGGCCTAAAGATAAATCTAGGCAGTAGATGTGAGTGTAATAAGTTTTATAAGTTCTGATTAATTTCTTGAAAGGATGAGTTTTTAATAATTGAAAGAGTGAGGCAGTTTTGATAAATTTTAAATTTCTTTATAGATGAAATATATTTCTTACTGGCAGAGCTCTATATACCCTCTAGATATCGTGTTTAAGGAACTAATGTCCTATGACAAGTCTAGTTTAGTATAATCTGTTTGACAAGACTAATTTCTTCGGACTACGTCGCTAATTATTTTAACAGGAAGGGAAAGAATTTTTTATGTTCTTTGTTTTTCGGGAAAAGCTAATGACCACGGTAGTTGATGCTCGTATTCCCGGGATAAAGTTATTTAGTTACACTTTTGTATTTCGTTAATTTTGTAGTTTTATTCATTTTTTCAGATTTGGCAAATTATTCTGTTGAAAAAAAAATTTATATATCTTATATATAAAAGAATTTTACCAATATTTAAAATTATAACGATATATTATAATTTATATCTAAGATATATTTTAATAATAATAATAACTAATATATATGTTATATAGTTACAAGACCACTTAGATTCAAAATTTTCAGTTTTTACACTTTTGCATTTTCTAACAGTTTACCATCTTGTATATGCACCGTAAATATCATGCGATTTAAAACCAGACAGATCCTTAAAAAATCATGTATAAAATCGCCGGTTTGATGCAAAACCAGATAACTTTCCAGTTAACCTTGAATCACAGATGATATCGCATGGCTCGAACCCTTGTTGAGTTGTGTAATTAATTGAGCTGAAAGTTGCAAGCTGTATTCTTAGTGTCCACCAGTGGCGGCTAGTAGCTAAAATTAGTGGGGGTGCTGCTCCAGAAAATTTATTTCTGCGCCTTTTCAAGACCATGGTAAAGTTTTCTGTGAAATAAAAGAACCGATAAAAAATGAATGAAATATTATAACTGAAAGCAGGATATCTAATTCTAAATTTTTATCACATTCAAGAATATGGTACACTGATTTTAAGCACAATGTGCTTAAATAGTCTGTTTAGCCGAATAAATAATAAAATGTTAAATATAACGATAACTTAAAATGTTAAAATCACTATATTCCAGTGGTGCTTAATTTAAATTTCTATGTACACAGAAACAAAAACATAATTAGTTTATACTAATTACTTTCTCATTTTCCCTTCGAGCCTGTTTTTGTACAGATTTGGCAATCAAAGAGCCCTTGCTTTCCGTCATCTTCTGATCACTACTGAAACAACTAAACAACTTTCATATTTCTTCCACCGATTAAACTAGAAAAGGAAACGGACAAGGAACGTTCTATACAAACGCGAAGTAAAAAAAAGTTACCTTCCACCAGCACGCCTGGGTCGGCATTGCGGGAGCGACAGTGCTCTCTCTCCCATGTAGCCTTGCATGAAGCTTCCTATGTGCTCATGCGCACAATAACCAAACACCACTCCGCTGGAACTGTGAAGCGCACAGGTCCATACAAAAAGATCCTTATATCTTTTTCATAAACTGGGAGATGACTAGTGACATTAAGCTTTTACAGTGCCTATACGCGAGCCTTCACTGGTGTCCACATTTTGATATAAAAAGTATTAGAATTATAGATATATTTAGTATTAGAATGTGGTTATTTTAATAATAATTGAACTGGAGTATTATTCTGAAGTAGTTATTTAAAGGAAAAAGCCTAAAAACGAAAGACTATGGAAACAAAATATGAAAAAAAGACAAAGCTGTTTGTGATTTTAGGATTTTTTCTTTTTAAGAAGGTGTAGACCTACAGTTAAGAAATCAATTTTACAACATTAATTTTTATTGCTGAAACAGTCTTAACGCAGGTTTTTTACTGTTAGATGCATAGCCTAATTTTAGCAACTTACTCGTGTAGGCCTATGCTATTATTTTTTATGTTTGGTTATTCTCTATAAGGCTTCTAGTGTTGTACAATTTAATATTCCTTTGTTATTCATATTGATAAACGTTTGATTTAACAATAAATTTTCAGTTTATTAAATATGCCTTCATGTTTTATATTTTTCTAAATGTTTTTCAAATGAATAAAGCCTAAGAGGTTTTTTCACAAATAGGGAGCTCCTGGAATGCCCAGAAGAATAACTTACCATCATAAAAAACAGACTTAAGAGAGCAACAAAATTACATGAAACTGAGACAAGATAATTTTATTGTAAAATATGCATAAGCCAGTATTCCAAACAAAAAAAAAACCATACTGTTATTTACAAAAACGGAGCTTGTTCCTTGTCCACAAAATATTTTATTTTAAAGGTCGTAAGAAAGAAAATGATTAAATATGCCAAAAGACCTTTCTTGATACACCATTGCTATCAAAAAATAGTGTTACTAATGTTATTTACATTATTATAATAATGCTTCATAATAATTAAAGAATGACGGTCAAAGAAAGTTTTTTTTTTCATATTTTTAGCACGCGGTTCTCAACACTGGTTTTAGTAGGCCATGGGTTGACGAATTTTCAACCTGTATTTCTTTGAAGGAAAGAATAAAACGTGTGAAAAATATATCATATTAAAGCGACTTCTTGTAGGAAAAGATGGTCATCGACTGAAATACAAAGACTTTTACTATGTATTGAAAGAAGAAAGGGAGAATCTTTTAACTATTTCTTTAGATTGCCAAAAAAATCAGGTTCTGATCAGATTGCTTATTACTCGAGACCATTATACAATTGTAAGAAAATGTCTTCATCTATAAATGGAATGAAGCCGATTATAATAAAAGATCTTACATAATAACCAGCATTGTATCACTGCCTAACAAAACTTCAAATTCCAGAGTTTATTACCGAAATTCGCTTTACCTGTGACGTTTGTGGTGAGGGGGCAAAAAAAGAACACAACCATGGTTGGAATGTTGTCAATAGTTTCTGAATTTTGCTCCCAAAAATGTGAAACAATTGCTACTAGTTTTCCATGTAGTTGGCCACTCGTTTCTGCCTGCAGACAGAGTTTTCAGTCGCACTGGAAAATGAATTAAAGCTAAGAATGTTATATTGTTAACCCTGCGTAGTACGATGTTATTTTTTCATATTTTGGAACTGTAGTTTCATTAAAAGATTACATCATATTTGATTGTAAGAGTATTGTCCAAATAGTAAGTAAACCTCTCGGGAAGTGACATTTTAGAATTAACCCTTGAAAAAGATTAAAATTCAGAAGGAACAAGAAAGTTAATAATATACTAATAAGTGGTGAGATCAATTGCCGTAATGACATTAGAAAATTAAAAGTATTTGCCAACCTGGAAAAGTCATTAAAGGTGTTCATCAACCAAATATGATCGAAAAGGGAAGATGCTAATTTCTAAAAATAAAAGATGTGAAGAAATTACTATCAAAGCATTTCGGGGAAACATGGCAAAATGTAATCTGTTTAACATTTTATAAGAAATTATTTGACGGTTTAAAGAAACGGCAATAGAAACTAATTCATTAAACTGAGCTGTGTGAAAAGCAGAAGAAATTCCAAATATATTTGTAAAACAATTTTATTGCATTGGACATTTTTACCTCAATTTTATTTTATTTGGGTTTTTAAATAAAATCTATTACACAAGAACCAAAATTTGTCTTTAATTTTATTATAACTAGAGACCGTATTATACGCAACATAAAAAGCTTGAAATATCCATTCAAATATACATGAAAAATGTTTAAAATATGGATGTCAAATATGAAAAAGAGTCAAAATATGCAACTTTAAATAATAAAAAATATAGTAATTTCTAATTTTTTAATTTAAAAATCAGCTAATAGTTAGCAAGTAGTTGAATAACATATCGATAAATTCTATAATTAACAATTATTTAACATTTTGTTAATTTTCTAAACGTAAACAATCAGTATAAATATTCCAGGAAAGACCAATTGACAGTTAGTCTAAGTGAGACGTTACGGTGTGAGTCTGCAAGTACCAGTCAGGAGAGTATTCCGTGAGGAGGTCAGTGAAGGAGCAAATTTGTAGTGAATTAAGTTCGACGCTATTAGTGTGATGTTACAATTACAGTACATGAAAACAAGAAATGGTTCGGTGAGTACTATTAGACTACCAGAGGAAGAGATAATGTACTGTTATGAACAATCTCGCCTGAAGACCGGTAACATGTTGCGGTAGATTTTAGAGCGAGGTTGACTGTATATTCATAGGTGATGAATTGAAACAACGCCTTGTTGCTTGTTGAATTATTTAATTTGTTGTCATCTTGACATTTCGGTAACATAGAATTGAACTTAAGCAATATAATGTAACACATATATATCACCATGGGTCAGATTCGAGCGCCGAATGAGTAGAAGGTCGCTACATCATAATGACCACTCCTTGCGGTATTATGACAAAGGACATCCTGTGATCAGATCTTCTGACCAAGCTTGTTGGAGACGAGCTACCCTTGCTAGGTAGCAGCACCTGACGGCACAAATGGAACAGAACATCTACTAAATTTCATTTATAAGTTGCTGGGTAGTTTTATTCGTGAACAGCAAAGGTATTTGGAATGATAAAACTTTATATTTGTTTTATCTATTGTACTATTGTTGTTAATACAAGACTAGTGGTGATACTAGCGGTACTGTGTTAATACTAGCGGTCGTGCTAATGTCTTTTGTCAATAGGACTGAATTATATTTAACTAAAATAAATTCTGACGATTTTTTAAATTACTCTTTATTATTATTATTCTGATTATCATTGTGGTTGTGATTACTATTTTTATTAATTTGTTTTGTTATTGATTTGTCTTCTTTTACTTATGTTTTTAAACCAATAAATTGTAATTATATAAACATTTTAAATTGTTCATCTCTCAATATCCTGATCGAGCCGCGAACATGCAACGATATATATATATATATATAATAGAGTTATAATTATTAAACTAGATTTTCAACTTATTTTATTTTAATCCAGTCTCCAAAATATAAAATGTCAAAAAAAAAAATATACAGTAATTTATATTATCCGCTACTTACTCATCTATCCACCACTATTGCTCATTGCATTTATAACATCTTTAGAGTTTATATTCAATTTCTCTATAAATTGTGTACTCACGTCTTCTAGTTTCAAGATTTTATAATAAATGTGAATTTTTACTTTTTATCATAATTTTTGAATGATTGCTATGAAACGGAATTTATAATAATTTTATTGTTGCTTTAATTTTTAACGTTCTATACGTTAATTTTTTTAAAGTTATTTTTACTTACAGTGTACAGTTTTTTACTTGTGTTCATATTAAGAACTTGCCCTTGATGATTGCAGCCTTGGTTAATGATGTAAACCAAATACTAAAAACTTTGAACTACAGCAGTTAGGAAATCGTTTTAAGATATGGTTATTTTTTAAATAAAAAAGGTTTAAAATGTTGATATAAAATATTATTTTCTCCTAAAACTGAAAAGTTCTAAAGTTCTCCTAAAAACAAGAAAAGTGATTAATTCATTATAAAATTCTTACCCTTATAGGGAGAGTGTGAGTTCATAAAAATGTATAAAATATGTTGAACGATGGATGTAGTGGCTAGTGTGTTGGCTTCTAAATCAGCTGGTTATTTTGGTTTAATTCCTGGTGATATTTATCCACCTATTATTTCATACACCTTATTTTTCTTCTTAGCATAGACGCACTACTTATCATAAATCACAATGAAAATACAGTAGCCTTTGGGGATTATTATTTAAATAGCCAAGAATGTTAACGTCTATACACCCTCTTTTGCTTTTCGTTTTAAAAAATATTAATACGTATTCCACAAAATACATGCTTGTCGGATAACTTATACACCAGTTTTAGCCTTTGTTTCTTTTAATTTCATTAAATATTTGTATACATTTAAAATTAACATTATTAATATTATTTGTTTTTTGTGCGTTTTACGGGCATCGACTGCTAAGGTCATTAGCCCACGTCACATTCTTAAAAAGAGGTTAGTATCACCATCAGGATCGTCATATGTAAGGGTGTAAAGGGCCCTTACATTTTTGTTTAAATGCACAAAATACACAAAACATTAATCGACGAAAATAAAAAATACTTATGGGGTGTAAAGGGCCCCGATCTTAAAATTTGAGAAAATAACACATAGTACATAAATAGAAAATATAAGTTTTTACAATACCATTATCTCCTTCTACCTGTCTCACTTATTTATTTAAGCACCCTCGGGCGACCAGAACCTCCATAAACAGTATATCAGTCGCCCCAGGATGCCGTGGCAGTTGACTCCTCCCTATAATCAGTCCCATAGGACGTAACCCATTGGGGCCCTCCCAGCGTCATAAGAGCAATCTGACCACCTGTTCAGGACGGCCAAAAAGCCCCTCAGCGGGGAGGCTGTCCTTCCCGGTCCTGATCTACTTGGCTACAGGCATTCATTGCGCATACTCATAGCCTTGTGCCCAAAGTCCACCCTTGAGGTCCCCCATGCCATCTAAATATTTTGTCTTCGGTACGTTGCTCTTGAAAAAAGCTTTTTGCAAGCTTTTCCTAGCCTCTACTTCTATACGACGAGATTCTGCACTCTTTCTCCATTTCGAAATGGAGAAAGAAAATGGCGAAATGGAGAAAGAGTAAATTTAGAGAAATATTATTTATTCATCAAAATAATCATTAATATTAATAATCTTTACTGTTCATCTATATTAATCGTTTATGTACTGAAGCCATTTCATTTCTTATGTAGGTCTTCAGAATTTGAGGAAACAGATTAAATCTCTCTCATGTAATGAGAGAGTAAGTAATGTAAGAATAAGTCAAGATGATACTTTATATTGCACTTATATTACAAGCCTTATATTAAGCCTGTAACATAGACTCCATTTTGGAGCCCATTATAACATTTCATTTCAAGAAGTTTTACAATAGTTTGTTATTGCAAATTGTTGAAAGGGTAGGATATCAATCTACATTAGAAATAGTATCAGTTTCAATGCAGTTAACTCTGTGGATCAATATTATACCAATAAAAATGTTGAGGCAGCTTGTGTCTCAGTGTCTAGCCAGAGGAAAAATTTTGGATTTTTTTTTGGGTTAATCCAGATCTCCAGGAGGTGATACGAAATCACTTTTAAACAATTTAGATTGTATTCTTCTTAAGCAGTAACATTAATAAATTTGTTGGTGTAGAAGATAAAAAACGTAATAATCATAGCCATAGAACTAACTACAGAATATATTATGTATATAACTGATTCGTCAAGGTCAAAAAGTAAATGTAAACTGAGAAAAATGTTATGAAATTATATAATGTAAAAGTCAAAATTAGGAGTATAAAAGTAGGTCAGTTATTGTTAACCTAGATAAAATTTTTAGTGTTAATACTAATATAAAAGCATATATACTTTTCTCCATAACTAAATAAAACAATTCGATATATCATGACCAGTCTAAAAGGTGAAACAAGATGTTTCCTACAAAACGGTTATAACAGGTTCATATCCGTACATATCATATGCTTCAAATAGCAACTAAATAACAAATGTAGTATTGCTGATGACTAATGTTTTCAGGGAGTCTGATGTGCTAAACTCTATCAAGTATATGATTCAATATTATAGTTACTTGTATTCCTTCCCGTTCATTAACCAACAGGACTTAAGAACTGGTGATAGTATAGTAAGTGATCTGACATGAATTATAAATTACTCTCAAAAATAACATTGCCATTTTCAAGAATAACTAGAATCCTTGTCAGGATTACAAAGGAAAGTAGGTAGTGAAGTGATTTCATTTTGGTTTTTTCACTAAGCCAAATGTAATAGTGTTGCTTATCAGTATTCCAAGTCTGCCATATTGCAAGTGACATTCCAACTTGTAAGTGACACCTTCACAGCCTTATTCACCACAGTGACTTGGTGTATAATGAACATCATTATGCTCATAGAAACTTTGACTAGTGCCTCTTGTACTTCAGATGTAAGCACACCTATACAAAAACTAGGGTAGAGAGTGAGAAGCACAATTTAATGTTCACTTTCTGTTGTGATATGTATCGTATACATTGCTTCAATTCTGTAGAAGATTGTTTTTTATAATTTCATAATAATTTTATTTCTGACTTCTTTTGAAAACAGCTTTAATTTGCAATTTTATTTTATTCACGCAACATTATTTCAATAAATTTATTCAGTATAAGATATTGTATTTTGTGTTGACTATACCATTAAAAATAGCTTCAAAATCATTCACTTTTTCAAGAATTTTTCTGTATAATTCTAGGCTAACTATTTTTTCTTGACATAGATGATAATGATATTTTGATTTGTCAATATTTCATCTGTTAAAAATTGAAAATATACATTTTTCTTAATCTTCTGTCATCTAATCAGTAAGTCATTTACAAAAGATTTTTACTTCAAAACTCAACTTTTTACTTCCAATGTTAATATCCATGTTTTATATATAATTTTTACTATACTGTCAAAAAATATTTTTAAATTGCCAGTTAGATTTTATCTCGTTACTGAATTCTTGTGTTTATGTCAACATTTTTGAGACATTTCCTTTATTTTGACATTACATTTTGGAATTTTTTTACATATTGTAATAAATCTGATTAATTTTGTTATTTATTAACCATGTTCTTAGACAGATATGCCTTCACTCATATTTTGATGAGGGAGATGAGATAAGTGAAATGTTGTTAGGTTCCTAAAAAGTTTCATAGTTTTGTAAAAATGTTTCACTATTTGTACACTCATTGTCTTTGCAGCAACTTCAGGTTTGTAAACACTAAGTCTTTTCTTTGTTAATATTTTGGAATTTCTAATAAGAGTCCAGGGAATTTTTATCCATTATCTTAATTTTTATTGTTTTCTCTGCTAGACTGCCTCCGCAGATCAGCTCTTCATCATTCCCCCTTCACTGTTTATACTTCTAAATTTTTAAAATATTTTTACAGTCTCTGATGTCCTTTGTACATTCTTCCTTTCAAAGCAGTTGCTGCTGTTATCTTCAGGTTTACAAGCACCAACACATTTCTTAATCTTAAAGTGATAATTCAATCTTTTAAAATTATCCTTGAGTTTGATAACATCTGTGGATCTTTGTAATATAACGTTAATGGCACTACTAACGTTGTGAATTGATTTCAGCACTTCTACACATCCATACATTCAAAACCATTCTTTTGCTGCTACTATTGATAAAAATAGTCAGTTGTATATTTGTTGGGGGAAAGCCAAGATTGTTTATGCATTTTCTTGAGAAAAATTTGCTTGTTATTGTTACATGTTTTTCAACTGCAATAGTCACTAAGCTATTACCATGTTGCTTGTAATGTTCTGTAAAAAAAATTACCCATATACAGTCTCCGTGTCAGTTCCTTCCCTAGTTTGTTGTTTGATTCTCGTACAAACAGTATACATTATAACAGGAATTTTATTATTGTTTGTATGGCTCAATAAACTGCAGAAATCATTCTATCTTCTTCATTTTTATCTCCTACAGATAGAGTAATAAACATGTTTTTGAATTTTCCCTTTACTCTAAAGTAGTGTATTCTCCCACTCAATTTTTAATTACATTGTGTTTGGAAAAACAATAATCTTTGTTCTCATTTTTCATTATAATATATTATACCATGTAATTTTGTTCTTGTAAAAGATCTTTCCCTGACTATTGTACTTGCCACGGATCTTGCAAGTCCACGTTAAAAAAATTTAACTCCTTATTTATTTCTACTGCTTCTGGTAAAAATACATCAAACATTGCAAGTCCCAAATCTTAATTGTATTTTAAACTCTTTTTTTTTTAATTAGTTTTTTGTTTCTTTGAAAGAGAAACATTGTGTTAATTGCTGATATTTTACAAAGAGAGTTGTTGCCCAATTCCCAACCCTAACCTGAAGGAAAAGTTAATGATATTTTCTGCTTCATCCTATGTAATTTGTGTCTCATCCACCCATCCTGTATTATGTGGGTATTTTCCATCCTTTATTATGTGTAGTTCCAGTACAACTATTGCAGTCACTTCACTTTCTCGTACCAGGACACACAGCGTACTGTTTGTCCGTTACTTAGCAGAATAGATAACTGTTTGGTAACTACCATCAACAGGACAGATAATGTAAATTTATTTTAAAAAATGTATTAGAACTTGAAGCAATTTATTTAGAGATTGCCTAACTTGCATTTGGAAGAAATTGTTCCTATACTAGTTGTGTACCTGTACTTTGATTTAGTTTTGATTCAGGCAGATCATATGATATATATGTGAGTTGTTTTCACTTTTCATTGCACAATCTGCATTTTTATTCTGTTCTTTGATTTACAGTTACTGTGTCAAGTGTATTGTGTTAATGAATAAATATGCCAAGAAAGTGCATAGATGATCTAGATAACTTCTGCTATGTGTGTGAGGATTTGATGTTAAAAGAAGAGTGATAAAGTTTCACTCCACTAGTTAAAAAATGTTATGAACTATATTTTGGCTTAAAGTTGGGGATCAGGAGAAGAAGTGGACCCCTTTCATTTGCTATTTGACCTGCGTGAAACATCTGACAGACTGGAGTAGGAGTAATTGTCATACTGATGATGTGGTCTGAACTACAAGACCATTTGTCAGACTGTTATTTCAGTATTACAAAAAATAAAAGGATTAAATAGTAAATCCAAACACAACAGTGCAGTACTTGAATTTATAAGGCGAATGCCGCATGGTGAGTACTTAACCTGACCACACCTTCCAACTCATCTAACTTTATAAGATGAATCAGATATGAATTAGCCACTGAAATTCAACATGAGGAGCAAGATGATACTTCTTTTAAAGCAGAATCTTCTTCCTATGAACCTCAACTGATAACTCTAGGTGAATTAGAATTAAGTGACCTAGATCAGAATCTGAACCTCCGGATCCACCATTAGGCGTTCTTCAGAGGATGAGATGAATGATTTTTTGTTTGTGTGAAAATGCCATGCCTGACTGGGATTCGAACCTGAGAACTCTGGATGAAAGGTCAAGACGTTACCACTGACACCACGGAGGCTGGCAAGGATCTGAACTTGTAAAAAATAAACCAAACTTTTCAGATTTTTGCTGAAAGGTTTAAATCCTCTATATACTGACACTAAAGTGTGTTTCTTTGTAATTGTCACAAAGAGTTTAAAAATTTATATTTTGAAAAAAATAGCTCAATGTAGTATAACAATATTTGTGCACATGAATGCATTTCATCATTAACATAACTCTTAAGAATGGAGACTGTATTGATTCTTTGAAAACTAGTTTAAAGGCTGTCCTTTTGCACAATGGCTACAAATTTCCTTCTGTGTCAGCATATGCAACTAACATGAAAATTTTGTTGCAAAAAATTCAATACAATTACCATCATGTATATGTCATTTGACTATATGTTGCATTTAAAATTTATTGTGTTTTTAAGTGGTTTGAAGCTCAGCTATACTCACTTGTGTTGCTTTTCGTGCAAATGAGACAGCTAGGAGAAAACAAAACATTATATCAGGCAGGAATGGCCAAAGTATGAAGCACTTACTCCTGGACAAAAAAATATTATACATCTCCTACCAGTTAACTTGGAAATGATTTGTCTACCTGCTTTCCATATAAAAATAGGTTTTTCAAAAACTGTGTTTTGGAAAAGTTTAAAAATGGTGAAACGGCACTAAAATCTAGGAAGGAATTCCTTTGGTCCCCAAATAAGAACATTGATTAGAAATGGACAGTTTAAAGAATTGTTAAGCCAAATTGAAAATCTGCATGGAGGTCATTTAAAAGCATTGTGCAATAAGTATTTTTAGGAAATCATAAATCCCCCAATTGTAGGACATTGTAGATGAATTATTTTTCATAGAAATATATGGGGTGTAATATTTTCCAAAAAATTCACTTCTTTGATTCACATCTGAATTTCTTTCTGAACAACCTCGGTGCCATCAGTGACAAGCATGAAGATCATGCTTGGAAAACAAATCTCAGTCGTGGAAAACAAGTACAAGCAGCAGTGGAGAGCAAGTTTGCTCAAGATTACTGTTGAATGCTAAAGAGAGATTTTCCCAATGGCAAAGATAAAAGGAAAACAACTATCACTTTAGGTAAGTTGAATAGTGCCCTGATGCATTTAAATTCTTACATTTCTTTCGAAGTTTACCTATTCCTTTCAAAGTTTACAAAAGAAGGGTAAGTGATGGAGAAAATTTATTTCCATATTTGAATTCAAATATGAACTTTACTAGTTTGAAAAATTCTATTATAATCACATATTTTGTTCCTTATGCCAAAAAAAAACAAAAAAAAAACTTATTGTAATCTGTACTGAGATATTTTATTCACATCTCTATTCTCAGTACCTTTTGATATTTTAATATGATTGAGGTAACCTTATTCTTAACTGTTATACCAGTTATCATCACAAATTACCATATCAAAGTTCTTATTTATCCCATTTTTAATAACTTGAAAAGATTATGAAAGTAGAGACAATAGGGTATATAGTATTTTTTTTTTATAATTTTACACTTGATTTTATCATTTTATTTGGTGCACAGGCTCTGATCAAAGGTTTATTTAAATTGGTACTATCAGCCCCAATTAGAGGCAATCTAACAAACAGGAGTCATAAAAATTCATGTCTATCCAAAAACCACTGTATGAAAACTACATTAACATTTGCAGATCTTATAATCCATCAAAGCAGAAATAACACTTGCATTCTGGTGCACAAAGAATCACTTCGCCTGTAGAATTATATGGCTAATTACTTATAAAACAAAATAAAAACTGCTAAGTAGCTAAATATTAATTTTACTTTTTGTTTGAAATAAAATCTCCTTAGCCATGGTCAAAATTGAAGTGATAATACTATTGAAATTAAAATTAGATAAATAATTTTGTCAACTTAAAAAAGTATGATTAGTATCTGTTTGTGCATTCACAAGATTATATTTACTAATACAGTATTTTGTCCAAAATTTTTGTATTTGTCAATGTTATTACTTTCTAAAATTTCCAAATTAATATATTTATAAGTAATTGTATGTTTGTCATTAACTAAGATGCTCCATTACATTTGATTATTTACTATTAACATTTTAATAATTAATTACTCTGAAAACATCTTATTGAAATGTTCAGTGGTTTTCCGTAAATCACTGTCCTGTACTTGATTTTATAAATGCCACATAGATCTAATTTGTTGTTACTATGATTGCAGTGTATCATGTTTTATAGGTTTATGTAGTTTATAGGAAATATTTTCTCTATAAAGATATTTGGTGATTTTTTAAGCAGTTATCTTAATATTTAAATAGATTTATTTATTTTTTTAATGGTTATTGAAATTATTTTTAGAGTTCACATTATGAAGTGTAATTTTTCAAATATTTCTTCTTTACATTCTATTTATATAATCATAACTAAACAATTTTTATATTCATTTACATTTTTAGTTATTTCTAATATATTCTATTTCTTTTCTAAATAATATATTTTTGATTGTTATTACTATTGTATGAGAAAGTTCTGTGAATTATGTTTTTATAGATGTTTGTTTTGAATGTCTGAGGAGGATTTGTATTGTTAGATATTGTACTTATTAATATTAGATTTTCTATACAGATTATTTCAATTAAAAGATAATTTGCAAAATTTAGTTTTGTCTTTAACTACAATGCCTATATTTGTTCATGGTATCTTTGGTGTGCACCCAATCTGTCCAAGATAGAGTTTAGTGCTGTCACTGAAGTTCAGTTTGTATTCTCCTGCATTACTGTGTTTGGCAATGTGTGTTTAATAAGTGTTTTGGATGATGTTATGTATTTTGTTTTTTATTTTGTAAGTAACAGAGTAACCCATATTTCCTGAAAATGTTGGCAGTTTTGTATGACTACAAAATGTTGACATTATAATGTCTTGATCTAATGGTTGTGTTAGTAGCAATGTTGTATTTGACATAATAAATTTGTCAGTATTCAGATTACAAAATCTAATTATTCCTTGTTTTTATTTCATTTAACTGATCTGTATGTGGATAAAATACCACATTCAGCAAGTAGCTACTGTATCTTCTTTATTTTCAAATGAACAATAAAAATTTCACATATATCATTTACTTATAATCATTACAACTAATGTAAAGGTGTTATTAATGCAAAATGATGCTTTATTAAAATAAATATTGATTCATCGTTTTAAAAATGTATTTATAACAAATACTCTGGGTTCACCATTATACTAGGAGTTCACCATTCCTGTAGCAGATGGGTTTGAAGCAGTTGTCAAACTGTTGCTGCCACCAAACATTGATACATCTGGACAAATAGAATATCCGATGTTAATACAGGTGTATGTGATTTCTTTTTTCAAAATAATTATATTCTTGAGTGAATAATATACACCTGTAAATTCACTTTAGTTCTGGAATTTATCCGGTGTTTTCAATCTGAAGATATTTATTTAATTAAACAATAAATGGTGAATAATTTTAGGCAAATTAAACTAATGATAGTTACATTCTCACATTTTATTTAGTTGGTGAAAAATGTTAAAGAGTTTTTTCTTTTTACTAATAATGTTCATATATAAGGTTCATGTGTATTTGTATAAAGTAAAAGCTGGCGGAGGAGTATTGCATTACTTTCTCAGCTATAATAATAAAAATTAAGATTTAAAAAATTAAAAAAAAAACAGGATATATATTTTTGGTATATATTTTTGGGTGGGGAATAAATTTCAGAAAAATTTTAAAAAAATTCTTATATATGTTAAGCTTAACAAATTTGCTTAAATAAAAAGAGATTTTTCAAAATCTAAACCCCCTTCAATAAAAGTAAAAAAAAAGAAAAAGAAGATTTTCAAAAAACTTTTCTGCATTTTAGGTCTAGGGTCTATAAGTTCAAAACGAAAAAATTGTAGACATTTCTTGATGGCTCTATGTATGAAATATAAAATTTCAAAAATTGTGGAAAAATATTTTAATCAAAGGAAAACAGAGAAAAAGAACAAAAAACATATATTTCAATTTTAAGAGGTGGGGGTTAATTTTTTGAAAAATGTATTCATATTGAAGATAACAAATTTGCTTTAATAAAGTTTTCTCTAAAAAGCCTCTGATGAAAATTGAAACTGTTGTTCATGATATCCCTCTACCTCCGTAATGAATTTTGAAAAAAATTAATATGATTAATTATATATAGAAATATACAGTACTTCTATATACAATAATATGCAGAAATATTTGAGCCAAATTTAAAGAAAATCAGTTTGGTCAATCCTGAGACGTAAGGCCAAAAGCACTGCAACATACATATGTGTCCAGATACATACATACACACTATTACATATGTATTGTTAGTCTACATGATTAGTTGGACCCTAAAACAAACAAAAAATTTTAAAACAGATACCACATTTTGGCGTGTTATACTTTCCCTTTTAATATAGTTATTCTAGCTATATTCCTGAGAAAGGAATATAGCTAGAATAAATATATATATTTATATATATATATATATTTTTTTTTTTTTCTAAAATTGATCCTTTCAGGAATCATATAGAAAATTGGGTTCTCAAATGTTTCTGATCATCTTATACACACTCCTTATCCAATATTCATACAAATTTAGAAATACTGGAAATTAAGAAATACAATATTAATACAAATAATAGGGTTTTTGATGTTTTAGAAAGATTTTATATTTATAAGTATAAAAGTAAATTTAATTTGATCAACCTACAACCAGAATATGAGGATGACACAATCATAAAAGCTGCTACAGATAGCAGCACTTCTTTAGACATTGATAATTTATAATACTTCAACTCTGTAAGTCACATAACTTTGGCTAGCTAGTCTACATGGATTTCTATTTTAGTTTTTTTATTAATGACTTGATATTTTGTATATATGCAATTTTTAATTTTAATTTACAATTTAAAATTTTGAATATAAAAAAAAAATTAGTTTTATTTCTGTTTTGTTTAATTGGAAAAGGATTTTTTAACAATTTTAAATCTCAATTTTAATTTTAATATGTGATTTACAATGAAAGATTTGACAAATTTTAGAGCAACTGATGATGTGAGGTACTTGCGAAAGCGCTCTTTCCTGGATTATAGAATAAGGTAGGTGTATCATTTTCACTGGTCTGGTTCCTTCAATTGTTGCACTACTGTGATGTGGTGTAGTTTTAACTTCAAACTGTTTAGAACATGTCTGCAGGTTGTTCTACTCACCCTGACCTGTAGCGATAGTTTTCTGGTAGACTTCTGAGGACTATGAAGCATCTCTTCTGAAACACATGCACGAAGTTCAGGAGTGCAGACAGATGGCACCCTGTTCTTTGGTGCATTTACAACAGATCCCCTTTGGCACCATTTCTTCACAGTTTCTGAATGCTGCGTTTAGCTGAGATGGGATGGTTAGGAAACTCTTTACAGAATAATTCCTGTGTTTCCTTCAAAGCACCAGTTTTATGTACAACTGTACAATATTCACCCACTCTGGTATCGAATACATCGCTAATGCATGGCACAACCAACATAACTAACTCTCTTGATCTCAACAGACAACTGATGGTCAGAACATGGAAGGGAAGGGTGTGAGGACGATAGCGTGATTCATGGGAGGAGAGTTCTTAAGTGGGAATTTACGTTTCCTTTGTTTTTTCCAATTTTCCATGTAAGTGTCGTGTGCACAAACTTATAATGTTAATTTTTTATTCAACATCCCATACTCTAGCAGGTCTACTTTTTCTTGGCCTACCCTTATAACAGTATCTCTGTATATATAATTCACCAAAAAAATATGACAGTTGTGCACCATTTACAAGACTATGAATACAAACCCCCATAAATGTGGTATTGATTGATACCACATTTATGGGGGGAACTCCCCCAACAGGTAGAGACTTAAAGAGATTTAAGATGAAAAAGAAAGGGAAAAAATGTTGAAAGTGCAAAAAATTTAGTTAAAATTCAAATTTCTTTCACTGGTGATATTTTATATATATTTATAATGCTCTTTGCGAAAATTTTACAACATGAAAAACACAGGTGTACATTGACTGAAATATGAATACACCTGATGACATGGCACATCAATGTCAGTTGGACACGTAATATATTATATATATATATTTATAAATACAGTACATGGTCACTCACACACCCTAATTACCTCCCTTAACTGAGGTAATGGGGGTGTTGCTGGCTCGGATAATGGAATTCGTGGGACCTTAAGTTTTGTTCTTGAATTCGGGCAACAAAGCATATTAATAATGATTGATAGAATAAGCCAAGAATTAAAAATAATTACAACAATATTATTATTCATTTTTTTATTTTACTGTATATATTATAATAATATCAAGAGTCACTAATCACTCTCGTATTGACCACATAAAGTTGTTTGATTTTTTTTATAAAAACGTCAGTCACTTTTTTTGGTCAACTGAGTAACATGATCCTTAGCAGCATCCTCTACTTCAGACTTTTGTACCTGTGGCTAGTTATGGATTTAATGAATGATTTGTAGTACAGTGAAAACATGCCATGCCTGAGTGAGATTCGAACCTGCAATCACTGGACGAAAGGCTGAGATGCTATTCAACCACTGGCTGGTAATCTCGGGTAAGGGAGGCCCTACTGTATAATATCTTTCTATATAAAAATTGAAAACCCTTGTTATCTAGTTTAAAATACTCTCAAATAAAGGGACTGTTAATTTTTTTTTTTTTAAATCATTACGTTTGTCCAATTGATGTTACAAGTCTTCAGTAGACAGATCCCTGATGGTTTAATTTGAAAAAACAAAATGAACATTTATTTTGAGTATTTACTTTATGAACCACATTTATGTTATCCACAAGCAAACAAAATATGATTCTTCAGAATTTTAACTTAATTTTTTTTCAGGGGGGAAAAGGAAGAACATTTCCATTATGTTTTATAACAAGAATTTTTCTGGATTAATTCATACTACAAGACATTGCAGATAAACTCAGCAATATCTTGTCAAAATTTTTAAATTTCTGTAATTTAAAATCAAATAGCAAGTAGAACAAGGATTGTCATATTTTATTTTGCTTCTTGACAAACTATTATTCAAATATTTACTATCTATGAATGAATTGAGATGTGAATAATTAGGTCTCTTTTTCTAAATACCCAGACTTGGGCAAGACTAATTACTTATAGAAGTTATAGATGTTCCCAGGAGTGCAAAAGTGGTTTAAGATATTTAAAAAAATTAAGGAATTTTTTCTTCATGTTATATTAGTTTTCTGGACATATCTCTTATTAGTGCAATTAAATTATTTTTTCATTTTATTTTTATTGGTGAACTAATTTTTGTTATTATCTTCAGGTATGGAGGACCAGACACAAATTTTGTAAATGAAAGATTCACAATAGATTACAACACATATTTAGCTGTAAACCACAGCATAATTATTGGTTATATAGATGCCTGAAATTCTGGTATGCGAGAAGAATTTAGGAACTGTTGAAGTTCAGGATACAGTTATGTTACTAAGTATCTTATAATTAAGAAGTTCATTTTAAAATATGTACATTTATTTATTAATTATGTTAAAATGAATTACTGACTTACATTTAGAAAATTATTACAAATTATATTTTCTTTTAATTTATATATTTATTCTCTTAGTAGTAGCTAGTCATCTTGAGAAATTTCACCTATCCTATAGGTGGTTATTTATTAATATCACTATAAACTGTAATTTTATAGTAGTAATTGTATATACTCAACTATGAAACACTACAATAAAGAAGATCACGCAAGACCAAAATACTCTACAGGAAAAAAATTATAGCTACAAATACAAAATACATGAATTTTGCACTGCAAGAGGTAATTGATTACAAACCAAGAAAGAATGATTTGGTGTCAGCCTGTAGTTGCTTAGTGGTAAAATAAATATCTGTAATATAAATACATAGAATGTAGTAGTTCACTTCAAAATAGTATTGTAAGTTGGATGTACCACAGAGAAAAAGAATTAAAAAAAAAAAACTGTTATATAATATGTACATTTATTTACAAATATTTTTTATTATCTACCTTTACATTAAAAAATACTATTTGTTCTTACTTTACAGTATTATGAAATAAATTAAAATATATGGTTAATAACTAAGGAAGTAATAATTTACATACATTGTTTGATATTATTAACCACAGATCTATGAAAACTTATAAATTATTAATGTTATTGGTAAACACCAATAAAATTTCCATAAATTACAAGAAATAATAAGTATAATAAATCACAGGCATGATTCTTTACTCTGACTATTAAAATATTAAACACAGCATTTTATAACTAGTACCAACTATTTACAATTCATATAAAAAACTAATAGTAATTACAGTAATAAAACATATATTATTGCATGCAAATATTAAACCAGATATTGTACTGTCATAATACTTTATTAAAGTAAAACTATTCTTATTCAATATCACATATTGGAACAGTCTCTAAGCAGAAGTGTACGTACAGTTCAACTCCAACTGAAAATCCAATAAATATAAAATACATCAATAAGCACAAATATCCACCCTGAAACAAAAAAGAAAAAAAATGTTAATTTTTTTCTTTTATCCTCGTAAGATTCAGTTGTTTAGGTGTTTAGTTTTTGAGAACTGTAATAGTAAGCATGGAAAGATACAACATTTAATTTAATTTTTTACAACATTTTTTTAAATTTATACTTGATCTTTTTGCGTGTAATTGTGTGCATGCTTATGTTTGTTTATTGTAATTGAGTTGTGTGAATTTTTAAAGTTTAATTCTACATATTTACATGATTTTCACTGGTAGCCATTGTATAATTATTATTTAAAACTATAAATTTTTGTAATTGAACAGAATTAACTAAATTAAAAGACACAATTATCCTTCTGATGCTAGGATGAGATCAACAATACCAGTCACTGATTTTGAAATAAGTTTATTATCTTGTAAAAATATTGTATTAATAAAATTTGGGAATGAAAGGGCGATATTTGGAAAGTAAAGGACTAGTCAGAAAAATGAAAACTAGGCTTTTGGAACGTTGCATTAGTATAACTTAGTGATTATGAATACTCTTTTTAAAAATTATAAAAGAAAAAAATATAAATGGGAATGAGACCAGGAGATTAGGAGAATATTAGGCAGATTGTATAATGTTCAATATCTTTGTAATGATGTTGAAACCAAATTATTGCTTGTAAAATGTATCCAAGAACAGATATAGATTCTGACCACAATTTAGTTGTGATAAAATGTAGTTTCATCAAAATTAGTGAGATATAGACAGACTAAAAGAAAATAATTTTAAGCTAAAACTTAAATAAATTATAATAAGAGGACTAGAAACTGATATTCATTGCTAGGAGAGAAATTAGTTTGAAAATAAATAAAAGTAAAGCGATGTTATAAAATCTGAATACAATGAGGAACAAAATATTAGCTTAGAACTTAGTATGCTTGAAATGGAAAAGTTACAAAGGGTGAATAAAATCAGGTAGAAATCAAAAGCAGACTGGTATGAGTAAAGATTTTTCATGCAAAAAAAAAGGTCTGTTGTTATTAAATATGTAAATAAGAGTTAGAAAGATATTCTTTAAATTTTTGTGTGGAGGATAGTGTTTTATGGTAGTTAAATATGGGCAATAGGAAAGCAAAGGAAAAGAATAGAAATTTGTGAAATGTAGTGTTTTTAGGAATATGCTGAAAATTAGGTGAATTGATTAAGTACAAATGTTGAGATCTTAAGATAGATATGTGAGGAGAGAAATTTTTGCAAGCATCTTGTAAAAACTAGACTGATAGGATATTTATTAAGACATCCAGACATAATACGTTTGGTTATAGATGGATGTATAAAAGATAAAACAGTAGAGGAAGATTAATAAATAATACAGAAAACTGTAAGATTCAATTATCATGTGAGGATAAAGGTAGCTTAGAACCAAATGAAATGGAGAAAGCATCAAATCAGTTAAAAGTCTCAAAGAAAATACAATTAATATGTGGTGAACAACATGCTTTAACAAATTATTAAAACATGATTATAAGTATCAGTAGAAGTTGCTAATAGAGAGAATGGAAAGGAGTAAAATCCCAGTTGATTGTAAAGGAAGTTTGATCTGTCAGCAGCTCAGTAGTTTAGTTGGAAACATAGGAGAATGGATACACACAGAAACCTGAATTAACAACAGACAACTTTATTATGATGAAAGGTTCTACTTACTACATAACTAAACTATGTGTCAAAGTAATGAAAAAGTAAAGATACATTTTGTAAGAAAATATTTTCTCTTCATTTTCTTGTTTTTTTCTGTAATACAATGACTTCCACTGAAATATTATTCTAAAAGTAAAATATTAAAATTCTATAGAGAGTTAAAAAATCAAAATGACATCTACATTTATTATTTTCTTTGCAAGAGGCAGGTTTATTTTTTGTAAATAAAAATAAACCAAACGTCAAATTTAAAAAAGTTACATGCACTTTTTTTTATATGACTTACTGTTGCTACCATCATATCACATTTCACATGTCAGACATCAATCTATCCACAAAATGATTATTCTGACAAAATTTAACACTTTTGTTGTAACTGAGTAACTATTATAAAATGACTATTAAATTACTCATTTAGCCTGCAGTATATGATATGTAGAAATTGTTATTTTGTTAATACTAAATACAATAAATTCAAATAACAGTTGTATTTTATTGTATTTTAATAATAACATATATTATATGTTCTTACGAGTATAGATAATAACCGCCACAAAATAAATAATGATTTGCCACATAAATGAAAGATACAGCAGCAAGGGACACTTATCCAGGCCTTGCAATTAGTAGGGAGCAAATTAAAAACTCATGCTATCCTTGTGTTCCGTTCTGAGTATAGATAAGTTCAGATATGGTATAAAAGTAGATTAAAGCTTATCATTAAATATGAGTTTGACTGGATAGGTTATTGTTCATACAAACAGTACTAAAATACAACAGACCTGATTAAGTGTCCATAATCTGCCTATTTATACAACTCATGACCACATCTGTGGTGTATTATAGTCAAATTTAAATACTTTTTTTAAAACATATAGTAAAAATATTTTTTTGATTTTCTATTAATGACTACTCACAAGTTTGGTGAGTGTGAATTTGTTGGCTGCAACAACAGCAAACAGTAACAATAGTGTTACAAGTAAAATCACTGTATTATAATCCAGTCCAGAAGAATGAACTTCCATATAATGATGATTTTCATTACGAAAATATGTTGTTTTGATCAACCATGGTAGGCCAAAACAGAAAAGAGTGTCAAATATATTTGAACCTAGAGAGTTTGCCAGAGCCATAGATCCCTTACCTGTAAAAGACAAATGTGAAAATAAATTGCATTCTTGTATAAATCATCTGTATTTCTTATAGCATATTATTGTATACTAGAATTTGCTTCTACAAATGAATACAGTAACAAAAATAAAAAAAAAAATTTAATTTAGACTTTGATAAAGGTAAAGATAAGAAGATGGAAATATTTATCTTCTTTTTTTTCTCTCATGCCTGCAATAAAACTTTCAATAACAAATTAATCAGTAGATGAGTAAAAGAAGTAGATACTGCCTTGCATTTGCGCACATACACACACACACATATATGTGCATGTTGTGAAGTGATGTACAAATTAATAAATCAAACACACACATTTCATAAACTTAAGTGTTTAATGAAACCACATAGCTTTGGTGGCTAATTATCTAAAATGTCTTATAGTTTTCAAATGATAACACATATGATTTTTTTTCACACAAACTTAATAAATTTCCTTTACCTTGTTTAGATACTATAATACTGGATAATGTTTCTGGAATGCACATTCCAGCTGCTATAAATGTTAATCCCATTACAGAGTCTGGAATTTTTAATACGTATCCTGTAAAATTAAGAGAAATATGTTAGTCGTTTAATATCTCATTTTTTTTTACACTAATCAAAATCACATACCATAACATGCAAACAAATGTCAAGGACATTAATACATAATTACTATATTAAAGTTTTCCGTAGCAGTTTTAATAAACAGTCCAGCAAGTTACATACTAACAACAGAATATAGATTATCACAATTTATGAAAAAGAATCCTCATTCTGTTACAGATTATTATTATTACTTTGTCCTCTTTTCTTTCTCTGTGTTGAATGCTCTTGGGGAGATCTCTGCATCATCAGAAAGTATGAGTATATAAATGTTGAATTAAAACGTAGTTAAAAAATTAAAATGTAGAGGGATATTTTACCAGCTCATTCACTAATATATAAAAAGAAATAATATTGATATTTGTTATCTGTTTATAATAATATCCAATACCATTTTTTTCTTCTGATCGCTCATTGTTTCTTTATGCAAAATATTTTTCATTTTTCAATTTTTCACTTGTGCTTTTATTTACGTTTATTTTAATTGAAATTCTAGTTTTTGCATTATGTCATCTTTATCCTTTGATGCTTAATTCTTTTCCCATATAAAAGTTTTTTTACATCTCTATTATTTTTATTTTTATTTTTTTAAAGATACAGTATTTACAAAATATTATGAATGCCATGTAACATAATGTTTATGTAAAGTCACTTGTGTAGTGCACTTTATGAAATACAATTTGTTTGCTTTTTTTCAGAAGAGCTATTAATTTTAAGCTTTGCCCAATTTCACACTACTAGAATATAGTTTAACCTTGGTGCAACATCATAGCTTTATGAAATGAGAAGGACCATTATAATTTTATGTAAATTATAAATTTATTAATACTATATAAATTTCTGACTAAGCTGTGCTAGGTGAACATTATGACAGCTTTTTCAAAAAACTTCGGTAGGTTGTTTGTGTATTTTTATTTCTGATGTTTTTATTCTACCATTATGGGTGTGAATTTTTACAAACCTATACCACACGTAAATTAAATTCAAAAAGAATTGTACCTCATACGCTTCTATTAAATTTGTCTTGTAAATCTAAATATAAAGTTTAACTTTAGATATGCTTTCTGTTTTACAGATAATGTCAGATAAAACATTATTAGATATTTTTATCATTACTGAATGATTTCAAATGATTTTTCAGTCTCTGGTAATATTTAAATTTTTTATGGAAACAATCTATATAAATTATTTTTTTAATGTAAACTAAAAATAAAATAAAATAATGGCACAATTAAACTGCAAAGCAATAAATGCTAAGCATGTACAGTTTATCCATCCAACGGGAATTTATTATACCCATCCAACTTTAAAATGATGATCTATAGAAACTGGTTTATTATGGTAAATAATTTGGCATGTTATCTAAGCTTCACACATTTTAATTTTCCAGAATAATACTCTTTAAGATCTTCCACGGGACACAGAATCATTAAATTGTAAGAGGATCAAATTACCTAGTAAAAAAATTCCTGCGATTGTCTTTTAATTTATTTTTGTTAATCTTATTTTGTAAAGTATTCTTTTCCATTTTTTTTATGAAATCTGTGCATAAGTTTTTTTCTAATATTTCTTGCTTTTTTTAAATTAAACTTTTTTGTAATTTTTTTTAAATATTTTTTAGTTCTTTGTTTTTTGTTAGTCTTTGAGTTTATTGATAAAATTATTTTTCTGTAGCTTATTTCCAATTTTTTTTTTTAGTTACAGTATAACTATTATAATTTTTTTTTTTTAATAAATCTTTGTTTTCATCAGCTACCATACAACAAATTTTATAAAAATTGACATAGCAATTTCAGAATAAAAAAAATGCATTCAACAGCATTTGTACATATAAAATTGTACTCACAGAGCACTACTTCTGGAGGGGAGAATCTTTGTAATTCCTGTCAAGCACGTTCTCACTCCTCCATGACGGTAATACTACCCATTTTCTTTAATTATTTTTCACACAGATTTCTGTTTTATAAACTATTTTATATTCATCACTTTTCAATAATTTGTTGGTCATTCTATCCCAGGCATGACAAATTATGCAGTAGTTCATCTTATGTAGTAGTTTTATTTCATTATCTTCATTAATCTGGAATAAGCACCACCAAACATTTATTTGTCTCCACCTATCAAAAATATAGAATAGAAATATAAAATGTAAATAAAACACTTTTCAGAATTTAGGAAAAAATGAAATCCATAGGAACTAACAAAAAAAATGTTTTATTACTTCTCAGCAAAGATTGAAATATCTATCAAAACTCATAATGAAGTTTAACCAGCTCACTCTAGCTGAGGTATTTTTAGTTATTTTTATCCTAGAGTAGCTGAGGTTGAGATGTACTTAGGACAGTAGCAGATGAATGCAAAATATTTACCAGCAAATTTTAGAACTTTGGAAAGATGTAATAAATGTGTTTTAATCTAATTAGAGTACAGTAATTATTATTTTATTTAGATTACAATTTATTTGATTAATAAATTAGAATCGTTCCTTGTATACTGTTTATTTTCATATGAATCATTTAAATTTTTCTTTAATCAATATAATACACAATTTACAGAGATTTCAGTTTGCCTCAATTTCCTAAATTAAAGTAACTGAAATCTTATAACTAAAAAATCTGTTACAATAATTTTCATTTTTTTAAAACTACTAACCTGAAATCGTGATCATCCATGTTATGAGATAAGATCCTACTGCTATCCAACAAACACTCATTAAAAACGTGAGCATATACAATTTGCGCCAAATCTCTTTTTGACAATCTGGAATAGTGCAAGTCAGCATGATTGTGATAGGTAGTGTAAACAACCACCACATTTTTTTAACAATACTGTTCTCTGATAGCCAACAGCATTTATATCCATAATCTGTTAAAGAAAATACAAAAATTAGACATATACATCGCACTACATTATCTACTAGCTTCTCACCATTCAGAAATTAAGAAATAAAGGAAATTAGAATAATAAATAAAATATACTGAATGCTATATGGTATTTGGTAATTATTTATACCGAAATAGATAATGCACTCCTTTGCCATTTCCTTTACTAAGTTCACCTTATTATCTTCATTCCTATTCATCTTTCAATAAAAATGTTATTCAATTAAACATTCCTTAAAAATAGTCAAAAATATGATCGTTTATGATGAGCAATCATTTATGTTGCATAATAATAAAAATGCTGATGTTTATTTTAACCATATGGAACATCTGGATAAAAATAAATATATTTTATTTTCACATAAAAAAATCCAGAGATTGAAATATTTTGTACACATTAAAAAGTATAAAAAGTCAATTTTTTTATTATTACTGAGCTTTAGAAATTATGTTCCCTAATTAAAATAAAATTCAGTAAAAACACTACTCTATCGCTAAATCCAAAAAAGACTTATTATTAGTGCAAAGTATTTTTAAACTTTTTATTGGTTCCTTGCAGGGATCAACAACTTTATAATTAGATATTTTTTTTATATATCAAGTTGATAATATTTAACAGTATAAAAAATAAAGCAGTCAGTTAGCAAATAACTCATCGAGCTGGTCTAATGGTTAATTAGTCATTGCAAATGAGTTGTTTTACAGCTGATTTTTAAAGTTGAAGGTTCTGAGATTCAAATCCTAGTAAAAGTTTAGTTGCTTTTGTATGGATTTGAATACTAGACAGTGGATACGGGTATACTTTCATGGTTGGGGTTCAATTAACTATACATCTCAGGAATGGTCAGCCTGAGTCTGTACGACCACTTCATTTATGAGGTGTGTGAGAAAAGTAATATGTTTGGTAACACTGCGAGCAATCTGGCAATGCTGTGTCTACCAGTCTGTGCTAGACCAGTTTGTTCATCCCTTCCACATTCTCAGTACGAGTTTCAACTCTGTTCAGCCAACACATTATTATTGACAGCGCTATCAGTGATGTTGTGTTTTTGTTGTGTGTTACGAAAATGGAGCCTCGGAATTTAGAGCAACGTTGTGCAATCAAGTTTTGCGTTAAACTTGGGGAATCCGCGAGTGTGACCTTTGAAAAGTTGAAACAGACCTATGGGGAACATTGCTTATCAATAGCCCAAGTTTTCCGCTGGAACAAATCATTTTTGGAAGGCCAAGAACACATTAAAGATCATCCTCGCTCAGGGAGAACTTCAAAATCTGATGAAAACGTTGAGTGTATGAGGGTTCTTGTGAGATCAGACCGTCGTTTAACAATAAGGATGATGAGTGAACAGTTAAATTTAAACACTTTTACAGTACATCAAATTTTGACAGACGATTTGGACATGCGAAATTGGTGCCGAAAAACCTCACAACGGAACAGAAGGACAATCGAAGAAATATATGCGTTGATCTTCTTGAGAGGATTGACAATGACCAAGAATTCTTAAATCGTGTGATCACAGGTGATGAATCCTGGATATTTGAGTACGATCCTGAAATAAAGCGGCAAAGCAAAGAGTGGCACACTCCGTCATCTCCTCGACCGAAAAAATGTCGAATGAGCAAATTAAAGATCAAACCATGCTGATTTGCTTTTTAACTGTACCCCTACAGAACATTCTTTAGGGGCGCATAAAGAATTTGTTCCTCCAGGACAAACTGTCAACCAAGTGTTTTACAAAGGTGTCCTTGAAAGGCTCAGGAAAAGAGTGATTCACGTGAGACCAGACATTGCAGACAAATGGATGCTTCATCATGACAATGCCCCATGTCACACGGCCATTTCCATCAGGGAATTTTTGACTTCAAAATGCTTTCCTACAGTCCCCCCCTATTCACCTGATTTGAGTCTGTGACTTTTTCCTTTTCCCGAAATTGAAACATGTCTTGAAAGGACATCATTTGGGAACTGGAGAACATTCAAAAGACTGTGACCAACCAGTTAAAAGCCCTACCAGTTGAAGCCTTCCAGTGCTGCTACCAGACATTGGAACAACGACTCCGCCGGTGTATAGCTGCCCAAGGGAACTACTTTGAAGTGGATAATATTGTTGTTTGAAAAAAATAAAAACTTTGGTAAGTAAAAAGTCAGTCTCATTACTTTTCTCACACACCTCGTGCATGTCATTTATATCATCCTCATCTCATCGAGCCATGGGGGGTTGTTTATTGTGTTTCCTGTTTAGCCTCTGGGAATCACAGTCTGGAATTACTTCAGAGGATGAATAAGAATGATATGTATGAGTGTAAGTGAAGTCTAGTTCTGTTCAGTCTAAAGTCAACCATTTCTGAGATGTGTGGTTAATTGAAACCCAACCACCAAAGAACACCAGTATCCATGATCTAGTATTCAAAGCCGTATAAAAGTAACTGCCTTTACTAGGATTTAAACATTGGAACTCTTGATTTTGAAATCATGATTTGTGAAAACATGTTCACCGCTAGACCAACCCTGTGGGTCTATTGTTCACTACTTGAACAGATGTAACATACACATTAGGAAAATAAAAAAAATTTTTTAAAAATAAAGTAGAATAAAATTAGTTAAGAATATTCATCTTAAAAAAAATACCCTTTTCTTGTTCTTGATCCTCTTCTATATTACTTGAATTTTCATCTTGTACAATACCATTGTATACATGGCCATTGGCTGAAATAATTTATAAATAAAAAAATTAATATTTTGTTTAAATCATAACATAATTAATATATCGTGTATCACATCAAGCGAAACTTTCATTTGCTAGGAAAAATTAAGACAAACTATAGAAAAATTTTGATCAAAGCAAATTAATTTTGTACTTAGTAAAAAAGAGAAGTAAGTGGTTGTAGTTCATATTAACACAAATTTGGTAAAAAAATTACTCTTCTTAAAAGCTTATTAATAAAATTGTTTAAAAATAAAGGATTATTACTGTTTAGATAGTCCTTTAATTTTTTATCAGAGTTGCTTTCTCTGAAACTAATGTTGATCATTATACAATAGTCCATGCGGTTAAAAAAGTAAATATTTCATTAATAAACATGTATATTAAATGCACTTTGGTCTGCCTGCTTGTCATACTGCATCAATGAACCTCTTCACTTAGCATTTTCCTTTATATGTCCAACATGTCATAGTTTTTGACCACGGTTAATATTTAGAAATAACTTGTGTTTTTTTTTAATTCTGATCTTTTACAAGTACTTTGGTTATATCATCTAACAGAAGAACAGAATTTTTTTGAACGTATTGATTCTTGTTAAATAAAGGTTTTATTCAAATCAATACGTCCGAGTAATTAGCAATACATAACCCGTGTTAGAAATGAGGTGTATTAGTCAAATAGATTAAAATAGAATTCCTATATCATTTGCCTGACAGGATTGAGGAAAACAATGAGAAAAGTTTTATCACAAATACATAAATAATGAATAAATAAAAAAGAGAAGTGGTGAATATTAAAACAAGAAAATAATTATTTCATAATAAAAATGGTAAAAAAAAATGTGAACATTGTAAAATAAAATTTGAACAGAATTCAGTAAGCATTATGTAAGGGTCAATTGAAAAATATCTGATACAGTTAAATATTTTTAATGTTCAAATACATTTAAACAAGGATGTAATGAAAATAAATTTATTTAATTAGTACTAATTCAAAATTTAACAGTCAAGGAGCAATATTGTTTTTATAACAGGAAGTCGTATAATTTTAAACAAAATCATCAGAATTGAATTAAGATGAAAAAAATGGCAATGAAAGTGTAATAAGGCTATTTCCAAAACAATTATATTACACTTCTCAGCTTGGGTAAAGAGTTGCACTGCATAATGTGAAAAACATTCTTTTGTTTGGTTTGACAAAAATGGATGTTATTTTTTAGCAATCAGTCTAGATAATTTATGATCACTTATCCAGATATTGATCTAATCAGAAAACTCATCCACAAAACTAATATTAATTAAAAAATATAATATTTTCAAGTCTTTATTAGTCATTTTCATAAGGGATCTAAATCTAAAGGACATATCTATCAACTTTAAAAATATTTTCATTTAATAAATATATATTTTATTCAATCTTTATAAATCCAATCTTTTTAAATACTTCTTTGTTAAAATGTCCAATTTAATGAACAAAATATCATACAAGCAAACTATTAAAAACTTTTTTCATTAGTTTTTAACCTTTTACATACACTCATTTACATAAGTAGCATTTTTACAATCAAAAAAATAACAATAAATGATACGATAATAATCCACAGCTAATAATGATAAATATACGTATAACATTTATACCATACTTTTTTTTTCCATCAAAGGCCATGTTACAGGATCTTCCCATATATCACCAACTGTTTTTTTTGTAAATCTGATGACACATGATTTAAATTTTTCTCGGAAGACATCATTGTAATGCATCACTGAAAAAAAAAATAAAAGTGATATTTATATAAATTATAAACAAGATAAGGAGAGATCTACTCATGATTTGTTTCCACTCTTAACTTGTTTTCTAAACTTGCACTATTGGTATCAGTTTCTTTTAAGGCTATGAGATATGTTGATTATCTAAGATGTAAGGCGCCACTACTAAAGTTAGCTTTTCAAAGACTGGCAGTGCATTAAACAGCAAGACCAGAGTGAGGGTGTAACTTATAATGATGATTGCAACCGGCAAGTTTATGTTTTAAACACAAACATTACATAGTTATGTAACAATAAAGTCAGTTCAGTTTTTCCTGGTAAGCATAACATGATAAATACACCATGAGCAAGAAGTACAAACAACTTTAATATACAGGAAAGGATGAAAGACTGAATTATATTATGAAATTCCATTACAATAGTGTATGCTTAAACACCATTATCTTTTATACCATTCATCTCATTACCTCACTTCACTTTCTTCTAAATGAAATACTTATTAAAAATTTAAATAGTGAGAATAATGTAATACGCTTATAGGACTAAAATACAATTGATAACAATCAACAACATATCTTTTTACCAAACTACAATAGAGAAAATACTAAATAATTTGCTTTATATTCCAGGGCAGTATGCTCTAAAATGCTTACTGAAACTTATATACCTGTAAAATTAATTTATGTATTAACACTTACACAACAAAAATGTGAAATAAAAACATTTCTTAAATTTAAAAGGTTTCTTCAATAAAAAAAAGTTGAATTAAAAGTTTATATAAAAATTAAAATTGCATGAAAATAAATTACAAACGTACTGACTAGATAGAGAGTGTAGGTGACCACCATAAACAGAGCTTCATACCAATAAATTAAACCATCTTGAAGCACAAAACATAAGATGAATAGTGACACACAATATGCTAGGCTATCACGAATTAAAGGCCAGGAATCCAATTTGATTGCCTGTTAAAAATTAAATTACATGATTGTAGAAAATAAATTTATTTTTAAGTAAAAATGTATTGTTTTTTGTTTTTTTTTTTTTTTGTAACATAATTTGAGTTGTAAACAACTTATAGAATGTATATAAAACTGTTAATTAACCTTATTTTAAAACAATCTTTTAGAACTACTGATTTACAATTTTAGTTGCTTTTTCATACATCTTCAATGGCTGGAGCTGCTGATCTTCACTTAGTGTTAGTTGAGGGATGCTCAGGCCTTAATTACTCTCTACTCACAACAAGCTAGAGTTATATTTGATGACTGGACCCCAAGAGATAGAAAGTTACAAAAAAACTGCTATACTTTGTAAGAAAGAAGCATATCTTCACTACTTATGTATCTAAGCCTCTCTGTGGTATAAACTACTGTTGATGTAAATATGCCAAAAAAGTTTGGGGAAGATGTTAATTTATAAACCTAATAATCCATTCTCAAATTCGTTATCTTGAGGAAGGTCCTATTTTTTATTATGGGATTCGGACCACCGAGAGGTATTTGTCTTGCACCGGTTTAATTTGAGGTGAATTTCTGTGCAGCATTTTCACTCCTTGAAATAACAAGGGCTTCAAGCCCTTGACAGAAAATGTTTCCAAATTATTTGGGGCCAGTCTGTTTAATTCTGGATGTTCCTAATTTGTTTGGAAAAATTCACTAGAGAAACAAATCTGGAGAGACTAAGTTAGATTTTTGGGAGTGGACAACAAGCTGTATGGATGAAATGTCTTTGAGAATATTTGTTTCATTTTCACAATATGTTATAAACAATAAATGATTTATTCAATATTTATTATGATATATTTGAATAAATCAATATAATAAATATTTGTGATATGAACTTTATTGTCTTTTTCTTGATGGGATTTGTTCTTGTTTTAGGCCATCAAAGACCACGCAGCTGTGAGGCTTAATGTTTAATATTTAATAAAATTATGAAACCATCGATATGATTAGCCACCCCTGTACTTTAATATTTCTGATGTTATTCACAAAAAAAAATCTAAATTTAAGCATAATTTTTGCAAAGTTAGGTTTTTGAAAATGATTTTGAAACAAAAACTGAAATTTAAGATTTCAAAACTTTTAATAAGATTAATAAATATTTTTTTTTAATAATAATAATTAAATGAGGTTAATTTTTGAAATGATGATGCCTGAACTTAATAGGAAAGAAGTAATCTTGAAACAGGGAACTAGCCTGGAGATTCAGTCAAACTTGTTGAATTCAGGATTGTTTAACTTCTAGCATTGAGCTGGTTAATTTCTGAAGTGTTATTTATATGATGTGTATTACAGTAATAAACAGAAGGTTTAAAAAATTGTAATACATATTTGTTATGTAAGCATAAACAAAGTTATCTTAGCTTTAATAATTTACCTTAACTTTATTTTTTATGTATACATAACAAAGGAGAAAATGAAAGTGGTAGAAAATGGCATGATAATTAACCAGAAAATTATTGCCATTCCGGAAAGTTTGTAGTGCATTATAATGTGAGTTATGTCTGTGCCTTACCGTCATTATAGGCAGCAGGTATACTGACAGATAAAGAAGTGAACCTCACTCAAAATTTTAAGATCCCTGATCTCTTCTAGAACTTATTACAGAGAACTGTGATAATATGCAAATTTGTTGGGAAGATTTTATTTCATCAATAAAAACTTATTTTGTGAAACCAAATAAGGTTATAGATTACAATTAAATTTGGTTTTTCTAAATTACACTTCACAATTCTTCATGGTGCCTCTCAAAATCCACCACCAAAGGCTCTTTCACCAAATCCAAAGATAAGGCCTGTGTTGTTAAAAAAAAATTCACAACTTATATGAAATAAGAATTTTGAAAAGTTAAAAGAGGTAATAAACTTTAGTTATATAAATAAAATAATACTTTATTCAAATAATTATGAAATTTTACACCATACAGACAATGTCAGGAACAGTTATTATATTTGCTGCATACAGGTAACAAAAAGAGCTCATCCAGCATTTGCATGATAGGATTAAGAAAAACTGTGAGAATACCCGCAGATCTTTCTGTCCCTCTGTTAAACGAGTATATAAATACATGCTCAAATAATTTTCATTAACTACTTCTCAATTATGAAATATTTTGTACTTATTTTTTAGATTTAGTAACTTCATATTCATTTATCTACAAATTATCTTGTGTGTTTATATTTTAAATAATAATTATAATCTTTAATCAGATTAATGTTTACTTTATGATTGTATATTTTATGGTACAATTATGATGAAGGTTTTACCACTGTGGATGCATTATTGTTTCTCTTGATCTATTCAAGCTGGGGCAGCTTCTTTTGTTAGATCACAAAATAAAAAAACCGTTAACAAAAAAGAGATGATCTATTATTGTTCACATTAACTTGTTATAATATTTATATAAAAATACAGCGATGCAAATGTGTAAAGATAATAAACAGAGACTTTACTAATTCAGTAATAAACATACCTTAGAAATAGCAAAAACGCTACATAAACCAGGAACAGCTAATATATTAAAAACTGCACTTCCTATAATTGTTCCTACTCCAATATCTCCTCGTGTCACAAATGTTCCCACAAAATTAACAAATAATTCTGGTGATGATGTTGCTGCAGCCAGCAGTGTTGCCCCAGCTACATCTCCTGTGAATCCAATTTCTAGAAAAAAAAAGTAAAAATAAAGAATTGTACATTATTATATTGTTATGATAATAATATTTCTTATTATTATGATAATAAAACATTATGTTGAAAAAGAAAAATATGCTAGGATCACTAAGATAGGAAAATAATATTGCTTGATATCTTGTCATAGCAGTGCTATAAATTATTAGGTGTTTCGGAGTTACTGGAAAAGGATTATTATAAACAAATATAAAGTAAATTAATCAGTCATTATTAATTTATTTTATATTTGTATATAATAATCCTTTTCATATGACTCAAAAATATACTAATTGTAGCACTGCTAAGACTAGATATCAAGTGATATTACTTTCCTTTTCATATGTAGTAGGGAAAATAAGTACAGATAACACTGATAAACACAACTTTTGTTTCTTAAGATTTAGTGCATGAAACCAATCTGCTTTTTAATGCTGAAAATGAATCTGAAGTCGGAATTTTTCCATTACCCTATGTTTATAAAAATTACCAAATTTAAATTTTGAAGATTGTTAATAAAATATGATGTACGTTACACATGTTTTTTTTATTTTATATGATTCTTTTCGTTTTAATTATTTCTGTTTAGCCTCCAGAACCACTACAACGTATTACTTCAAAGAATCAACAAGGCTGATATGTATGAATGTAAATGAAGTGTAGGCTTGTACAGTTACAGGTCAACCTGAGATGTGTGGTTAACTGAAACCCAACCACCAAAGAACACCAGTATCCATGATTTAGTATTCAAATCCGTATAATTACTTTATGTTTATGTGCTCAATACCTATTTTTAACTCCAGTTGATAATAAAGAGCTTGTGAACTACTTCTGAAAGAATCTTTTCTAACTAAAGTAAATAAATTGAACAAATAAAATATATTCTTAAAAAATATGTTAGCTTTTCAATGAAACCATAGAATAGACTTGTTCACTTGGTGTGTTCTTATTATATCATTTATTAACAAAATAATGTAATATTTGCATAATTTCATTTTTGTGTAAAGAATATTGTGTAATGTAAGAAGGAAAAATGCAGTTTTATGGATCATCCAACCATTTACCATTGTCACTATTAATGATGTTTTTAAATTTTAAAATTGAACTTTTCTCCTCTCTTTAGCAAAATAGTTATATGTAATCTTCACTTCCTCAGAATTTATTTTACAAAAATGTGAACTGAAGAAAATAAAAATAAAATTTTTGTTGGATAATTAAAAAAGATTGTTACTGAATTCTATCTGTTTAAAAAAAAATAATTATATTTTATATTTATTTGGGTTTATAACATCTATTATAATTTTATATCTTGTTATGGGAATAATATTTACTGCTTCTATTAGTAGTAACTTATAGTAAGAAATTTACCATTCCTGTGTGAAACTGGTCACTTATGTTTGTCTACTTTTACTTAATTTACTTTTTTATTAATATTCACTCTGTTTTTTTGGGTTACAATATATGTAAATCCATCTAAACAAAGAGAACAGTTAGAAGTAAAATAAATTTCTCCTATTGTCATTTTTAAATTAATTTAATTTAAATTTATTTAATTTTTTGTGATTTTTTTTAGATATTTTATAATATCCAATTAATTGCATTCTACTACATTCAGTCTAACACAATAGTTTACCTACAAAGGATGTGGCAGTTACCTCTCTATTTTTACGTTATAAATAAACTAAAATAATTGTTACTATTTATGATAAATAAATAGCAATGAATATTATTAAATAAAGGAACATTTTATATATTTACCCAAATATTTCTTGTATGCATAGTAAGGTGCCAAATAGGGCATAATCTTTTAAGTTTAAACCAGTAATATCCAGTTTTTATGAGTATGTTAACATAGTCAAAAAATATATATCACTGTTTATATATTATATAATTGATTTCTTATTTTTTTAAGACAATTAAGATTATTATTTTATTATATCTGTGACTGTAATATTATATATCATCATTTAATGTATAAAAAAAGTTCTTACTTGAACAGACTATTTTGATGCTGGCTATAAAATAATCATCACATACTTTGGCCAGTAAAATATACAAATAAATTGAAGACATAAAGGAAAATATTAATTGACCCGGTTTACCACCAGGAATTGTTACTTGTGGAAATTCCAAAATTGCTGGTCTTGTACAGTTTTCTTCTTCTTTTCCTTCTACATCACTAAGATCACTACCGTAATCATTAAGGAGCATTCTTCTTCCTAAAAATAAAAATATTAACAAAATTCATCAATTATTCACACTTTTTTTAAAATAAAATATTGTAATTTAATTATCAGTTAGTATCCCATAACAACTACGGTAAATTAATGATTTTGTAGAAAAGTACCATTTTTAATCACCCATATTAACTTGTGATGTTTCCATTTATAATAATAAACACCTTGCTTGAAAATACTTTGAAAAAGAACCAGAACACCTTCGTTCACTAATTAACATGAATAAAATTCACAAAGCAGTTATCATATTATCAGTTTTAAGATTATTTTAATGTTTATGAAATCAAGATATATCTTAATTTTTAACTGTGGTTATTTATTAATTACTACATTTCATAGGTTAAAACTACCTTTATGATTAACTTCTTTTTATCAGAGTGCAAAGAGACAGAACCACATTTATTAAATACTGGATGGTTTTTAAAACTCATTTTATAAATTTTTCGACTGATGCTGATGTTCACATCCTGGCATTAGTTGACATAGCTTTTTTCTTTTTTTTTTTTTATAGATAAATATTTAGAATATGATCAAATAATGTGTTGGATTTGAATTACATCATTAATTTGTAACTGTTGTATACTTTTTCCTATGTTTGTTTATTTTATATTATTCACTTGTGATGCTATGTTCTTTATATTGTGCATCTGCAGAAGTCCAATGTTATTAATGAGTATTTGTAATTTATATCTGTGACTGGGTTGCAATGAAGATTGTTTAAAACTGTCAATTATAAAATAACAAATCGTGACAAATTTATTAAATATAATTTTTTTTTTTAAATTCATTTCATAACATTTTTACTCATTCTTACATATATCTACAGTGATTGGATTAGTATTGCCGTTTTCCCGCTTTTTTTATTGTTTTATAATTTATAAAAAAATATATCAATAACTTATGTAAAAAAATTTCATGAAATTCACATAAGATCTGGTTTAGTTTTCATTACATTCTTCTAATTTATTAATTCTTTAATTTATGTGCTATGTTTCAAACTAGGGTAATAGATCCCCTCACATTTGTTAAGAGAATTAATATCTTAAACACAAGAAGTCTGAATATATATATCTAATAACTCGCATAGTATTGTAAATTTTTGTCAAAATACATTATCAAACCACTAACTGGGTTTATTGATTTATTTATGGCAATTATTATTGCAATTATAAATCAGGCCCTTTATAATACATTAATTTTATCTTATCTGCTACTTATAAGGTAAAATATTCTTTTGGAACTTTATTAGTTACATAAATCATAAGAGAAATATTAATTTCAAAATTTCATTAATAATTTGAAATTACTCTACACAAAATAATAATTTTAATAAAAAAATGCTGATGAATGATAATAACATTATAAATTACAGATCATCATAGAAGTATGATTATGAAAATAAATTATTAAACCCCTCTATTAAGTATAATAAATATTACCTGCAGATTCAAGTTACAAAATAAATTAAAGCAACAAAATATCAACCACAAAAAATCACAGTCCACTTCAAAAGACTCATCTATTTCAATATTTTACAATTGAATTAATAAATTTATGATGTACTTGTCTTAATATTCTATTAAATTTTTAATCAGGAAAAGGACTTGATATACAAATGGCAAACTTTAATTGCCTATCACTAAAATAATAACACTTTGTAATTAAACTCATTTATTGGGTGGGAATCACTACTTACATCACTAAAAATTATTAACAGTGATTGGATAAAAAAATTACAATGAATATTACTTTAAAATTTATGTTAATAAGAAACATACAAAGTAACACAAAATAATAAGATTATAAAATAGGATACAAAAAATATCACATGCATTTTTTGTTTTTTTTTTTTCTATTTGAACTGGAAATCTCCATCAGCACTAAAACGAATGGCAAATATGAAAAATGTACTCTCAAAAAAAATGTTCAACCAACAAAAAAGATCTATTGAATTAGAACAACATTTAGGAGTGAGCAAGTAGTTGAATATGCAATAAAAGAATTAATTAGGTTTAAAAAAAAAAAATTGTCATAAATGTACAAATTATTAAACTGCAGTGTAGTCGTAAGTAGTAGTTATAAACATAATATTAATTGCAGATAATAATTTGGTTTGTAAGATCTTGGCGGTTTAGTTCTTATGCCTTTTGATGAAAGGAAAGGAAGACGCAACTGCAACAAGGCCTTAGACATCTCCTTAATTACTTGATTGCTGAGGAACCAGTATGACGTGAGTTGAATTTGATAGTGCTACTAGCCAGGCTGGATATATGAATGTCAGTTTAAGAGTACCTACAACACATGGATTTTCAACCAAGCTTTGACTGTGCTCTAAAACTTTTTGTTTGAACTGTATTAATTGAACTTATTTATGATAAGTTGTAAACTGTAATTCATCTGCTCCATTATGCAGCCTTAAGTATTTTAAATGAGAAAAATCCAGTTTCAACTACACAAGCATAACAATCAAAGTATAGTAGAACACTGATACAACTCAATCTATGAATGAATTCTGAATTGTATGCGTACTTTTTTAAGAGAACTTAAATTTCATTATAATATAAAAACTCTTTTCCACACTTTAATTAAATAAGAACTTATGATATCAAAATCATAGAAAATATAAATTTTGAGTGTTTTGTGAAGTATTTAAGATATCTTTTATGATAAAATAGTTAATGTGTTGAGAAAAATAGTTTTTCTTAAGAAAACTTTTATTATTCTCCATCAGTCAATACGTATCAAAACAATGAATAGAAACTGGATATCAAATTTAAAAAAATTTATCAGGCATTCCTTTTATGCTTGTAATGCTACTAATTTTATTAATTATCATTCATAAATTTGCAAAATTATAAAAATAGAATAAAATATCTGAGTGTGAATATATTATTTTAAGATAAATATTCCCAACTTAATTTATGTTCTGAGAATGAGCAACAATAAACAAATAAATGTATTATTCAAGTGATATGAATTTATTTTTTAATTTATTATAATGGTTTTTTAAACGTACATATTGTAATGAAAATTGCAGTTAAATTTCTATTTCAAGTTCATTGTATATGAACATAATAGTAAATGACTGAATAAATGAAAACTGAAGTTTAAAATCTAATCTCAGACTTTAAAAATGTAAAATATTATTTTATATCTTCAAAACTTACTATGTAATAAAAATAAATTCAGGTCTGCCATTGTATGAAAACAAAATAATTACATGGTTAATTCTGGAATAAAATGCTCATGTTATCAATGTAATTTTGTTATTTGAGTTTTATTAATGTCATAAGTAGAAATAGCTAGAAACCTAACAAGACAAACAGCTCAGTTACAATTTGGAATACAGCCTGCAATGAGACAATCATTTTTACATAAACTGAAACAGTTACAAAATAATTAATAGGATTACATAAAATTAAAGCAACTTATTTTCATTATTAAATCATAAAGCTCTTCAATCTCTATCTATTTATTCTTTATGAATTTTTTTTTTATTTAAAAAGAAAAAAAAATTTAAATATTTTTTTAATATCTTAAATATTTATCTCATTACTAATGTTATAAAAAAATTATTTTATTAAATATTGTTAATATCTTAATATAAAATGTACACAGAATTTTTGTTTATGTCATTTACTACAGAGGCATGTATGTTAACTAAATCAATTAAAAACAAATGAAATAAAGTTACTTGTACTGTATAAAACTGAAACAAGGAAAATAATAAAAATTAACCAAAAATATATTCAGAAGAATTGAGAAAAAGTTATGTCTGGTATAAGGTATTCAGATTATATTTTATTAGAAATGGTAAAATAACATGGTGTCTGAGATCTTAGTTAGAAGAAAACACTGGAAAGCACCTCTTAGTGCTATAAAAATACCAAGAGATTGGCAAGAACTGTTCATAAATTTGCTTATGGAATAATATCATCATATTAGGGACTTATTTTTTATTACTGGAGATTTAGTGTGAACCCTGGGAAATACTTCAGTATTCATTATACAGACTGTAAGATGTGGATGGACAAAGTAGTTAGATTGCATGTATCTACCTAACATACCTCATTGATGTAAAGAAATATTTTTTGCTATAAAATAGAAGAAAAACATAGAGAAAGGCAAAGGATTATACTAAACATATATGAAATTTTCCTTTGAGATCCATGCACCTGACTTACAGGAAGCATACACACTCACTCTCTCTCTCTCTCTCTCTCTCTCTCTCTCTCTCTCTCTCTCTCTCTCTCTTTCTGTTCATTACACTAGATATTAATATTAGATTATCGATATTTCTACTAATAATTCCTATTCTGAAAAATAAGGATGACTTGTATCTACTTCTGAATGCTTTTAAACTAGTAAAATTAATGCAGTATTATTTGTTATTTGTAATTAAAAACACAACATACAAATTTTTATTATATTTATTAAAATACTAAAAGAGCAGTGTAATATTATTTCATCATCTTAAATGATTTTTTTAAAGCCGATGTTCTTGGTTAGGATAGTACAACATTGTTGTCATTCATAAAACACATTCTTTCCAAGTACCAAAATGGAGCTTGGTTTCATACTAAAGAAGTCATTTGATAAAAGAATGAACCTAGTTTAAGGAGGTTAGACTATAAAGCTAGACAGAGGAAAATAACTTTGTTTCAGAAATGATAATGAAAATTCTTTCTAATATAAAAATGTAAATAGTTTATTTACCAATAGAATAGCATATAGCAAATTACAATACTCCATACATAGTAATGAAAATGGAATTATCATATTTTACACCATTGAGATGAAACTTCTTGGTATGTCAAACAATAAAACACCAAACCATGAAGAGGAGTGGGAGAGAACAACTAATGTGATCTCCCACTATGTACATTGTTAAATTTTTTCTTTTCTTAAAGGTGATTTATCATTTATTATGCAATTTTTTTACCAGCAAAAAAAAATTATATAATATTTGTTTATCTAATCTTACAAATATAGGTCAAACTTACTTATTTTATTGTAAACATAATAAATATTTCATTACTGTTTTAATCATTTCTAATTTATTGGATGTATCAAAGGTCCCTTTATTATACATTTTCAAGCCAATTAATCTCACAGCATTTTTTGACCGACTATAAAAACTTTAAGATTAAGAATAATGACAAAAATACTAGTAAAAATATTGGAAACTAGAAGGAAATTTATGGATATCACCTAAAATGCCAAAATATCCTTAATTATATTTTTCAGCAAAGAATAAATAAAAAAGGAAAACGGCTTTCAGTACAGCTGTTAGATCCACTTGTAAAATAATTTCTTTTGCAGTTTTACAGTTAATGAATATAGTTTGTTTTATTAAGGAAGATTTATTAAGCCATTAATTAATAGATCAAGGTTTATAACTTTTTTAATAAATTACCTTCTCTATTCATCATTGCGAAAAAATATATTCCAACTTTATTACATATACGAGTATACTTGCATATTTTATAATGAACAATAAATATTTTATCATACTTTTTGTAATCATTCATTGTTTCTCTATATTTTTACATGCATTTTCACCATAATAATATCGATCAAATTACTTGTTAGCTTATTGAGTGGCTGAATAGGTTACTACCTTCAATTTTGGTTTCCTGAAATGTCAGAATCTGCCCAGACTCAACATAAATGATTTGCTAATATTAAAAGACATAATTAGATCCAATCATTTAATTGTTAAAAAAATGTGATAGGAAATGGAAATGATTCCAAATCTTGTTATGTGCTCTAAAACTGTCAGGACACAGAATAATTATTTCAGTACACACCAAGATATAATGGATTTCCTGTTTCGTTTCTGTTGTTGTACATACTGATCGGCAAGCTCAATAATGCCCTTCTGGATCTATTCCAATTCTCTCTCTCTGTGAGGATTTTAGATGTGCATCTGGTTAGGCTGATCTATAAAAATCCTACCTGGCTTATTATTCCAAGAAAAAATATTTCCAGAAAGAAAGAAAAATAAACAATTACCATTGTTGATAACAAGCATGATACATAGGAGTGGTTAGTCTACAATGATGTAGCTCCCTCTTACAACAGGCATCTCCTTCAACTTGTTTTGTACGCACGCATGTATGTAAAAATCACAAAATTTATTTGTAAAATTTTCTTTACGCTTTTTATAAGTCAGTATAAAAATATTTTTTATAAAATTTTCATTAAGTAATTTTAAATGTATATGGATAAATACAAAGATCTAAGCAGAATAGTTATTTAAATAAATTGGAAAACAAGAAAATACCCAAAAATTGTTTACAAAAATGTTTTACCAAAAATTTAAAATCAAAGTCATGGTCATTTTGTCTAATAAAAAAAATCATTACTAAACACAATAGAACTATTCATAAAAATGTTGTTAATACAAGTAAACTAATAAAAAAGTAGAAAAAAATGAAAGATGATATTAATATGTGAAAAATAAAGTTCTATTAGGTAGATTTCATAAGAAATTAGGTAATTTCAAAAGAAATTGTAATGGGTACCATGGATCGACTACTGGAAGATTTTGACATATCTTCGTGTTTCACATCCCCCAGACCCCAAAACAGTTCAAAACAGTCAGTTCAAAAGTTTATATATACATATATATATATATATAAACAAAGGAAAATAACTCAGAAAATTATAAGAGGAACCAAACGACAAGCCCAAAAAAACTTGATTCAGCAAATAGAAGAAAGTTCCAAGAAAACTAACTCCCGAGACTATTATAAAATTTTTGGTCAGGCTCTTCAAAGATATGAATTTGTCATGAGAAAATGGTATGAAATAAATCCCAAAAATATAAAAATGGGTACTAAGAAAAACTCCATCACACTAAATTGCCTAGGATTTGCAGATGACCTCGCTCTTTTAGCAAATAATATTCAAGAAGCCAAAACACAAATCATGAGCCTTCAAAACTTAGCACAAAAGATAGGGCTTCATATCTCTTTCGAAAAAACTGAATTAATGGCCATAGATCCTCTGGTAATAGAGCACTACGGTAAACAATCATAAAATTAAAATGGTAAAACAATTTAAATATCTAGGGGAAATAATAACTTATAATTTAAATGAAAAAGTGACATGGCAAAACAGGACAAATAAAATGATTAAATCCCAAAAATTAACTTGGTCAACGTATAACAAAAAATGCCTTTCTGCTAAAACAAAACTTAAACATTATAAAACTGTAGTTCAGCCAGAAGTCACCTACAGAAGCGAGACCCTTTTCAAAATCAATCAGAAAAACCGAATTGAAAAAATTCTGAAAATAGAGAGGAGAATTGTCAGAACATGTATCAATAAAAAACACCAAAAAGAAGGCCAATGGTGGATTGTGCCAAATGAGGTGGTGTATCGAGAAATAGAGCCTGTTACTGATACTATGCGAAAAAAAAATCTCTTTCTTTGGTCATCTCATAAGGACACCGGAAACAAGACTGTCAAGAAATATCATTGAAAAGCTAGAAGTAGGATCGATCAAAGAAATTAAAGAAGATATGAAAGAATTGGGAATTTCCCTGACTGACCTACAGAATAAAACTGGAAAAATTACAAAGCTAAAAGACAAAAGCATTAGATTTAAACAAAAGACAGACAAACGACAAAATACAACAAAGAGGGTGGGTGTTTACGGATGAAGAAAAGAAAGCAAGATCTGAACGGATGAAGAAATACTGGGCAGCTCGGAAGAGTAAAATAACACGCTTTTCTCAGATAAGATCCAACTAAAACTGACTTAAGTGGTTCCATGTTGGCCGTAAAAGCATAATAATAATAATATATATATATATATATGTATATTTCACTTTCTTGTGGACACGATAACTGCCATAATTTTGCACTTTCAAATTGATACATAAATTATAACTACTCAAAATCTTTTGTTCATTAATGGGCAAAATTGGATTATGGGGGAGGAAATGGGGGGCTTTTTTGAAAAAACAAAATATTGCTATAACTTTCTGATTAAGTAAAATATTGAATTCATTTATAGTTCCTACTATTCTTTGGAGAAGAATAGGGCCTAAAAATTATTTAAGTAAAGTTTTCTGATGACACCAACCATTGGCCCAGGGGATGGAAAAAATGGGGGTTTGAAGACAAAAACATCATACCTCCCTTAATAGTCACAGTATTGAATCAGTTTAAAGTGGTCGTTAGTCCTCTAAACATTATTTAAAACTTTTTTCTGAAACAATTTTTGATATGATCAACCCTTATGGCAAGGGATGACCAAAATATTGCTGGAATTGTAAGAAGATGGGGCTTGTCGTATGCTAAACATGTGAAACTTTTTTCGCATGCAACCATTGTTGTATTGAGTAAATTTGGAGTTTTTCTTAACTTTAAGGTGGAAATCTTTTTTATCCCCTACTTAGCACCAGTGAAATCTACCTCTGCCTTCCGGCATGCTGTAAAGGATTTTTTTAATTTATGAATCAATATATCTAAAACTTTTAACTTCTGGATTCATTATTTTAAAGTTTCAGGATGTTTGGCCCTGTATAATTTTAAAAATAATTTTGCATTTACTTATACATACCAATGAATTGGTATGCAACTAAAGAATTTACAAATTCTTAAAGAGTTAAGAAACCCTTTTTCAAAAGCCTCCAAAGATTAAATTTGATTTTTAATACATATATATTCATTTTGTGTGTTTCTCCTTTTTTACTTTATTGAAGTCAAGTTTATATCTTATTATCTATGCTCATTATCCATAGATTTATTTTATACTCTTGTAACATTATTTTGTTCTAAGGTATCCACATATTATTTTGTGTCCACAAAACTGATTAGGTATAAAATAACAGCTATAAATTTTGGAAAAGAACTTTCATAAAAACAAGAAATAATTCACTAATGATAAATAAGAATGGTAATAATTCTGTTGTATCTTACCTGCATTTGAAGTGATGTCAAGTGACACCTTCTTTTGTTGATCCACTTTCCAGTAGTATACAGCAGTATTTATAAACATAACTACGATAGGAATCAATATCAGGAATGAGGCTGGCCTCTGCCGAATTTTTGAAAGACACTTGTCCCCTTGGTCCCATTCCCGCATCGCACTTAGATTTCTAAAATTAAATAAATAACAGAATTTATACTGCGCACTGATATTCATGACAGGTTTATTTTTTATTTATTATTTTTGTTATCTGTTTGTCTTTATTTTTTGTATGATATAGGTTGAAATTATGATCTAATATCTAATCATTGTTGTCATTAAATTTGTTAATTCTACAACCAGTCGAACGAAAATCCAAAATAATATGTACTACTCCAACTAAGTCAGCTAGTTGAAAATTACAAATTCTGTTGAAGAAATAAGGGATTTCTTAACGCATACTCTCATTTAAACAATACATGCTATTTTAAATATTTAAATATATATAATAAAAAAAGAAATTAAACTGGAAAATGTCTTCTCGGGCAATTTTTTTTTAGTTAGCTAAAATTTTGTTTTTATTAAACATTACACTTCTACTTTAATTTTAGACATAACCTTTCTCTTGAAACTTACATAGGGTGGTATTTTTTTATCTTCAATAGTAATATGTTACATAGCTTATTCCTGACTTTTCCTTCTTGCTAGTTTTGTCATGTTTTAAAAATTATATTTTTGTTCAGTTCAGGTTGTTTTATCCATGGAATTATTTTCATTTCACCAAATTGTATTTCATTACTACTTATAATATGTTTGGATCAAATCATCTTACTATTATGCAAAATGATATTTACTTCATTCTAGTGTATAAAAATAACAATTTAGCTTTTATTCTGGGTATGATAGAAAAATGGACTATAAGATCATTGTTTAAATATAAATAAGGCCGTCAGATCATTATTCAGTACTTATATGAGTCATGTAGACTGATAATTTGTAAATTAAAAAATTTCAACTTGTCCATGCGTTTATATTTATTAATGTACAACTTAGTTAAAAGTCACTTATCCTTAAAAAAAAAAGCATTATCCATCTCCAACAAACCTAAGAACAGAATTTTTTTGTGTAAATTAATACCTAAGTATGCAAGTAAGGAGCTTATTGTTCCCTTATTTTTAATAACTAACCGAACCGTTCAAAGATTTAATTAATTAAAAAATTTAATTAAAAAATAAAATCAAAAGATTTTTTAATGAGTCAATACTACTCTACTAATCGGTTTTTAAATAATACTAATTAAAGAAATCAGAATTTTAATTTTAATTAGAATTATGAAATATTTAATTATTGTAATTATTATCATTACTTCACAGACTTGCGAAGTGACTCAGACTGATTGGGGTCAGCCACTCTCGCGGAATGCAACTAACATAGTTAGGGGAATGACTGCTAATTTCTCTGCCTTGTAGAGTTAAATCACACAAGTGTAAAAAAAAAAAAGGAAAAATGCATCTTTCAATCCAGCGCTCTACTAAAGTCGTGGGCTGTACCATTCAGGGCTTTGTCTTGAAAGCATTATTCTCAAGTTCCTGGCATTTTCTTCAAATGTTTTTCCTGGTCCTTAGGGATCATTCCAAGGGACCCGACAATTATGGGCACCATCTTCTTTGTCATACTTCACTTCCCGTGACTTCAGTCTTGAGATCTTGATATTTCAATATCTTCTCTACAATTTTTTTCGTGATATTTGCATCGTTCGGCACAGAGACGTCTATCAGTACCGCATTCCGCTCTGTTCCTTCAGTATAATATCGGGTCTGTTCGCATTCACCTATCGATCTGCGTGTTCTGTCATATCGTAAATGATCGTATACCAATTGTTTGTTACTACCCGCTCCGGCGTATTCTGCTACCATTTCTCCCCGTTCAACGGTATTTGGAATTTTGTACATATGGCCCAGTGAATGTAACTACATATTCTATTATGCCTTTGCAGGTATTCAAATTTTGCTAGTTGCGGATAGCCCATATGACATGTTCTACCGTTTTGGAGTAGGTCCTGCACGGACTACATTTATAATCATCTCTTGTTTTCAAAATTTACTTCTCGTAATTTCTTGTCTTCAGTGCCTGATCCTGAACCGCTACAATCAGGGTTTCGGTTTCAGACTTCAGTTAACCTTTCTTTTTCTAAAAAAAAAGAAAGGGTCTTTGGCTAAACAGGCTTCAGAGGATGAATGAGGATGATATGTATGGATGAAAATGAAGTGTAGTCTTGCACAGTCTCGGTCGACCATTCCTGAGATGTGTGGTTAATTGAAACCCAGTTAAGAAAAAATCCAATTTGTTTGGATTTTGGACTTTTTCGAACATTTTTGGTCCATCGATTGCAATCAAAAGGGGAGGTACCCAACTAGATGTTACAACAGTCCTAAATCCAAACTTTCAACATTCTACAGCTAATCGTTTTTGAGTTATGCGAGATACATACGTACGTTCGTACAGACGTCACGCCGAAACTAGTCAAAATGGATAAAGGGATGGTCAAAATGGATATTTCCGTTGAAATCTGGAAACCGAGATTTTTCGCGATTAAAATATTTTATTCTTGAGTCGTGCTTTAGCGTACGGTCAGTAGCTGCAGTGCAAGAATCGTTTTGCTGTAAGTACCGTGATAAACCGGCACCTAACAAGAAATCAGTTTTGGGGTTAGCGGCTAAATTTAGAGAGCCAGGTTCTGTTTAATAACAAAGGTCGATGACAGTGTTGAATGCAAACACAGTCGCTGAAATCAAAGATCGATTAACTGCCTCGCCAAAAAAAAAAATCATTTAAGACACTTGTCAGCTGAAATTAACTTACCGAAATCAACCGTTCTTCGGGCGACAAAAAAATTAAACTTAGGACCGTATCGAATTCAAACCGTAATCAAATTCAAGAATTAACTTCTTGATCCAGAGAAAGAAAAATGACTAAAATACTGTCATCGGTTTCGTCGATTCGTGCATGAGGGTTATGGACTCGATTTTTTTCACAGATGAGGCGTGGTTTTATTTAGACTGCTAGGTAAGTAGCAGTAATAGTAAGATTTGGAGTGCTGAAAATTCCCACGCGTATCGTGAAAAACAACTGCATCCGCAGAATATGAGCGGGTGGTATGCGATATCACGAAAAAAATTATCGGTCCTCTTTTCTTCGAGTACGCAGTTACTGCAGAATGATATCAGAATTTTTATTGCAATTCATCCCACTCTTGGAAGTGGAAGATCGATACTCCAGATTCCAACACGATGGTGCAACATCTCACTACGCAATTTAACTTCTGATTTCATTAATGAATTCTTTGTCGATCGCGCGTAATAGCCACCACCAAGATCTCCAGATTTGACTGCACCAGATTTTTTTCTTTGGAGTTACCTAAAAAAAAAGCCTACAGCAAATTCCACGAATACTTGAACAACTGAAGTTCAATATCGAACAAGCCGTTTTAAATATCAATCCTCAAACTTTGAAAACAGTTCCAAGAAACACAGTGATAAAGGTGGAAGCATGTATTCATGAAGATGGCGGCCACTTCCAGCATTTGCTCTATAATTTAAGATATCGGAAAGTTTGAAAATAAAACATTTAATTTAATAACTTGCCTTTTTTATTTAAATATACGTACCGACACAGATTGCGTTTTATACGGGACACTGTAAATTACACTCCTTTTTGGGCAGTCGTGCAATTATCTTGTTTCATAAACTATTTGAAGATTTTTTTTTTTCATCTATTCTTAATAGGGTTTTTGGATAATAATATAAACAACCAGATCTCATTCTTTTATTTAAAGTATTCTACGAGAAAATTTAATAAAATTAGTTTTTAAAACTTACGGTAAAGTATAATATATTCCCGGATCTAGAAGGCCTTAGCTCACATTTAGTAGTAGTAAAAAGTAGAGTAAGTAAGTAGTAGTAGTATGTCGTTAAAAGTATAATATAAAATTCAAAAGAATAGTAAAACTATTTCAAAAATAAAAAACGCAATAAAAATTAGAAAGCAGTAGAAATTGGAAAGTAGTACTTTTTAATTCTTTGAAGACGTGCCCTATGATAAGTTGAGCTTTAATTATAAATTAAGTGTTGAACTTTGCTTTTAATTTGGCACCGACTTCTAAATGAAAGAATAAATAGAAAGTATTATTTTATAAATTTTTGTCTACTCGGATGAAAATCCTAGTTTTTTTTTTTAGTTCCTTTTTTATGAAATATACTGGCCAATTAATATACGCAATATATATATATATATATATATATATATATACATTTTTAATTCTAATGTTCATAGTATCCCTCTACTAGAAGAAGCTTAGTTGGAAATTTTTCTACCTCAATACTAACGATATAAAAAAAAACACCTACAGCAGATGAATATTTTTTAAAGTTATATCTTAACTCAAAGAGTCACCCTATAAAATTTTATAGGATTGTTGCAGGTAGAATCTAGCTGCCTCGTATTAAACACCCTTCTGTTATAAGAGGAAATTATTTGATCAACTCGGTCTTCAGTCTTTTACTTCCCTCCTTGTAAAAAAGTAAGGCAGTTGTTTTATCTAAACATATTTAAATGTTAACAAATAAGTTAAAAATTATCTTACTTCGATAAGATTTATTTTTAGAGAATCAGTATTATTCAACTTTTTACAGTTAAAAAGACAAGATTAAATTTAAATAACTTTTAAAGACCTAACCATTATTTATATTTAAGTTTCTTTATGGAATCTTTTTTTTATTTATAAATGACCTTTGTACTTAATTTCATAAGTAAAACGTATTGAGTATTGCAACTATAACGTAAACACATCATTCACAAATATTTGTTTACCCTTTTTTAAATATTTGTTTTACCCAATTTTACTACACAATTTTGTGATTCAGATTTGTTGACTAATCATTTTATTATTAAGATTTACAACTTCAAATAAAACTGCATATCTTCAACAACATTAAAAATAGAATAGAGATAATATTTGAATATGTATTTTTTCTTTCACTCTTATCTTTAATTTTATTTTTCAAGTTACCAGTATAAAATATACAATGACAAATCAAAATTATTTAAAAAAATAATAAATCCCCAAAAAATAATAAATAAAAATAAGCATTGACTATTATTTAGATGCTTTATTGCGATTTCTCACTCCATCCGAAATTTTTTAGTTTCGAATCCAAGATTCATTTTGAGGTCGCATAAGATGTAGTGAAGGTTAAAATATTTAGAACATATTCATCATTCTTTTTTCCTAGTCCTGATAAATTAATTCTCATTAATAAATTGTCTTTGCTGTTTGAAAATATATAAATTCAATTAAACTGTTTCTTTTAATTTAAGCTCTTTTATAAAATATAACAATATATTCGTTCCTAAGTTGTATATGTACATAATTATTTATGCACAATTTATTACACATAACATTATGAATTCAGTCATAATATTTTATACACACTCATTGACTGCCAAGATCATAAACAAAATAAATACAGGAATGATTCAAGAGAAAGTGAGATAATTTAGGAATTGATTCTAGAGCTTGAAAAAATTTGCTGTGGACACCACACTTTTTCTATGTACACTATTAAATTACATATACATATTTTTAAAAGTCTGTAACATTTTATTTCACTAATAGCGTTTATTTCACTAATAATAACGATGATGCCGAACATACGTTGTTCGTATGTCCAAGATGGGCCGTTAACAGAGGTCAAATAGTAATTAATGGTCTTACACCAGAAAATCTCATAAACTGGTTGGGGTACAACAATGAGAACTGGGAACGGTTCCGCAGGTTCGCCGGGGAGGTCCTGCGGGCCAAAGAGGATGAAGACAGAAGAATGGGAGTATAAACAGTAGGGTAGGGCGGACAGTCACTCCATGGAGGGCCCGTACGCCTTGGTGTGCGGGTATCTGATAAGGGGGGGAACTCCAGGGGAGTTTGAGTTTGGGTTAAAATAAAAGACCAAGTCCCGGTCGGCGGGGTCGTCCCTGCGGGAGCCTAGGCTCTTCGTGGGGTCGGCGCTGTCGATTAGAGGCCAAAGGCGTAAAGACCGAGTCCCGGTTCCCTGCTGAGGGGCTGGGGGACGGCATAGCCTCACCTTGGCTCTAAAGTGGGGAATTAGAGGCAGGCAATGTAAAACAAAAGATCCGAGACCGGGGAGGCCAACCTCCCGTGCTGGACGTACAGCCGGGGGGTGGGGGACGCCTCCTTTGAGTAAAAGGACACTCTCCCCGACTGAGTATACTTAATTGGATATCCGGTCGGGGAGAGTAGGGGAAAAAAATAAAAAAAATAACTTCTGATTTTTTAATTCTTATTATTGGATTATTATTTATTGTAAAAGTTTTTATACCATCACATGTTAATTATTAATAAATCAGTATACTTAAATTAAAAAAAGGTTGAAAAAAAGGAAATGAAATCTAATTCGAACCGATGTGACTTCCCCTTGTAAGACCAAATATTTCATTAATTAAAATTTTATTTGGCTATAACTCTGGAATCAATGAAAGTAAGTACCACTTGTGATGCATCATTGAAAGGCTCTCAATGAGGGCTTATTATTACAGTCAAGAAAAAGTCCAAAATCCAAATTCTTTGGATTTTGGGATTTTTTGGAAACTTTTGGTCCAGTCGATTGCAATTAAAAGCGGAGGTGCACAACTAGATGTTACAACAGTCCTAAATCCATAATTTAAACATTCTACGGCTAATCGATTTTGAGTTATGCGAGATAGATACGTGCATATGTACATAAGTACGTAAGTCACGCCGATACTAGTCAAAATGTATTCAGGGATGGTCAAAATGGATATCTCCGTTGAAATCTGAAAACCGAAATTTTTCGCGATTTCAATACTTCCTTGAACGAAGTACACACCTAATATAAGCTTACACTACGATAGACACTCACAGTTCAAAATTCATTAAGTTTGAGCTTCAACCAGCAAGTCAAGACTACTACATTATATATATATATATATATTTTAGAGATTTTTTGAAATGAAATATATCCAAAAGCCTTCTCAATTATCCCAAGAAACAGGCAAAAATTTAATAGCGATAGATCGGGTAGTTTTTTCGTTTATCCCGAACAAAAAATAGAAGAATATTCAATAGAAGATCATTCTCTTTCTATTTATATAATAATATAGATTAAATAAATAAAAAAATTATACCTCTTAGTTTTCTCAATTAATATTTGTTTTATATATTTATTACTCAAAATATTGTACAGAATAATTATACAAAAAATATTATACAAGATAGATAGAATAACGAAAAGTCGATCTTCTTGCACAGAACTGTGAAAGAATTTCTATTTTTATCAAAATGCAAGTTTATGCGTTTCTTTGAAGCGGTTTCATTTCATAAAATTAAGCATTACCTTTAAAAAAAATCATTTTTTCTTGTTTATTTTTATCTGCTTGTTCTATATCCCCTTTACTTTTTTTTATATATATTTTTTAATAGCTATGTACGTAAATTAATCTAAAATAGCCTTTGTTTTTGATCCCAAAAAAATTTGGTGAAAATGGGAACGGGAGTAACAAAAGTAAATGAAGTATTACGAGTATTTACATAGATAAGAGCTTATTTTTACAATGTGATTTTTTGTAAAAATAAATTTTTAAATATTAACGGACACCTCCTTGTGCAACCAAGATGTTATTTCTAAACCTTAAAATATTATGGCAAAATGCATAAATAAATACAGTATTTGAATTAGAAAAAAAAAATGTTCGCTTTGCGTAATATACTTCTTCGTAAATTAGTAAATGATTAACAAATATAATCCCAACTTTAATTATTGGGTAGAAGTAATTAAAATGAAACACTCTATATCAGTAGAGATTAAATAAGATTCAGATTTAAACCAATTATTACTAGTAAAATCTAAAAAGTTCCAGTAAGTAGTTTTTTTTGTTAAGTGTTATAATTATGAAAAGGAAGTATTAATAAAGCAGAAATTATATAAATACATCCTAGGGTTGTTGACATATTTTTCTAAAGAAAGGAAATGTAGAATTGAAAGTAGTCTAGAAATTTGATTATAATTTATTATCACAAGATTAACATAACTTAAATGAGCAAAGAAATTGTTTAAATTATGATAATTATAATCAAAGGTAAAAAGTTCAGCTCGCTGATTTAAATGGCATTTACCTGTCATGAACAGTAATTTAGAAAAACAGAAGTAAAAGTTAAATTTTCTAGATTATTGATTATTTTTATTCCCAGCTCATATTTACGTTACACAAATAAAATCTGATGTAGTATTATCAATACTGATTTTGGTAAATTTAATAGATTATTAATAACCTAAATTAAATAATTGAGCAGTAAAACAAAATGATACAGAATAGTAAATTTAATTTTATTTAAGTTTAAGGCATTTTTGTATTGATGGTCCACAAAAATTTCCATTGTTGACCCAAGTTTGACACACTTAATAAAAAAAATAAAACTCTTTATTTTATTTGAAACAAGTCCACTAAGGGTTTATTTCAATTTATTTTATGGATTTACAACAAATTCATTTTCCGTAGGGCTTGTCATCGTATTTATACTAATCAAGTATTGTTGTTTTATTTTTTTTTATTGCGTGTAAGCTGCTAGTACGCTGTTTTCAGTCTTTATTGTGCACAGAAATATAATTGTTAGAAAAAAAGAAGTATTCTTGACTTTTTTTGTATTTACACGTAAATTTAGCTGAAAATCAGCGGCCATTTTATCAAAACAATTTTAAGTTGTTTAGGAACTTAAAACTTTAAGAAATATTTACGGCAATGCCTATCCCAGTAAGGTAAAAAAAATCGGAAAAATTAATCAGAAACCAACCGGACTAAAATATTATCTAAGATGTTAAGTCTTTACAGTTTTTTCGACAACTGTCTGTGCGTAAACCATTACAACAGTTGATCTGAATAACCTATTGAAGAAGTTCAAGCAACAGATATTTTCGCAACTTAAGTCAACAGATTTCAGTTGTGAATTGGCCTTATAACTTACATTACAAGATCTTTGTTTTGAACAAATAGCTGGGATTCAGATTGTCTGATTAAGTATATGGTTTTATTACTATCCTAAAAATAATCAAGTAGAAAAAATAAATACACTCACTTCCTCTCCAGATAAAGTACAGTTAGAATATTATTGGATTATTTATTATTATAATTCATTTATCATTATTTTTATAACATAAAATAAAAGATTCTTCTTAACGTTATAACTGTGATATTAATTGGCCGCAAATATTTATTCTTGATTATATAATTGTATTAATAATTTTAGCTGCATGTTAAATGTTTTTTTGGGGTTAAGCAAATGTCAAAACAGCAAAGTTTATCACAAAAAACTGAAGATTATAATTACAATAATGTCTCCCGATTAACTTCGAATTATTAACTAGGGAACTCAGGAAATTATTAAAAATAAAACTAAACAACAATTTGAACAAACAAATTTTAGCAACCTACCACTATTAACTAGTTTATTTTCTTTAACTTTTGTCAATATCGTACAGTAATCAATAGATCATAATGTTTTAAGAGTTAAACATATGATCATTCTTTCAGTGAAAGAAATCATATGTCAAATTTCAATCAGTTTGGTTTTTGGTTTTCAAGTTATATGGATAAAAGATTAGTGACAAAAAGACATATGAGTACTCATGATTTATGTTATTTTATGTTGAATTATGTGTTTTAATGTATAAGGTTACGCAATCAGGAAACCCGAAAGGTACAATATCATAATTCACATTTTTTTTCCCTTTTTTTTACTGTTAAGACTATTTTTTAAATAAAACTCGACCGTCTCCAGTAGGCTAGTTAGGTTAACCCAATTAACCTATACATGCTCTCTTTGGGAGTTTTTATGGATCAGCTGTCAGTTGACTTCACTAAAAACAACGATAAGTTGTTAAATTCGTGTATAAATAAACAGAAAAAGAGGTAATTTGATATATTCCAACAGGAATCCTAGAAAATCTTCGCGGTGCCAACTTATAAATGATTACATTGTAGAAAATATCAGTGACGTTATCAACAACATGAGTGACACCTCTGGAAGTGGGAAGGATATTACGGACTCGCAAACGAAATCCTTCCAACTGCAGATCATCCCAGTTCTACGCAGACTGAAAGAGTCACATGCCCCCATTATGAATGAATTACCTCTATCTTATCAATGTGAGCACCTTCCAATGGAAACGAGTAGTGGACAATTCGACCAAAGGTTGTATACCCCCGCCCATAATCCTTTACGAAATAACCGATGTATTAAAGTTCTATCATTTATTTGGGGACAGTTGTAGACAAATCTGACTAATGTGTGCGTATAATAACTAGTAAATAGCTTCGAGTAATTTCCAAAGATGTAGATAATTATAAGAAAATTATTGATTTGGTCCGAGGAAAAGCCTAATAGGACACACCTTCTCGTGGAAGGATAAACGGGCGTTCCGATGATACTCAAACACCTACATTATTCAATCCCAATAGATTTTATAAAGGACATTGACAGCCATGGTCTCAGGGTTCGGAGTATTGTTAACTCCAAACATCGGGTAAAAAAGAGCCTCTGCCATCCTTCTTTGTCAACCTTGAACCTCAAGGTAACAAAATTCAAATTAAATTTTAACCCAAAGTATATTACAAACTGTAGTGTCCGCGTCAAAGCATCACGAAATTCCCCTGGAATAGCACAGTGTACGCGATGTCAACGATATGGACACTAAGATCAATTCCATGCGGCCATACAAATGCATAAAGTGAGCAGGTCGACATAGAAACCCGGGCTGTGCCAAGAAGGATAATATTACAACAGCAACATGTGCACTCTGACATTCAGATCTTTGTAAATTATAAGGGAGGTAGGGTGTATAAGGAGGTTCTGGAAAGAAAGAAAAGTCAAAGAGCCCCTCCTTTCTTTCTGATAAGTCTGCTGACGAAAGTTATTAGCAAGTTTTGTTAATGGCGAGGTCTGGAACGTCAATGGCTTAGTGAGTCGAAAGGAGGAATTAGAAGCGGTGATAAGAAGTTTTAGACATCATACTTATTTCTGAAACGTAATTTACTGGTCATAACTACTTCTGTTAAAAGTTACATGGTCTATACCACTAATCACCCGGATGGGAGAGCACATCCTCCATGAGCTCTATCATCCGGGGTATTTTTTTCCCGTCTTTAGCGTCCAGAACCACTGTAAGGTATTACTTGAGAGGATGAATGAGGATGATATGTATGAATGTAAATGAAGTGTAGTCTAGTATAGTCACAGGTCGACCATTCCTGAGATGTGAAACCCAGCCACCAAAGAAGACCCTATCCACAATCTAGTATTCAAATCCGTATAAAAGTAACTGCCTTTACCAGGACTTGAACCTAAAAACTCTGTCATGGAGGTACTGCGGTATCTCCATATGCATCACCTGCTATTTCCAGATTTTAGCACGGACCATATTCAAGGAACCTCGATTGAAATATTGCACTGGCTTGGATGTATCATACATAGTACCTGCAGTTTACTGTCCACGTCGTCGTGCGATGAACAAATGACTTGTTTTCGGAATCCTTCGGCACTCTGGGTCCCCGTTTTATTGTGGTGGGCGACTGGAATGCGAATCATGTATTCTGGGGATCTCGGTTCATAACGACTTGATGAAGGGCCTTAAATGATAGTATTAACAACCTGCGGCTAAATGTAATCTCTGGACTACAGCCTACATACTGGCCTACCGTATGTAACGAATGTGCCTGACATTAGATCTTTATGTCGTCTCGGAAGTTAATTTTTTATACTGATGTTGAGAATAATTATGATTCCTCCTCCAATCATTTGCCTGTTCTATCGACGATCATCATAATGGTTATAAAAAAGATGGGATCCCCCAGTACTGCATAATAACTACACGGACTGGGAGTCCTATCGAAGCTGTGTGCATGACGGGCTGCCTAGAGCAGTTCCTTTGAAATACCCAAATGATATCGATGAAGCGACCCGGCGACTGATCTTGAAAATGTAGGAAGCAGGTTAGCGCCCGGCTCCCGTGGGGAAGCAGGGAAGGGAGAGAGAAGAAATGAATCTTAATATTTAATAAAAGAATATTTCGGAGAAGATGGCAATTATACAGATAAGATAGTTATGAACAGATGCACTCGTAAGTTAAAAAAGCTGATAAAGACTACCAATAACGAAACGTTCAAACACTACGTGGAAAGTCTTTCTCTTCGAGTAGAGATGACCATTCCTTGTGAAAGTTAACAAGGAGACTTCTAAAGCCTTTCCTCTCATTTCCACCTATAAGGACATCGACAGGATGGACTCATAGTGACGGTTAGAAGGCAGAATTGATTGATACCTAAGATCTTTCGGCCGAATGATTGAGAAACAGATAATGGAGATATTTATGACTTCATGGATAGCCCTGTTCCTCTATGCCTATCTATGCGTTTCGTATGTGCAAGAGTGTCGCAAGCAATCGGGAAAGTAGGAAGTTTAAACAACGCTCCTCGATTTGACTTAATAACTCATAAGATGCTGTTTATGTTGCCATTTAGGGGCATCGGAATTTAGAGCAATCAAATTCGAATAAAATCAACTACCTTTATAAGGATTCGAATCTGAGAAGTCTTTAACATGCTCAACGCAAACTTTAACATGCTTAATTTCCTTCCGTAATTCTTAGACCCTAACGTAAGACCATTAAAGCGATATCTCTGAAAAATCGTTACAATTACCAGGAGTAAGCAGAATAAGATGAAAATAAACTTTTTTCTCGTTATGAAGTGATTAATATAATTGGTTAACATAACTTTTTAATAAAATTAAATATATTTAAATGTAAAAAGAATTTATAAAAATAATGTATAGAGGATAACCCATTTTTTTTTTTTTTTAATTATCTGAACTATATTTATGTTAAATAAAATCAGTGACCTAAAAAATTTTAAATCAGTGAGCGTCAAATATACATAAAAACGTAAATTTCTAAATGTAAATATTTTGTAAACAATTGATTCTGTCCTAAATATTGCGTAGTTACGCAATGAATTATGAAATAATAATAATAGTGTACTACTTGTAAATTAAATTGATAAAATTAACGATTTACAGATATACAAATCCCTAAAGAAAATATTGGCCTTAAATTATACACCGCAATCTGATTTGTGATATTTACAGGTGTTCATGGTGTAATAGGCTAAGTGTAAATGTATAAAATTTAATGAATTTTTTTTTTATTCTAGGAAGAAATTGATGTAAATCTAAAACGTTATTTTTCACTATAGACTTATGAGATATTTATGAGTTTTAGCCTCCTCAATCAATTTTAAAATGATGGTCAAAGGTTCGATTTCCTTTAAAAGTTATGATTTTTACGACCAGACTTTTGAGATCTTCCCATCAGTAAAAGCTGTAAGCTAAAAAATTCCCAAATATGTTTTTTAGGCTGTAATTTTTTCACTTTTACCAGAAAGCTAACAAATTAAATTTGAATCGTAATTTTTTATAACATTTTGGGTCAACTGGTGTAAAACTGCTATAATTGTTTTAGAAAAACATTTAAAATAAAAATCATAATTTTTTTTATTTTTATAAAAAAAATATATAATTACTCTTATCATGAAAAGTAATAAAAAACATTATAAATTTTTAGTGTCTGCATAGAATTCTCTAATAAAGACTATGATTAAATAAAACGCAACATCTTTGCTGAAGAGTTACACAATTTTTTTGATAAATAAATATTATAACACTGATAAACAGCCGATCAGCCGTATCAGAGTAGGTCATGAAAATAAAAGCAGCCACCATAAGATTGCAATTATAAGGTCTTTAATTTAACATTAACTTTGTAAATACGGATTACCAAAATCTAACTTAATTTTTTTTACCTTTTATTTTTTTAAATAATTTTCTATTTGAAGAATTTTTTTTTATTTTAGTTACAATAAATAAAATTTTTTAACCTACTAAACTAGCCGAAATCTTCATGTTACATTTGAAATTTAAAGAGTATTAATCCTAACCTAAACATAAAATGATATTAGGTGATATGAAAGTAAATTCATTTATACAATTTTTGGAGCTTTTTTTATTTAAAATTTAAAATATTTTAAATTACTATATTACTATAATTTATAATTTTGAATTTTAAATTTAATTATATTTTTAATTGGATACATCCTTAAATAAAGATACCCAACTTTTTAAATTAATGATTATTGGTTTATTTTAGAACAGGTAGTTAGTTAATTTATGCGCTCCAAATGCAAACAGAAAAACAATTTCAAGGATAGAAAAAATTCTCTTAGAGTATAATTTTAATTTTTTTCTAAACCAGTAGAAAATTAAAATGAAAGTTTAGTATTATTTTTTACAGTAAACTTCATTGAAAGGACTTGTAATGACTAAAAAAAAATTAATAAAATTGAAACCTGTTGGTACTACTAATTATAATTTATCAAAAAAAAATGAATAAAAAGTCTAGTTACTAATATTCTATATATTTGACTACACCAGGAGGAGGATAATGTGTTTGGATGATATCTCCGGTAAAGTCCATCAGGGCGCGAACAGAGGGGGTGGTGTGGCTATCGGGATCGTCACAGGGGGCGGATGACTTCTCCTAAGGGGGTCAGGATGTGTGGGTGGTATATTTATTTGATTTTATACCTGTAAATCCAGAATGGTGTTACATTTATTTCCATTAAACTTAGGTGTATTTTTTTAACATAATCATTAAACAATTTTTTTCGATAAAACGAACAATGATTATATAGCAATTTAAGAAAATAAATAGCAAAAGTATACTTTCTTCAATTCAAAGGAAGATGATATGAAACGCTTTGTACTTGAATGATAATGATTATACAATATTATAAAAAATAGAATGTAAAGAGATTAACAACGAAAGCGAGTTAAGTTTGAATAAAATTCAAGAATATTATCGTTTTTTTAATTCTAAGAATTCGTGGTAATTCTTCTTAAATTTTCGTATGAAAATACTTTTATTGTCACCATGACATCAGAATAAAATAAAAATAAAATTGCGAGATGTAACAAAATGAAATAAACCAGGATGGTTATATCCAAGTCTAAGTAGTGATGGAAACAAAATAAATTTAAATCGTTTCTGTAGACAATATAATTTTTCGTTACACAATCTTTTGATTAAATTATCCGGCTAAAATTTACAACTGAACCACCTGATGAACTTCTAGAAAAAATATACATAGAAAACGATTTATTTGGTGAAGAAATTGTATCTTGAAAGAATCACCACTGACTACATTAAGCTACTAAGTATTGTAATTTATAGATTTATTTATTACATGCATTAGTAAAAATTAATATTTATTTAAACCAATTTATTTCTTCATAATATTGGAAATAGATATTTTAAAACTAATTTATGGTTATCATCGCTTTATAAAGTAATAAATCAAATATCAGACTGTCGTATTGCATGGTTTACAATGGTCAAAAGATGAAAAAAAATTCCCGTTATTTTTTCTGGTAAATTTCATGGTAAAAATTCACCTGAACTTTCTTTGAAAATTACTTTGTATAGTAAAGAAAAAATATATTGGTGACGTCTCGGCTTTTCATCTGGAGGTCCCGGATTCGAATCCCGGTCAGGCATGACTTTTTCATACGCTACAAAATTCCATTGGGCAAAATGACCAAAGCAGTCGATGATTTTTTATATCTCAAAAAAAATTTTTTAATTATATATATTTCTCATGGCAATTTTAAACAAATGAATTGTTTTTAAACGGGGAAATTTGATTCTTTTGCTGATTCGTGAAACTTATCACCTGCAAACACAGGGTAAAAAAAAAAGAATAATAATATCTATTTGAGTGAAGCTTGATGACATATACCTCTGAAGTCGGTAACAATTAATTTAGAGCTAATTTTTCAGAGTTAAGCTCTTCTTTAAACTCTGAGTTAACTCAGTTCCACACACATCAAACCATGTAACGCTGAGAGATCACTTTAAAAAGATTATTCTTGATTGGTTTGAAGACAAAACACATTCCTGGAAATTTTTCAGTATATATTGTTATGACTTATATTGTGATTCTAAGAAAAATATTTTAGCATATATTATACCTTTTATGTTAAAATTTATAGTATTTTAGTCAAACGAAATTTTACCTTTTATTTAAAAATAAATAATAATAATCAGTTTTAGTATTATAAAGAAAACATTATTTTTCTAATAATACTGGAGTATTTATCGGTAGATAATATTATGTTTTTGAGTTTACTTTCTTTTTTTTGTTTTACGTCGGAAGTGGTAAAATTTGCCTCAACCAAACTTATTTATTAGTTTACTTACTTGTATGTACGTATGTGTAGTAGACTTACTACTTACCATATAATCCGACACATTCGGTAAAATACTAGACTTAATCTACAATTACATTTATTTATGTTCTCTTTTTTTAGTAACAACTGCAAAACACATACATGCATCAAGTTCTATTATTTAAAAATTATTTACTTATTTATTAAAATAATCGAAAATAGTACATACCATGCACAAAGCAGCACTCGGATCAATGATGTGAACACAACGGCAGAACCTGTTGAAATGGTAAAAGTTCCATGAGTATTCCCTTAGATAGTAAACAGATCAGAGTCCATCATGACAACAAAGACGTCGAATAAAATAGAACCCTGATGTATGACACGTGAACACTGATGATGACTCGATTTCGTACGTACATTATTGATACCTGCTATTAAGAAACATATCTCAAAATTAGGTTCATTTAAATTACCAATATCAAATTACATATAACATTAAAATTTGTGGTAAAATTAAGAATCATTGTATATATTACATAATATTTCTCAATAATTTTGTCTAAATAAAACTTTCCTGTGCGACTAACATTTTTTTAAACTTACGTAAGCATTTGGTTATTTTTTTTAAATGTTTACATTACAAATTGCTTCAAAAGCCAAACAAAATAATCTAAAATTTGCTAAAAGATTCTTAAGTTACTGCACGCTTGAGATAGGTGTTTTAGTTGTAAATATATAATAAATATCGATAAAATTTTTTATTTTTATTCTTTATAATTATATCAACAGAAATGTTTTAAGTATGAATCATTATTCAGTGAGGGGGTTATTTAATAAGTCACTCTATTTCCCCCTCATAAAAATTATTCCTACTAATTTTGTTTCTTTTTTTCATGAAGTAAGAACATTTTAATCATTTCTTTTTAATACTAAATGTTTTGTAGTTTAGAAATAAGATTTTTATCCTTCTGCAGGATTCAACAAGTAGCAGTTGCAGAGAAAAACAAAATATGAACATTTTTCCCACTGATGTTTCACTTATCTGAGAAATTCTGGTTGCATTTTTACCATTATTATTATAAGTAAAAAGATCATAATTTTATTTACGGGAAAATTTATCGGAGCTGAAAAGAGGGTGATGGAATCTTATCTTATGATGAGGAGGTAGTCTAGATGACCTTTTAGGACCTTCATAATCTATCTTATGTTTTAAAAAACTATTTCCCAGACTATAATTAAAAATCCTATTAATCCTATTTATTTTTTATTTTATTTTATATATTTTTAATATTAAAAATATGAATTTAGTCACTTAGCAATACAGTAATTATTGCATCAACATACAAATTGCCCTGAGATAGATAATCCCTACGTCCGGAACACAACATCTACGTTCCACGTCCAGGGCGGCAACAGCTGTACTCACATACATTACATATAGCTGGCTAACGGGGTTCCTGAACTTCAGGACTGGACTTCGCGGCCACCTGCAGGTACGAAACTTTTAACGATTATGGACATCGATTGATACCACCTTTAGAGCTGGCGATGTGGCGGCCACGGTCGAAGTTATTTGCAGGTATAACGGAGGCCTTTCGTTGTCCACATGCCCCCCGCGATGGCAAGCATGTAGTTAAGGTGCCCATGTTTTTCGGGGCATGGGAGCCCTGAAAACCTCGGTGTGTAGGGGCCTGGAGTCAGTGCAGAGACTGCGCATCCGCTCTCCGCCAAGACATATGCCGGTTCCACCGGAGTTCCGGAACGGACCTCCAGGGTTGATAGTCCTGGAGTGGGGGTGTACCCCGGCGGCTAGCCTTACTACAGAAGGGATCGTTCTTCAATGCAAGTTTAACAACCAAACGTGGCAGAGGGTTCACGGAAACACCCTCGTCTAGAACCGGCCATTTCGCCTGAGGCGAAACGCCGAAAGAGTGCAGAATCGCGAAGAATAGAAATTGAGGCTAGAAAAAGCTTGCAGAAAGCTTTTTTCAAGAGCAACATTCCAAAAGCGAAATATTTAGTTATCACTAAGGAAGAAGGTAATTTCTCGAAGGTGAGTCCTTTCCTCATCGCTCGAGAAATAAATAAATGTGCTGGAGGCCCTGTTAAGGAAATTAGAAAAACTTTCACGGGACTTCATGTAGAGACTGTAAATGATATACAGTCTCAGAAGATCCTAGGGCTGAAAAAAATAGGATATTTGGCTGTACGTGTTGATCCCCATGGCACACTCAACACCTCAAGAGGTGTTGTGATCTGTCGGGATCTTTTAAATTGTTCGGATCAAGAGATTGTAGAGGAACTGGCAGCACAATGAGTAATAGAGTGTCGCCGATTGAACATGAGAAGGAATAGCGAAGTCCTTCCTTCAGCATCTCATGTTCTCACATTTAACCGGCCTACTTTGCCGGAAAAAGTAAGAGCGGGAATACATCAGTTGGATGTGCGGGCATTTGTCCCACAGCCAATGAGATGCTTCAAATGCCAGCGTTTTGGTCACACCGCTCTCAGATGTGAGAGACCACAAATATGCGTATGCTGCGATGAGTTGCATGAGGGAGAGCCATGCAAAGAACCTCCTACATGCATCAATTGTAAAGGAACGCATTCTTGTAGATCCAGGAACTGTCCTGTCTACAAAGACAAGGTAGCTGTGCAGGAAGTAAAAACCCTGCAAAAGGTCAGCTACTTCGAAGCAAAGAAGATTGTTGACGCCCGCAGGCCTAGAGCAACAACAATTTATGCTGAGGCTGCCGTTCCTGTTCCTGCTCCAGTTGCTGTCGATGAAAGTCAACTCATCAGTAAACTGCTCCGACCTTGGCTAATATGATTGAAAGAATTATTGATAACAAAATGAAACCTTTCAACAGTAAAGATCCTATACAGCCAAAGATATTAGTACAGCCTCCTGAAGATAAAACACCAAAATGTGAAAAATTTAAAGCTGTGATAAAGAGTCCCTAAGAGGTAGTTTCATTTATTTATTTATGGGAGTCTCGAAGCGTGGCACGTATAGTGACGGGAGGTAGCCCTCTTGCCTAGGCCACCCTGGCTCGTCTGCATTCAAGAGCAGTGAGTCGGGGTGTGTCCGATGATGGCATGGGGGACCCTCAAGGGTGGACTGAGGGCGCGAGGCTATGGGTAAGCGCAATGGCTACCTGTAGCCTGTTTATAAGGAGTCAACTGCTACGGCATCCTGGCGCGACTAATATACTGTTCACGGCGGTTCTTATCGCCCCGAGGGTGCTAAAATGAACAACTAAACGAGACGGGTATAAGAAAATAAATGGAATGGTATGGTATTGTTTTTATAGTTTTACTTTTATGTTCTTTGATAAATTTATCTCAAATTTTATTTTTGGTGCAATTTACACCCCATAAGTGTTGTTTTGTTTTTGTTTTTGTGGTGTTTTAATGTTTCTGTGTAGTTTGTGTTTTTAAATAAAATGTAAGGGCCCTTTACACCCTTACATATGACGATCCTGATGGTGATACTAACTTCTTTCTAAGAACGTGACGAGGGCTAATGACCTCAGTAGTCGATGCCCGTAAAAATTCAAGAAAAAAACATACAAATTTGATTTTTAATAAATGCTAATATAATATTCAAGTTGTCGCTATTTCTAATATTACAACTATTGTTGTCCAATTAGACTCTTGTTCTCCACCCATTTGTGATATAATTCAATCTCTTTTATCTTTATTTTTTAATAAAAAATACGAGTAAGATACAATTTTTTTGACTATAATATTATAAGTTCCTTTTGTACATTGTAATCTATAATTTAATTTTTACAGATTAAAATAAAAAGTTTCTATCTCTTTATCTCGTTGATATCTATGAATTTAAAAACTTTTATTGTCAATTTGATTACAAACAATTAAGTAGATATCTTTAAATAAAAAATAAGGTTTAAAAGAGCAAAAAACATAATTAAGTAATTATGTTTTGTTATGAAACCGATAAACAGAATTATGTAATAATAAAATGTTTAATATTGAAAAATAACTTTTGATTTTAAGGAAACAATAATTACATATTATGTACAATATCATGTCTCACTAACGTGTGTCTGAGTATAGCTTCATCTAGCACCATATACAAAACTATGATTTTCTACGCACAGTAAAGTGGGGTCATGAACACTGTTAATGACCTGATACTTATTTAATGATATGTACTTAAAGAATTAACAAACCGTAAAACTTAATCATTAAAATTCTATTTTTGATATTGATTGATTTTTTTCTTTTTATTTATTTACGTCTAAATTGAGAAATAGGTGACGTAAGAATTTCTTTTTAATAATTAAAAATAAATCAATATTTATTTTATAATTTATTTTTTTTTTTAAACTGAATTTAATTTGTTTTATATTCTATTAAATACTTTAAAAAATATATATATTTTTGATAACTAACGGCTATCGTGATAATGACGACTTTGTTTAAAAATATTGTTCTAGTAAGGTATCCAGATATCCAGATATGTATTCCGATATCCAGGTATCCAGATATTTTATAACGGACAATCTGTTAGTTACCAGTTAGAAATATCAATAATTACGATAGTTTTTTGTGTGTATGTGTGTGTGTGTGTACACGACTCAGGTAATCCATACATACAGAATTTCATAACATTGATTCTGAGCCCTCAAAAATTGAAATAGACAATAAATCTAGAGATATATTTTATACATTATACTGCACATGATAATTCATAAAAACTTATTATTTGTAAGTGAGAATACGACATCAAATTTCTATAGCGCGTAAAAAATTCTAAGCATGTCACCTAAATAAGCATTAACCTAAACATTCTGAACGAAAGGGAGAGACGACTAGGGGCTAAAGAGAATTATCATTTCGCCAAAGATGACTACTTCTGATTTCAAATTATAATTTCACTTAAAAAAAGTATTTACTTATGTACACCTTATTTTTCGAGTAACGTGATATTACAGAAATGTATAATTTTAATTAATTTTTGTTTAAATCATTTGCACTAGAAATTTTCTTTATTTAAGATCAACCATAATGTTTGAAAATTTCAAAGACCGCAATAGCTGTCAAGATTTATGAAAATGAATAAAATTTGAACGAACCAAATGAATAGTTTATATATTTTGTAAGCATCAAGTAAATTGCTTTTTTCCGGATTATTTTAGTGAATTATCTTATAACACAGAGAGCAGTTAAAATTAATTTTCTGATCAATAAACAACCCGAAAAGTTAAAAATTTATAATTGCTAAACTTTCACTGCATTAATAATCATCAATACTCGCAGGTTTTTAGAGTACAAAAATATCTTTGGATATGGACACTTGTGCATGTTTACATTTACTTAAATATATAGATTAGAATTATTGCTGTTCATTTTACATTATATATTAATGTATATTCAAGAAATTTTAGGCGATAACTATGTATTAAGAGAATTAATTTAATTAAATTTGTTAAATGATTGTTATAAATGCTCAGAATTGAGTAGGTTAACTTGATGAAAAGTGTAAATCAGGTGTTGGTTTTAGCTTTTAATATATGTGTTATCGACATTTTTATTGAAGATAATTTCTTTAAACTGAAAAAAGCACTTTTCCACCCCCAGAAACTTATGTTTTATAACTTCTTATTTTTATTTTTTTTCAACCGACCGATCTTAAAAATTTCTTGAATTTTTTTAAGGAAAGCATTATAAAGCAGGAAAAAATTTGTAATCTTTTGCAAAAGGGTAATTCTTTATAATACCTTAAAACAATGCAATTAGTATAATTTTATGATACATTACAAATCTTAGTAAAAGATAGAATTGTTGCTAATTTTTGTAATGTTTATTGCTTCAATAAATCAATTTCGGAAATAATATATATTTTCTCTTTAAATAAGAAAATAAATTAATAAATAAATGAAAATAAGTCGGGTTGTACATACTGTAATTCCTTTTTTTATAATTTTAAGATTTATTCATATTCCATGAAAACTTTAGAAAAAAGATTCTTTCTACTTTTTAACGTCCTTCCCGTAAAAAAAGATTATTTAAAATTTAAATATTTCGCAATGACCTACTTTAATTCTGGCGAATGACTTTGTGAGTCTTGCAAAAAATCCAGAAAAAGAAGAAGAATTAAATTGATAGAGCTAGAAAAATTTGCGGAAAAGATAAGCCTAAAGATAAGATCTAGCCTGGTTCTTTCCTTTCGTCATAATTAAAATGATATTGTCTCTGCTAAATAAGGGAACATAATTATACTATTATTTCTGTTATAATTTGTTCAAAATTTTTTGCCATGACACTCCACTAAGTAACTTAGAAAATAACAAAGAAGTATGTTAACATGAAATCAATTAATTTATTAAAATTCTCAACGGCTACCTCTATATGTATGGATCATAAATATTTCGTCATGAGATGTTTTGATCGCATAAATTCTGTACTGTAAAATTTGTTTAGGATCAAATTGATACTAAATTTTTAAAATTTAGGTCTAAGAACTTTCTTCAACTGAAAATATTATCAGAATGTCAAAAATAAATTTTCACCTTTTAAAAGAATCTGAATTAAGTTATCAGAATTCAATTTAGTTTTGCTCTACTTATATATTTTTATTACAATCCAAAAAAGAGAGAAATAAATTGAAGGTTTGTAACAAACTCGGATCGCAGCTCCCTTTTAAAATTTAGAACATCTTTTAATTAAGCAGTTAAAATTATAATTTTTTAACTTATAATCTCGTATTTATTCAGTGAGAGAGCTATGAACCTCTCAAAAAAAATTTCACGTAATAATTATTCCTGATTTTAACAGATTTTAATTATTTTTACGATTATTTTATTAAAATAAATTCTAAATAGAAATTTCAATATTTCTTATAAAAAAGGGTGTTTTTGAAAAGAAACATTCTGACAAAAAATGACTTTTTATTTTAACCGAACAAAAATCGAGAATGGTATTTTTGTGTATTATTACGTAACAATCAGTTGGTTGAGTTTTGAAAGATCAAACAAGAAATTTAAACAAATGAGGCTTAATAATGGCTTAAATAATAAATATACATAAATTATAATTTTAAAAGTTCACAATTCTTATTTAACGAGTTGATTTTTGTCTTTTTTTTTCATTTAAAAATGAATTTTTAACAACACAAGTAAGCAACTTACTTTCAATCTTGATTCACGAGAGTAGAATATAACCTTTCTTCATAGACGCCACCACACAACTGGTGGGAGTTTATAAGGTAAGCCTAGACGGTTTATCACCTATACGGTGAATGGAAAAGTACCGAACATCAACTTATTAATAAAGCAGGCTACAAATATAAAACCATCGTAATACTGGTTATAGAACTAGGTTCCTGCTTAACAATTTTTTTTTAGAGCAGTTTTCTGATTTTAATTATGGAAAGCAGAAGTATATTGTGGTTATAGAAAATATGTGCAACAACAATCAATTCAAGAAAAAATTTCTTTTGTAGCAAAAGATTAAGCAATAAATGATAAATAATATAAACCAAGACTTAGGAATTTATACTTGTTTTCTTTTTGCATTTATGTCTCTCTCTCACTCTCTATCTCTCTCTCTGTGTGTGTGTGTGTGTGTGTGTGTGAGTATTTTCATTCTTCATTATTTAAAAAAATTTTAGTTCATAAATTGAATGCATAATCATTGAATTGTCTCTGTAACTTATTAAACAATTAACATTAGAGTTTTTCTTTTATCTTATATTAATTTTGCATTTATATTTTATATTTTACTAATAATATTTATGAGTATCTTTTGACATTTAGATGTAGATTGTTTTCCAAAGCTAAAAATAGCGCTTTCAAAAACATAAATTTAATTTTACAATGTTTAAATGTAAATTTCTAGCAAAAATAAAATGTACTTTTAATATTATAATAAACAATATTTTATAAATTGCAAATAATTTTTTTAAATCTGCTTCTTATAAGATATTTTTAATAAATACAAAAAAATACTGAGAAAAGGGAGAAAAAATAGTTTTTGACTGGACCACTGCGGTAAGTAGGCAATAATGTGACAGTGTTTACGTCATTAAGAGCAAATTATGAATCGCTCAATTTACAAATTGACCTTAAAATACAAATAATAATATTACAAATAATACAAATAATAAATAAATATACAAATAATAAATACAAATTGACCTTTCTTAAAAAAAAAGTAATAAACAATAGTAAAAATAATAAAACAAAATAATAAATTTAAAAAAACTTGTGTTGAATTTACATTAAAAATAATAAAAGCAAATAAATCTTTTTTATGATTTTCAATTTTCCATTCATTAAACAATTCATTGAATTCATTAATTATACAATTTAATTCAATTTTTTTAAGCAAATGTATAAATAATTTGAACTCGCTGATTTAGCATTATTATATTTAATTTATTTACAGATGATTAGAAGTCTTAATGGTAATTAGGAAAAGTAATTATATTTTTCGTAAAGAAAAACTCGTTAATATTTCTAAATAGATTATTTTATTAAATTATAGTATTTGTATTTTTTTTTTTTTTTTTATTAGGAAAGAGAATATTGCTAACATAATCGTGATAACATATTTCATGTTTTTATGAATTTAATTTTAAAGTCTACATGTTTTAATTATTTGTTATTTAATTTTTAAATCTTGGCTTATTTAAATTATTTTAGAATAATAAGTAGGCGTCTTCCCAGATCAGCTGATTTGGAAGTCGAGCGTTCAATTCCTAGTAAAGTCAGTTATTTTTACACGGATTTGAATACTAGATCGTGGATATAGGTGTTCTTTGTTGGTTGGGTTACAATTAACCATACATCTCAGGAATCGTCGAACTGAGACTGTACAAGACTACACTTCATTTACACTCATACATATCATCCTCATTCATCCTCTGAAGTATTATCTAAGAGGTAATTACCGGAGGCTAAACAGGAAAAAGATAAAAAATAATAAGTACGCGAATGTGCGACTATGTGGATGGAAAAAGTATCCACTGGTTGAAGTACCAAAAAACTTATCTTTTAACAAAAATTTGATTATACTTTGATAGGTGATGGCATTACAAGAAATTAAATCTTCTCTTTTTCATAATTAATTAAGAATGTTTTGACTAAAAAGTTAAAAAAATTCAATAAATTTAAGCCAGTCAGAAATTATAATTGTTATATCACCATTATTATTCTGATCTTTGACTTTTAATCTATAAGTAGTGTACTCGATGAATGATAATTATTAAACAATGTATTAAGAAAATTAAAATTAAAGATAAGAATTCAAAATACTTCACAAAAGAAAGTGAAAACAAAATAAAGATTTTTTTTTTAGATTTTTTACATAATAAATTTAAAAAATGACAGTAGATTCAGTACCTTCTGATACACATCTTTTTGACACAGCACCTTCTTCAGATGTTACTTACAGAATACGTAACATGTATTCTAAAGAAGGTACTGTGCACCAAAACAGTTGTCACTGTCACATTACAATTTATTTTGTGAAAATCTAGAAACACTTCAAAGTATCTTCTATTTCTTTATTTTTTTCTAAGAAATAGGAATTAATAGCTGTTAAAAGCTACCTGTAATTAAAATTTTAATAAAACCGCAATATGTAAATACTTCAGTAATTATTATTTTTGGGGTTTTAGGGGCATTGACTACTGTGGGTATTAGCTCTTTCCACGTCAAAAAATTAATAAATAAATAAGAGAATACTTCTGTCCCGCTCTGACAAAATCATTAGCGATATAGTCAGAAGACTAATCTTGTCAGTATAGATCATCTAATAAACAGACTTGTCAAACGTTTTTGAAACCCCAAAGAAACACATGATAACAACGGTGTAAAGGGTTCTTGCCGCTTAAAAATATTTAAAAACCAACACATTAAAACACTTCAAGACTTGTTAAAAACACCCAAAACACACATTTTCTATCGAAATTTTGTCAAAAATATCAAAATAAAATAAAACCGTAAGTCAATAAATACATAAAAAACACATCACAACTAAACTTCTTAAGTTCTACCGCCTAGGTTTACCCCAAGATCATCCTTTCTTGCTTCTTTTTCCATCTTCCTGAAGGCCTCAATGTCAAATTCAAAAGATTCTGATGCCTTGGTGATGCATCCTTCCGAACCTCCGAAATTAATTACGGAGGATGTATTGCTGCCGACATCAGATGATATCGGCTCAGATTGTGCAGTCAATGCACTTCCCGCTAAAGACTGTGAGGCGGCTATAATTCTCGCCCTCTCACTTAAAGACGTCCAAGCTTTCGGAGGCTCCATAGTATATCGTCCTAATCTTCATTTTTCTAGTAATTTAATTTCTTTTTACTCATTTCCCTAAACAGAGATTTTTTTCAATTTTTACTTTGGCTTCAGTTTTCAGGTTTCTTTTGCATTTTCGTTTCATTTTTTTTTTCACCTTTGAACTGGTCGAAGGCTCATTCCTCTGTGGAGAAGTACTATTTTGTTTAGTCACGTCTTTTTTTATCTTTGGCGGCTTTGGGCTGCTATCCCTATTTGTTCGATTCTTCATCTTTTGATCAATAATCCGTTCCACTAAACTTGCTGAGACTGGCACCAGTTCTGATAACACGTCCTTTGGTTTAAAAGAAGCTGCAGGAGCACCAACACCTGTGAACAAAACGTGGCCTTTGGCGTTCTACTAAGCACGATTTTCCTTGCTTCAAAGTAGCTGATCTTATGGTCTTTGTGTCCTGTATCGTTACTTCTTCCTTATATTTCGGACAGTTTCATGATCTTGCATGGTGATATCTGTTACAATTAACACAAATTGGTGGGTCCCGGGTGCAACACACGCAAATTTGTTTCTCGTGCATCTCGCTGCTGTGTGTCCAAATTTCTGACATCCAAAACACCGCAGTGGTGTTAGGATGAACGTATGAACATCTAGTCTATGAAATCCAACCTTTATTTTTTCAGAATATTTAGGTTTATAAACGTCAAGACATGCGACGCAGAGGGTACGACTTCTCCGTTTCTTCGTGTATTTAGTCGTTCACATGCAACAACTCCCTGTCCATAGAGTTATACAACTTCATCTTTAAAAAGAGTAGCTGTGCATACACTACTTTTTTGGAGGTATTTAGTGTACCATGTGGTATAATCTCAACGTCAATAAGTCCTATCTTCTTCGCTGTGAGTAGCCGAGAGGACTGTATGCCATTGACAGCCTCAACAAGCAATGCCATCACAGTCTTCTTTGTTCCCTTAACAGATCCTCCTGCAGTTTCTGTGATCCCTCAAGCGATCACAAAGGAATGTTCTTGGAAAAATCCCGTTCAGTTTTCCTAATCACTAGATACTTTAGCATCACTTCGTTACCTTTTAGTCATAATTTAATTCAAACTTTCTACTCTACGTCACTAAACTCACAGCTCTTCCTCTTCTTCGCTTGTGAAGACAAAGGCTCTCCAGAACGACGGTTTTTACGTAGATCCGTAGACCCTCTGCCACGGAAGTCGTAAAACTAGAATGCTCCATACCCTATAGTTTTGCCAGTCAATATGTCATAAGCTGCGGGCGGAGAGATGGTTGGGCGTGCCCCGGATCATTGATCCTGCCTGGGTTCCCCAGTCAGCCGCCTCCCGCAAATTTAACCCGGGCCGGGGAATCAGGTACTGCCTGACCACCATACCGACATCGTAGGGCTCGCACATAGCAGTAAGGGATCCGATACCCTTACCCATATGACAGTTTCTGCCAAGGCCCGAACTGACCGACAAACTGAGCGGCATGAGACTTCAGCAGAGCCAGGCTCACATCAGTTCACCCTCATCACGAATCCACGACTGAGAAGAGGGAACTCCCCGTCCTCAATCCGCCCTGTGTCGGCAAAAATAGATCACGTCCATGCCTCCCGACCCCGCTACAAAACGTTCTGCCCTTCTAAGTTATCATTCAAAAAAAATTCCTATACTACTGCAGGTCATGTCCAACACACATCAGGCGTCATGAAGAAACATACTCGTACTACATAAAACTAACTTGGGTATATTTATGTGAGCATGAAAATACTTATAGAAGTGTCCTTATATCTAAGATACTTAAATTAAACTTTGCCCAAATACAGTTTTCTGTGAAACAGTTAACTTCATAAAATAAACTATTTGCAATGATAGTTGTCAATGGTAGAATTAGCTTGCCTTATACGAATAGAATTTCTGATTTTTAAAATGATCTATTTCAGTGTAAAATTCCATTATTGCTGTAGCTAAATAAATTAAAACTTAATTAACTATTCTATCAAACGATTAAATAATTGTAAATGACTTGAATATTTTTTTTAGAATTATCTTTTCAGCGAAGTTCAAATTACCGCCAATTCGAATAAAATTAAAAATACTAATTTTTTACTTTTCTCATTAAAATAAAAATAACTCAGAGATTTACATTTACGGACAAAGGTTATTTGATGTGATTTATGTAATTAAAACAGAGATAATTATTTACAGTTCACTGCAAATGTAAAATTACATCCGCTTTAAAGAGTAGGAAGTTGTTTTCCTTAGTTTGTAAGAGAGCGAGAGTGCGTGAGTGTGTGTGTGTGTCGGGGCGGTTGGGTGTGTGCGCGTGGAGCATATAAAAATTCATTATATAATTTTACGCACGCACACATACACACATATGTATTCAATTAATTTATTATATATAAAAAATGCATATATGTGTGCATATATATTAATTACAGTTTTAAATGTTTCAGACGACAAAATGATAATTTTCAAAAATATTTATTTCTATCAGTGAAATTGTTTTTGTTTTTATCACTCACGGTATTTTAATAATCCTGAATATTTATTTTTATGATTTAATTCTAAATTAATCATTTAATAAAAAAGAAGTTTAAATAAACTTTTCAAAAAATTAATAAATCCTAAATAGAATTAAACTGAAAATTAATAAAAGATGTATGAATCATCTATTAAACATTTTTATATAATCCGTAACCAATAAGTAAATTTAACTTTGTTTTTATGATTTCACAGAAATTTTTCTTAATAAAAAAACATTTATGCCTTTCTACCATACCGACATGCTAGGGCTTGCACGTAGCAGTAAGGGCTAGGATACCCTTACCCGTATAGTAATTTCTGCCAAGTGCCGAACTGACTGACAAACTGAGCGGCACAAGACTTCAGCAGAGTCAGGCTCACGTCAGCTCACCCTCAACACGACTCCACGACCGAAGAGGGATGAGTACTCCCCGTCCGCACACCGCCCTGTGTCGGCAAAAATAGATCACGTCCATGCCTTCCGACCCCCCTACAAAACGTTCTGTCCTTCTAAGTTATCACTCAAAAAAAATTCCTATACTACTGCAGGTCATGTCCAATACACATATTTTATCAGGCATCAAGAAGAAACACTCGTACTACATAAAAGTAACTTGAGCATATTTATATGAACATAAAAATACTTATAGAAGTGCCCTTATATCTAAGATACTTAAATTAAACTTTGCCCAAATACAGTTTTCTGTGAAACAGTTAACTTCATAAAATAAAATTTTTGCAATAATAATTATCAATGGTAGATTTAGCTTGCCTTATACGAGTCGAATTTAAAAGATATTGTAAAACATAAAAGATATTATTATTATTATATCTTATTATTATTTTCAACGTGAATTTAAACAATCTCAAATTTTTATATCAGGAAAATTTAATAAAGGAAAATGTATTTTTAATAAGTAATATGGAAGGCTTTATTAGAAACATATAACAGTAATTTTTAGCAGTCATCGTCATATTTCACTGATATTCTCTTGCTAATCAAATGATTCAAATATTCTAAAATTATAAAATCATGAAAGATGTAATAAAACAATTTAGCTAAAAGACTGCGGTAAAAGCAATTAACCAAAATAATTTCACAGCATTTTTGGAATAATGTACTTAGATTAAAGCATATTGATTGGAACTACTCATCTGTATAAAGTGTATGCACCTAAAGTTATTTGCCCTATCGTTAGTTTAAGTGGTACGAACTATAATAATTTAGTTGCTAAACTAAGGATAGCATAATATTTTTCGTCCACAGAGTTATTAGGTAATGACCACTTTCAATAACATCTGTGAACGAATATATGCAGTCAGAAGTTATCAGAAAATAACAGTTTTGACCTTCAAAACTATGGGACTTTCTGACTGGCAAGTTCAAAGATAATAATACCAATATATTTGAAATAATCTGTTTTTTTTTGTTTTTTTTTAGTTTAATTTTTTTTATTTATTGCATAATTATGTTCTTATCAATATATTATTTTCTTTAACAAAAACTAGTAAAACCCGATACATCGTTTAATTGTTTTATTATCATTATTTTCTTGCTTCCGTATGAATTTCCGGATCAGGTATTCTCAGAGCTTCGAAATAGTAAAAATTAAACAAAACAAAAGCAGAAAAATCAAAAGGGTAAATACTAATGTCTAACATTAGTATTTAAAGATGTATGCATTAAAACTATTTGCATATGCACGCGTGTGTGTGTGTGTGTGTGTGTGTGTGTGTGTGTGTGTGTGCGCACACACACACACACACACACACATATATACACAGAGAGAGGGGGGATTAAGAGACAGACAGGCAGAGAGAGAGAGAGTGAGTGAGAGAGAGAGCTATACACACAGTTGTATATTGTATATATACACAATACACGTGCATGCAACAAGTAACAGATATCAATAAACATGTTGTTTTAAGAATATTGAAGTGAAGTTCTACATGTAGATTACACTTAAATAAACATCATCGACCAACCGACGTTACATTATTTTTTTAATTTTATGATTCACATAAAATGAAAAATTTCTCATGGTTAAGCAAAGATTTAGAAATCAACTCGTTAACTGCAAAACTTACCCTGGAGCAGACATTGATAGCGACCATAATTTGGTGATAATGAAATGTATATTGGGGTTTAAAAACCTGAAGAAAAGGTGTCAGATGAATCGGTGAAATTTAGAGAAGCTTGAGGAAGAGCAGGTAAAGAAGATTTTTGAGGAGGACATCGCAAGAGGTCTGAGTAAAAAAGATAAGGTAGAAAATGTAGAAGAAGAATGGGAGAATGTTAAAAAGGAAATTCTTAAATCAGCAGAACCAAACTTAGGCGGAATAAAGAGAACTGGTAGAAAACCTTGGGTTTCAGACGATATATTGCAGCTGATGGATGAACGTAGAAAATGTAAGAATGCTAGTGATGAAGAAAGTAAAAGGAACTATCGACAATTAAGAAATGCTATAAACAGGAAGTGCAAACTAGCGAAAGAAGAATGGATTAAAGAAAAGTGTTCAGAAGTGGAAAGAGAAATGAACATTGGTAAAATAGACGGAGCATACAGGAAAGTTAAGGAAAATTTTGGAGTACATAAATTAAAATCTAATAATGTGTTAAACAAAGATGGTACACCAATATATAATACGAAAGGTAAAGTCGATAGATGGGTGGAATATATTGAAGAGCTATACGGAGGAAATGAATTAAAAAATGGTGTTATAGAGGAAGAAGAGGAAGAAGAGGAAGTTGAGGAGGATGAAATGGGAGAAACAATACTGAGATCTGAATTTAAGAGAGCATTAAAAGATTTAAATGGCAGAAAGGCTCCTGGAATAGATGGAATACCTGTAGAATTACTGCGCAGTGCAGGTGAGGAAGCGATTGATAGATTATACAAACTGGTGTGTAATATTTATGAAAAAGGGGAATTTCCGTCAGACTTCGAAAAAGGTGTTATAGTCATGATACCAAAGAAAGCAGGGGCAGATAAATGTGAAGAATACAGAACAATTAGTTTAACTAGTCATGCATAAAAAATCTTAACTAGAATTCTATACAGAAAAATTGAGAGGAGAGTGGAAGAAGTGTTAGGAGAAGACCAATTTGGTTTCAGGAAAAGTATAGGGACAAGGGAAGCAATTTTAGGCCTCAGATTATTAGTAGAAGGAAGATTAAAGAAAAAAACCAACATACTTGGCGTTTATAGACCTAGAAAAGGCATTCGATAATGCAGACTGGAATAAAATTTTCAGCTTTTTAAAAAAATTAGGATTCAAATACAGAGATAGAAGAACAATTGCTAACATGTACAGGAACCAAACAGCAACAGTAACAATTGAAGAACATAAGAAAGAAGCCGTAATAAGAAAGGAGTCCGACAAGGATGTTCCCTATCTCCGTTACTTTTTAATCTTTACATGGAACTAGCAGTTAATGATGTTAAAGAACAATTTAGATTCGGAGTAACAGTACAAGGTGAAAAAATAAAGATGCTACGATTTCCTGATGATATAGTAATTCTAGCCGAGAGTAAAAAGGATTTAGAAGAAACAATGAACGGCATAGATGAAGTCCTACGCAAGAACTATCGCATGAAAATAAACAAGAACAAAACAAAAGTAATGAAATGTAGTAGAAATAACAAAGATGGACCTCTGAATGTGAAAATAGGAGGAGAAAAGATTACGGAGGTAGAAGAATTTTGTTATTTGGGAAGTAGAATTACTAAAGATGGACGAAGCAGGAGCGATATAAAATGCCGAATAGCACAAGCTAAATGAGCCTTCAGTAAGAAATATAATTTGTTTACATCAAAAATTAATTTAAATGTCAGGAAAAGATTTTTGAAAGTGTATGTTTGCAGTGTCGCTTTATATGGAAGTGAAACTTGGACAATCGGAGTATTTGAGAAGAAAAGATTAGAAGCTTTTGAAATGTGGTGCTATAGGAGAATGTTAAAAATCAGATGGGTGGATAAAGGGACAAATGAAGAGGTATTGCAGCAAATAGATTTAAAGAAGAACAGACATAGATTTAAAGACAGACTTATAGGCCACATACTAAGGCATCCTGGAATAGTCGCTTTAATATTGGAAGAACAAGTAGAAGGAAAAAATTGTGTAGGCAGGCCACGTTTGGAATATGTAAAACAAATTGTTAGGGATGTAGGATGTAGAGGGTATACTGAAATGAAACGACTAGCACTAGATAGGGAATCTTGGAGAGCTGCATCAAACCAGTCAAATGACTGAAGACAAAAAACAAAAAATGATTCACATGTTGAAAAAATATTTTTTATGGAATATTGTTACTCTTACACCATATTCAGTTCAGCATTACTTTTGTGAAAGATTCATATATTTCTTCATTCTAGTATCTAGGAGTTAACACAAAATATTGGTTCTTTACTTATAATGAAAATGAATTTTGTATCAAATAAAAAGTTTTCATTACGACTGGGATTTGAACCCAGAATATTTTTGATAAAAAGAGGGATGCAACCTCTCCTTTACAGAGGTCATCAATTCACAATATTTAAAATTAAATTAAATCTAGATTAATGGACACTACAATTTTTAAAATAATCTGTATTAAAATTATGTTATTGGCTTGTTTAAGAATCCTTGATGTAACAGGAGAGTTTTCTTCTTAGAAGAAAGATTTTTACGATAAGTATTTGAGACGTCTAGATTAAAGGTAAAAGAAACCAGTTATGCTGTGAATGATCTCTCTGATGTTTTACCTTGAGAATACTAAAAGTGTCCTGCTAAGAAGAGCCTGTTCAATGTAGTTTTTTTCTAATTTTCTATTTTTTTCTAAAGACGGACTGCATTCTACATTAGAATTCCACCCATATTTTTATTAAAAAATACAAACTACGCAATAAATTCATCATAACTATGACACACATTTAATTAAATTAAGGTGTGTGCATAAAAATGTCATAATGCAGCGTAATTAAGGTTGAAAATGCCTTTCTTTCATTTATAAATATTGTGTATTTTAGAATTTTGTTGGAAACAAAAAAGAATGATAACCTCGGTGTTAGAATTATTCCAGTTCCACACTTTTACATAAAATTCTGTCTTATGTAGCATTTTAATATTATTCAGATAATAAACATCGAAGCAATGTTTGCTCTCTCTAATTGTTTCTCTTAATTGATTACAGATTCGCTTAAAAAATACCTACTTTAGATGAAACAGTCGTTTTCTCTTAAAGCTTTATACCAAGAAATTTAAGGTAATTTAGTTCATATAAGTACTTAACAAAATTAAATTTAATAAAGTTATAATTATCGAGTACAGAAAAGGATCTGACGCGAAGTTAAGGACAATCATATAATTTCAAAGCTACAAAGTTATGAAAATTTAAGATGGGTGAATAATGTATACCGTCAAAGTTCGTTTGATTGAAGGTAAATATTTTGATACTTCATCCTTAAGCTAAACATACTTGGTTAATCCTTGAATTTGAAAGACTTAGCTCTATTACCACTTTGCCAACTAAACATTAAAAGTTAGAATTAATATTAATAGTATGATTGTTCTTAACCTGTTTGATCTGCTATAAAAATTCTTGTAACAACTAAATGATGAATTTTTCTGGTTTTTGCGTAAAATAGGATTAATGAAATTAGCATTTCATCTGAATTTGGGTAGATCTTTGTGATTTTTAAATATTTTTGAATGTTTAAAACTAGTTTTTCTAAAAACAACTTCCTTTAAATTAGTTCTCATCTAAAAATAATTCCGTACGTAGTTATGCATTGTTAGTAAAAAAAATTATATATACTCGTGTGTGTATATAGATGTAATAATAGAAGATTAATAACTTTAAAAATAGTCATTTAAAACCCATAAATATGGGCTCAACTCAATATTTATATTGAAATTAATTCTACGAAAATGACTTTTCTAGTTGAAGGTGGTTGATTTTCGTAATCTCAGAAAATGTAAAAAACCATTATTAAACTAGTGAAAAGATATAAAACATTTATTTTTTTTAAATTTATTATTATAATGATTTTTTATTATTTTTTTTATTTATTTTAAATTATTAGTGATGAGAATTTTTATCGCCGAAAAGTTACAAATAAAAATAAAAAATTGGACACCATTTATTAATTTTTTAATAATATTTATTATACAATTTCTTTGGTAAAATATTACATATCTTTAAAAGAAAAATCTGAGAATATGACTTTTATGTAGCTTCTGTTATATTAATTTCGCAATTTTTTTCTTAAAAAAAGTTTTAATTTCATACTTACAAAAGCTTGTTTTTCTATTATGGAAATGTTTGGTATTATAAGAAACATTAAATGTTAGGTATTATAGTTTCATTACGAAGGCGATCGTTAATTCCGTCAGAAAGAGTACGGCAAAGAATACTTTATAAGGTGCTCAATTTGAAGTCATATTCATTCGATATATGCTTTCGTTCTATTTCTATAAAACAATGTGAATATGGAGAAATAGATACGGAAAAATAGAACAAAAAGACAAGAAACAGTTATATACGTATAATATAAATCTTTAAATAGAAATACATAAAGAAATACTTTTTTCAGATCATAATATAATTAAACATTATACAGTATACATCAGAAATAATTGTTGAACTATTACTTTTCTTTCTTTTTCCTGTTTAGCCTCCGGTAACTACCGGAGTAACTACCGGAGTTTTTCGCGTTCACCACTAGACCAACCCGGTGGGTTTGTTGAACTATTACTGGATAACAAAAACGCAACTGTTCCAATATTCTGGAAGGAAAAATGGAGCAACATTGTAAAGTATAAGATTAATGAATAAAAAAGAGAAATCAGTAGTCGATATTAATACGCAAAAATATTAATTAGCAGGATTCATATGAATGTAATAAATAAATAAAATCAGAATAGAATAAAAGAATGTCAAAAAATTTGAAGATAATAATTGTTAAATTCATGATTCACCTTAAAGTGGTTGATAGAATATTGGGGTATTATATAATCAGTATTAATTAAAAATTCATAAACATAGTAAGTTTTTTAAAGGAAATTGTTTAATTAAATTTTATTTAAATTATTAAATAAAATGTGTGTATGTATAAAATTTTACATAAATTATTTGGTTGGAAGATATTTTAAATTTTTAAATGATTTATTAAAAATCCAAATTTGAATATAAGGCCCTTCTAATAGGCCAGAATTTTATGTTGTGTAAAGAAAATAGTCTGCTGTCCGGTTTAATAAAAGTAAATTTTCTAATCTTTTGTCCTTTATAAATACTATTTTTAATAACAAGTTTAATTTGTTACTAAATATAAACTCTGAAAACGTTAGAATTTATAATTCTTTAAAAATTAAGCTAATATCAATCATATTATCATTATTACAAAATCTGATATCCCATATCTATACCCTAAAAACTTCGTTCTAACTTGTTAAAGTAAAATATAACTATTGAAAAATTAAAAATTACTGTTTGTAATAATTTGATTTATTTTGTATTTTTTCAAACGGTATCATAATGTCTTCTTGATCTCAATAACTCAAATCCGTTAGAATTAATCGATACTCCATTTTAAATATTATTATGCTGTTATTATTTTCTTACATTTATTTCACTGTTTTGTGTAATTTTTAGAACTTTTTATGTAGAGTTCGGCCGTTTATTAGTGGCAACTGAACATAGCTGTGTAAATTCGAAAAATTACCCCTTCCAAAACGAGAAGAATGTATTTACTCGCTAATCATTATGTTGTAACTGAATAAAAAGAAATTTTGTTCGTGTATACAATATTCTCTATAAAAGCTAAAAATAATAATGTAATAATTAATCAAATTCCGGTAATCAATTTACTACTAACCGCTGTATGATTACAAAGAGATTGTATTGCATCCGGTCGAATAGTTAAATCGATGAGTGCTTATAGCAGGAGAAAATAAAAGCCAAATTACCAGAACTCATAACCAAAGTTCTTGGGTATTATCTAATAAAGCAGATTTTTTAAATAGAAAGTTATTAGAAAGAATTGTAGACATGTATATAACTTGCCAGTCTAATTGACAGTCTAATAACTTTTTTACGAAAATATTTTTTTCATCGATGCCTATTTATTTTGTTCTTTTCATTCAAATTATTGCTTCTTGAAGAGCAAGGATGTTTTCAGTATTAGCTACGGACTAGTAGCAGTGTGATTTTGGTAGTTTTGTAAGCATTTCGTTTTATGTAAAATAAATAAAAATAATAATATATTTTTCGATTTTCCCCACTTTTTTCTAACCAGTAATTTTATTTTTACTATTAAATATTTACTTCTTTTTTTTAACAACACAAATGAATATGAAGGATTTTTTTACTGTAAATACAAAATTTCTTTACATTTAAATTCCATAAGATCAAATCTGTAATTAATGTCTCATTTTTATTACAAATAAAAACTTTCAGTTAAGTTAAACTAGTTTTTAATCTCAGATAGTAAAATTACAACACATTTCTAATAACATAATAAAATTCATAATAATTAATTGATTTTTGTAGTAAAATAATCCAAAATAGTTGTTTGTTTTTTATTTATAAATAATACAACAATATCCAATGTACAACCATCGTAATTCAGCGAAATTCCGGTAATTTAAATCCCGCTCTTCACACTCTACATAGGTTTCTACACAGGTTACTGACAAATGATTTTTTTTTAAATATTCAAAATGTAAAACTGTACATATCAACAGTAAATAAATTTAAATTTTAGACATATTATCTCGATATCTGTTTATTTACTTTAAGTAACAATGAATATTGTTTTAGATTAGTTAAATATTACCTCGAAAAAAATACAAAGCTTGTATGTATTTAACTAGCTGCGGTTGTTTTATTTACCTGTCGATTTTTTTTTTGTTTAAAACTTTTATTTACAAGTTCATATTTCAAACTTTCATATTTCTTCCTTAACGTGTCGTAGACCCAAATATTCGTAGATTTCCCTATTTTTAGCAAACCACGGCGACTCAGTTACACTATTCGTTAGTTTTTTCTGAAACCACTGTATGAGTTCAACATTTCTCCTGCTTGCCGTGCCCCATATTTGAATGTTATATATTCATATTGGTTTCAAGATTGTAGCTTATTAGACAAATATAATTCTGACCACCTGCCCAGCAACCAGAACATTTCCTTGAATTTCAAGTTAAGTTTCTTTCTCTTCTCCCTCACACGAACCTTCCACATCAAGCAACGATCCAAGTGAAGACCCAGGTATCTTACACTTTTAGTATGCGGAATTAAAATGCCATCCAAGCCATCAAGGTGGACCCTGGGCAGTCTCCTCTTCTTATTGCGAATGTCACATGATTCTACTTTGATTAAACTTTATCTTCCATGAGCCCATGAACGGCTCTGGGAAAGCACTGAGGTGAACTGTTTTCTAAATCGAGGCCAGTATGGCTTCACGGAAGGGGTTGGCACTGAGGATTGCATCTTAATGCTCTTGCCGAGGTGGAAAGCACCCGACTGTAAATATGTTTTGGCAATCTTTATAGACATAGAGGCAGCCCTTCCTTGTGTTGGAGTTCTGTCCTCTATGAGTTGGAACGCCGCAATGTTCCCGTAGCTCTGCAGGCCCTGGTACGTGACTATTTGTCTAACCGTACGGCTCTGTTTAAGGATGCGTACCTAGTCGTAGAAAAATCAGTCACCAGGGGAATTCCGCAGGGTTTCGTTCTCGGTACCTTGCTGTGGAACCTGGTGTTCGACGGATTTCTGGGATTGACATTCTCAGAAGGGGTCATGACCCAGACTTTTGCGGATGACTGTCTCCTGTTAGTTCGTGGTAATTCACGACCATAGCTAGAAGACAGGGCGCGAGCGGTTTTTTCAACCGTAGAGGGCTGGATGTACATGCAAAATTTAAAGATTTCTGTGCTCAAGACGAAGTTTATGCTTCTCAAGGTCCACAATTTTGTTTATTTGCATAAAATTATCTTCACAAAATGTATCCTATTTAGTCACATAAAGTGAATCGTGTTGAGCTGTCCTATCTGAAAATATTTCTATCTATTTTACAGCTAATTTTTCCGGAATTGATTCTTCATTATAAACATTACATATTCTCAAAAAATGTAATAAAAAAATACAACTGGTCTACTGTAAAAAATGGAGAAAAAATCTTAACTCCCGTCTCTAGAATAAACCAATCGATAAGAAAAGTGTCTTTTGATAATAATAATAATAATAATTATTATTATTATTCCTAGTGTGTACGTTGCAATCTATTCAACTAGTGAACAATAAGCAACCCTCCCCCGTGCCCCAACGAGATGAGGATGATGGGAATGACATGTAAATGAGATGTCGTGTACAGACTCAGGCTGACCATTCCTGAGATATGTGGTTAACTAAACACCAACCACATCGGCATTCACTGTCAAGCATTCAGATCCGTTTAAAAACAATCAACTTTTACCAGGATTTGAACTTCAGAACCTTTGACTTCGAAAATCAGCTGTTAAACAATTGATTTGTGACAACGAGTTTAACTATTAGACCAGCTTGGTCGGCTGATAATGGTGTACAAAAATTTACTATGCAAGGATTGTAAGGAAATATTATGTAAATTTTTACAAGCGTGTCGTGATCATGGCTATTGAAAAATAATTTTGATAAACGAATAGAATTTTGTCCTTAAAGTCGTACAGCTTCATGAAACTGACCCTGATTACAAGCAACTCCAGCGTCGTATTATATTTTTTTGGATAAATCTACCTTTTACGGTATTGGTATGATAAGTCGGTATAATGTAGCAGCATGAAACCCTCGTATTGTAAATCCGAAAACCTTAAATTAAATTAAATTTTAGTTGGGGTGCTATTAATGATTAGGTACTTCATCTTATGAGACATCCATAAACATCATAACTGACTACTTGGTAATCATGTCAGTTATTTAGACGTGTTAAATAATCACGTTATCTTGCATCTTATAATTTCAAAGATGAATTCTACTGTTTCGCAACAAAATAATACTTCGGTTCGTACTGAACGAAAACAGTAAAACTGTTTTTAAATTATGAATTGCCTTATCGTTAAATTGAACAGGAGAGAGAATTTTTTTAAGGAAAACTAAGATCACAAAATTTAATCGACTTTTTTATGCGACAAATTTAAGAAAGATGTATACATCTATAATTTAAATACTGATGAAGACTTCAAATGGGCAACTGAAAAAGAAATTCTACGAATCCCGAGGACACTTTTAGTATGCTTTAAAATGTACCTATAAATGTGTAGGTATGGATAGACTCTACTTTGTTTTGGGTGAATCTAATACATCCAAAATAATCCTTATCTTGTTTTTTTTACTTTTAGTTATGAAAAGGTTTTTGCTGATTTCATCAATAATTTTTTTTTCCAATAATGTCAATTGTTTCGTAGTAAAATAAATTTCCTAAATTATTGAAAAAAGGAATTTTTTTAAGATCACCATTTTGTTAGAGGAAGTTAATAATAATTTAAAAAAATAATTGTATATTTAAACAGTTTTATTAATTTTTTTATCCTCATGAAATTTCAGCTAAATTTGTTAGTAAATAAAATACACCTAATCAAAGACTATGTGTTGATTTAAAAATATCGTACAAAAACTTTAATCATATTGTACAACGTAACTCTTTTTTTTAAATTAATGGCTAGCATGTCAGTAAATGTCCATTAGGGCTTAAATTTATAAATTAATGTTATACAAAATTTAGTTTATATGTAGTGGTTTTAAATGATGTATAATTTTAATTTTTGAGTATTAAGTAATTTCATTTCTACGATTCATTCTTTAGAATTCTTCTTTTCTCTCTATCTCACGTGCGCGCGCACGCACACATAATACTATTCTTAAAGAGCTAAACGTTTTTTTATTTCGAATTAAATATACTTCAGCTTATGTAGGTCTACTACATTTAATAGATTTAACTGATAGAATTAATAAAGGAATGCGGGTTACCCTGAATATACTTACAATAGAAGATTATTCTTTAATGTTTTAGTCTCCCTCTGTCGTTACTACACGAGTTCCTCAGTTGTTGCTTTACGGATCATCAAAATTAGCCGGTTTCTGATAATATACAACAGTAACTGTTCGTAATATTCTGTTACACTCTCTGATAATTGTACAAGTCTTACATCATAGTATTATTTAAGAAAAGTTTTCACATTAATGTTTAATTTCAAAGAAAGAAATTTTGACTTGGCCGCTTTTACCTCGTGGATCAGAGTTAAGAAAGAAATTTTTGTTAATATAAAACAAAATTATTAAAACTCTTTTTTCATAAAAAAATTATTACATATACTACTCCTACTTAACGGAGGAAATGTAACTAAGAAACGCTAAGTACATAGATATAATGCTTCATTCACTTGTAATTAACTTCTGCAACCAGCTGTTACTTTATTCTCTTGTTTAGCTTGTATAAGCTAAAAGCTACATAAGTTTCTAAAGCTTAAAAATTTTTAGTTTTTGTTAAAGCTAAAGAGCTTCTTTAACTTCTTAATGGTTATCAGTGTAAGTAGACACTTAAAAATTGAATGATGTCGTGATTACAATTTTAATAAACCATTGTAATTGTACTAAATCCAAAGGAAAACATGAGAAAGATTGACTCGTATTTTTGTAAAAATGTCGTAAGGATTGTAGAACTCTTGCTTGGGCTTTGAAGATGATCTGGCAATTTTTCCCGGATATTAAAACTGCAAAAATTCAAATTAATATTTTTAAAATGTTACCTGAAAAAACAGGTTTACAAATTTCTTTTCAAAAAACTGAATTTAAGACAAATATTAAAAATTCTCCAAAAATTTTAAAAACCGAACATGGAAAAATTAATAAATTTAAATATCTAGATGAAATAATTAAACCTAACGCTTTAGATAAAGAATCGAATAAAGTTAGAGCTAGTAAAATGGAACTTGCGTATCACTTAACGAAGCATTTATACAATAAAATCAATGCTAAAAAACAAAAATTAGGCATTATAATACAGTTATTAGACCTGAATGTTTGTATGCCTCATAGTGAATAAAATAGACGAAATTGAAGAGATAGAGAAGAAAGAGAAGAAAATATTAATAAAAATATAAGAGCCAATTAATATAGAAAAGAATAAGTAGAGGATTAGAAAAAATTAAGAGATTTATAAACTAATGACAGACTTTCAGATGTTATAAGGAAAAGAAAACTGATATTTTTCAAAAAGAAATAAAAAACTGATTAATTTTTATTTTTATTTTGTCTATAATCAAAAAACTAAAAACAGCTGATTTAATGAAGCTTTAAAGGACATAAGAGAACTAAATATAACGAAAGAAATAATCTTAAATAGAATTAAATTTAGAAATACTATTTTAGAAAACAAAGATTTCCAGTTAAAACCGAAAAAGAAATATGATTACAGATGGAATGAAGAGAGAAAGCGAAAACATGGAAAAATAATGAAAAAATATTTGGAAGAAAGTAAATCAAAAAAGAAAAAATGATTAAGATATTTATTGTGGTTCTAAGGTGGCCAATTCAAGAAGAAAAAAATTGAACAATGATTATAAATAAACCAATAAAAATAGATTATTTTTATTACCTTAAAATGATCCATGTATAGGTGTTTTGATTAGGTAATTTAAATGTAATTTAGATAATTAAATGTATATTGTTTAGTTTTTTAAATTATTTAAGTATTATTATTTAGAATTTAATTATTGTTTTAGTTTTAAAAATATTTAAGGAAAGTTTTGCAGTAATTTGATTTTTTTAAAAACCGGTTATGCAAAAAGAAATGTACTGCATATGATTAGCGACAAGAAAATTATAATTTATTCTAACTTCGCTATTTTTGTTCTTAAAAATATAAAAATTGTACTTTCCCTTTAAATTTCCTTCACGTGTACAGAAATTAAAAAATTCTATTTATAGCAATTAATCTTTTCCTCTCTTTACTTTTTCTTTTCTCTACTTTATCTTTTCTCTCGCTCTTTCTCTAAAATAATTTTTTTTTTTTTTTTGCTTCAATTAACGATCTGTTACCCACTATTATTATTATTTTTTCACGATATTAATCATTTTATTTCTATTTCATTTGTCATTAAAATAATCAACAAAAGAACCATCTTCTTTATATATTCTTCTTCTTTATATCTTCTTTCTTGTAGTGACATTGATCCTTAAAGTAAGAACTCTCATTATTTACCTTACTCTTACTAACAGACTTTTAATATTCTAAAGACGTGTAGAACTCAATTCTCTAATCATATCTTGTTGAATCTTTTCTTTATATACTCAGCTGGCAATAAGAATATTTCACCCTGGACTACTGCTGAATTGTTCTTTGTTCTTTCAATTTTAAACCTTTTACAATTCTTTAGATTAATAATGACTGGTCTTTTAAATGTTACTGAAATGTCCGCAAAACGCGAACGGTTGGTGAAAAAAAGTATTTTTGTTAAGGAATAAAGTAAATACTTTCTGGAACTATTGATATGTGATTTTGCTAATTTCAACCTTCAGACATAATAAAATAAAAGAATATTCAAATTAGTCCACTTGATATTTATGATGAAAACTATATGTAGTAATTTTATACGTTTGATCAATTTATGTACTACCGACATATTTAATAGAACATTGATTTTAGAACTTAGGAAGAAAATTAAGCTATTTTAAAATGTTACGCATATATTTATCAGTAATAACTTGCGATTATATATACAAGCACACGAGATTCATATTGATAAAACGTATATAACAAAGCCGAATATTTAATGACACAATTTGTGCTTCTTCAGGCAGTTTTATTAAATGCTTATTTAGAACGAACAAGTTTTTTTTTATTTCACAGTTAATTTTAAGCTTGTCAAACGAAATAAAAAAAATAATCTTTGATTATTCTTAACAGAACACTGTACAACATTAGGTGATTATAGATCTATTTTTACTTCCTTGTACGAAGTAAAGGAAGCATTGTGATCGCGAAAAATTTCGGTTTTCAGATTTCAATGGTAATATCCATTTTGACAATCCCTGAATCCATTTTAACTATTTTCAGCGTGACGTCTGTATATACATATGTATCTCGCATAATTCAAAAACGTTTAACCGTAAGATGTTGAAATTTTGGATTTAGGACTGTTGTATTATCTGTTGTGTATCTTCTCTTTTGATTGCAATCGACTAGACCAAAAGTGCCCAAAAAAGCAGTTAAGAAAAAGCCCTCATTGATGCCTTTTAACGGTATGGTACTTATTTTCATTGGTTTCGGAGTTAGAACCAAATATTATTTTCATTAATGAAGTATATCTGGATCTTACAAGGGGAAGGCAATCGGTTCCAATCAGACATCTCATTTTTTTAAATTTAAATGTATTGATTTATTAATTATTATTAACCTCTGATTGTAAAAAAAGTTTACTATAAATAATAATTCAATAATACCAAAAAATATGAAATAAAATCAGAAGTTATTAGCGAAATAAAATTTTACGTACTTTTCATTTTAATTCAAATTTTTTTACAGAGGTTAATAACTATTAATACATCAATACATTTAAATTAAAAAAAAAGAAAAGTTAAAAAAAATACATGTATATGATTTCGGATTCGAACCGATGTGTACATGGTTACGGATCCGCAACGTTCTCACTTACACCACATAATTACTTGTGTGATCTGAAACAAAATTAACATATAAACTAATATAGAATGCTGATACGGATACCACAAAATATGTGATGCAATGCGGTATTCACCACAATGCAACTGTATAACTGTCCACTTTATTAAAGAATTGGAGGATCGTATCTCACTTTCAAATGAAATAAGTTTAAATGAAGTGCAGCAAAAAATTTGTATATGTAATTTAATAGGCGTAGAAGGAATTCATATGGTATCCACATCAGATTTTTTATTGTAAAGAATTTTGTTCAGATGGAATGCCATTTCCACTTTATTTGCAAGATTTTCTAAACGCATTTTGCTTAGTTCATTTTCTGAATCGTATAGATATTTAAATTTTTCCACGACTTTAAGCTTCCTAAATTTTCTTTCTACTTCTCTTTTGGAGTTCTTATAGATTTGTCATCGTTTCCGTTTTTATAAATGAAGTTTACAATACAGATCTTTCTCAAAAATTTAATTTGTTTTTGGGTTGTGTTTAGGTCATCAGCAAAGATCGCTAGACCATTTCTAAAAACAAAACAATCCGTTGGTATTCTTTTTTGTTCTGTTTCGATTCTTGTGATTATAAGTTTTAGGTTTTCAATTTCTTTTCGCTACTCACAAATTATTTTATCTAAAATACGGTTAAATAGAAATGGCGACTATCGATTTATCTCACACAGGTTTCAGTTTTGAAAGGAATAATATTTTTATCTTATTTTTGTAAAGTTTATAAAAATTTTCAAAACGTTTCCTTGAAATATAATCAGAAAGTGGAATAAAGGAAGGCTTTTTATCTTCTCATCTAGTTAACTTTTTTGTGCCGTTTTAATGTTTTTATAATTCATAGTGATATCTTTTTTCAGAGAAATTAAAAAAAAAACATTAATATTTCTAATACCAACCTTTTAAATTAAATCCGATTTTCCAGTCTTCTTGTTTCCCATATATTCATAAATGTTTTCTAATTATTGTTTTAATATAATAGTAATTTAATTTTTATTGTACTTCATTACGTCCTGCATTATTCGGTCATGTTTCCTACCCAAAATAAGGGGACTCATCAATTTAACATTTTTCTTATAAAACATCTCATTTAGTAAATTTCATTTATATCTAGTCAGCCTCATTGATCATTTATTTAGAAATATTCTAAACCTAAATCTTAGTATTTATGCCGTTATCTACCAGTTTTAGCTAAGTAACAGTCAAAACAAACAAAACAATACATTCTATATTTCATGATTTTACGGAATATGTAATGTACTCCATTGTTGTAGAAAGATAAAACAACTAAAAAAAATTTGATGTGGGCACCACATTACTTCCTTGTACATCTACTAAATTACATATACGAATTTTTACTGCACTTTATTAAAAGTTATTTCATTTGAAAGTGAGATACGATCCTCCAATTCTTTAATAAAAGTGGAGAATTGCTAAAATATAAGTTTTTATTAACATCGAATATTTATACAATTATTAATTCAACAATGTTACCTGAAATATTAGGTTAGAATAAAAGTCCCTTGATTACTCTTTAAATAAATTGTTTACCAAATAAAATCCAATAATAAAATCTGATTATTCTACACCGTAAGGTCAAAATTAATATTTGTAACCAGTACACAGGAGTACACTAAACGGATTACTTTAATTATTTTTATTAACTTTTATTCATACGACACACCAGAAATCTTGAGCATATTATGCACAAGTGAAAAAAGATTTCCAACAATTACTTTAAATTGAATACAATTTAAAAATGTATTTTTTTTTCTGTCAAATAATTAAATTAAATAATTTTTAAAAAAATAAATATACAATTTTTACAAGAATTTGCTAAGAAAATTCAAAAATAATACGATTCTGAATTACAATTTTCAATTAATATTAATTAAATAATCAGATGTTTAACCAAATCTATTATTTTAATTTTATTTTACTTCTAATTTTATTTCAGCAATAATTTTTTATTTTATTTTTTTATTTTTATTAATGAATTATTATTCATTGTAAAACTTTTTGTAACATCACGGATTAATAATTATTAAATCAATATATTTAAATTAAAAAAAGAAAAGTTAAAAAAACAAATAAAAAAAAGTTAAAATAACAAAAGGAGATTAAGTCTGTTCGAACCGATGTGCCTTCCTTTTAAGATCCAAATATTTCATTAATTAAAATTTTAATTTTAATTTCGATTGTAATCAAAAAGGGAAGTGCACAACTATATGTTACAACCGAGCTAAATTCAAAATTTCAACATCCTACGGCTAATTGTTTTTGAGTTATGCGAGATTCATACGTACGTACAGACGTCACGCCGAAACTAATCAAAATGAATTCAGGAATGGTCAAAATGGATATTTCCGTTGAAATATAAAAACTGAAATGTTTCGCCTAACAATGTTTCCTTTACTTTATACAAGGAAGTAAAAAAAAAAGTTAAAATACATGTAACTAGTCATACAAAAGTTTTTTAAATATTTTATTTTTTATTTTTAACAAAATTAATGATTTTAATATAAAAATATATCAAATAAAAATCTTTAGCAGCAGGATGCAGTATTTTTAATTTTTATTTTAAATATAAATAAGCTACAGCTGATACTTTAAATTGAAAATAAAAAACCATTTTAATTTATAACGTTAATAAATTTCATTTAAACCACATAACCGTTTGCTGATGATGATTTATCATAGTTTGTAGTGTTATTTTTTAGACTTTATGAAGATAATTTTTAGGATCATACTAATGGGGTGATTGATGTTTTTTACTATAATGAAGACGGTAAATTAATTTTTTCGTAAATACGAAAAAATTTAGTAATTTAGACCGTAACGTTAGACTTAGTGTTCTTCAGTAATGCTATTTAGGATTTCTAAAACAGTTGATCACTTAAATAAAACGTTTCATTTTTTGTTTTTACATTTAATCCGTATAAACTACGTGGATTAGATAAATCAGAACAGATTATTTAAAAAAAGATATTCAGAAAATAGAAAAAAATTAATTCCAATAAATTTCTTATAATATTTGTAATAAATTTTAAAAGTAAATTTATTTTGAAGAAAGTTAATTTAGTGAAACCTTTGTAAAACCTCAATTCTCTTATCCCCCGTTTGGGGGATTCCTCATTAGGATCAATGAATTATTAATTATATATATTTTAATAACTAAAGTCGGGAACAATTCCAAACAAAAAGATGATGATTAGAAACAGATTGACAGAAGATTGAATATATAGAGGATTTATTTATAGTACTTAAGAGCGATTATATTATTATAACCTGTAACACTTATACACTAAAAACTTTTCCAATTTCAAAAGTTCCTTAACGCAACATCTTACATTGTCGAAATAATAAAAATCTGAATAATTTAAAGAAAATAAGTGACGGTAATAAGAGTCAAAATTAAAATAAAAAGAAATCATAATTTTTAAAGCGTTAATATAAATTACTTATAATTAACTAAGCCCAGGTTTTTTTTTTTAATTAGAAGAGCATTATTTAAAAATTCATTGTAGAGTAATACCAGTGGCTTTATCAGGAAACAGTTTTATTTAAAAATTCTCCGATTTTTGGAACGTTCTTTTGAATCGGTTAGTAACAGCAAAGAAAGACTAGCCAGTCAGTAGGTAATTTACTAGAAACTTTTTTTTTTGCGCTTCACATAATAAAAATAGATTATCATTTTTTTAATGTTTTTATGATAAGGTTAGCTATTAAACTGAAATTAGTCGGCAAGACGTAGCATGACTAGAAATGTGTTCGCAAAAATATTCTTATTAGAAATTTTGCTATAAACACTAGTAATTGGCGCTAATTGTTTTCAGAACCTAAAATAAAAATTATTAGCAAATATTTAAAGTAATTATTAGGCAGAACATTTAGTTGTTTCTTTATTATAATTATAATAATAAAAATTTTTCAGTTTTCAAGATAATATTTAAGTAGATACTTACCGACATTCAGTTCTTTTTATTTACTTATTTATTATAGAATAATTTATTTCTTTACCTCTTATTATTAGTAAAAACAAAAGTGAATAAGTAATAATTAAGAATAATTATTCTATATATTTTCAACAATTTTTTCTCTAATTTCTTTATTTTAGTCGACTGTTACGAGGTATACTATTTATAATGGTGTGTAGCGCGCAGAGACATCGGAAAGGGTGGACACAGTGAGCACTCCGCAGGACGGTTCTGGGCGTCATCGGGCCCAGTGCAATGAGAACGGAGCCAGCGACAAGCAGCGGCGCATGGATATCGGCTCTGATTCATGTCTTCAGCCATGGTTTCACACCCAGGTAAACGATCAAACAGTGCAAAAACGGATATTAGCAAGTCGTATGTATAAATTAAGTTCTATTTTTTTTTTTTTTTTATTATTTCCTTCAAGTGCTATATGAAATATTCGACTAATTTTATACGACGTTTTTGGCTGTAATTAAGGATATGTGTTATGGTTGGCGTTCCTGCAGTTATTGCGAGTCAAAAAAATTAAATTTTTTTTTTTTTTTGTTTTTATTTATATTAAATTATAGAATCTCAAGATAGTGTTGTGAAAAAAATGAACCCAACACAATTGATTTAAAAGGAATTGACTTTGAATACGAATGAAACCGATGAAGACTATTTCGCTAATAAAATTGACTACAATTGTTCCATACCGGTTCTTTATTGTTGTTTTAATGAATATTTACTGCATGTACATCGATATGAATATCTAAAATCGGATGACGACTATTTTTATGCACGTTTAAAAAATTATTTTTTATAAATCTTAATTTAAAAATATTTTAAGACGTACTGTCTTACATTGAAATTTTGCTACAATATTACGTTAACTTATCTTGTTCAAAATGTTTATTGGTTTTCATTCAACATACACGTGCTTACGCACACGCACACATGCGTAAACTAAATGTAAATACGCGCCACGTGAACATGCATACGATACCGTTTATTTAAACACAAAAATTATAAGCAGTAATGATAAAAATTCATACTGTATTAATAGATCTTTAATAGTTGATTTGATGTTTTTTTATACTTTTAATAATTCGTTTTTTTTTGTATATGGGACTCTCTAAAATAATCGGAGGCAGCGTTGGTAACTATCTTTCACGGGACTAGATTCTGGAATACTAGTAGAAATTAGTCGCCAGCTGGGTGAGATGGCAACATAAAATTATTATTTTTTTTAACGCATTCCATTTATCATTTGTACATAAATTAAGTTTGTATTTGTATCCTGTTGGATGCAAATTTAAGTTTTGTTTTGTAAAGAAAAACATTTCGGAATTGCTTTTATTTTTCAACCGAAGGTTTGTAAAGACCTTTTTAATGTAGAATTACAGGTTTATTTATTAAATTATAATTTTTTTCTTATAAATAAAATGTATATTAACTCTTTTTTTTAATTCTTTGCTAATATATGATGAAGTTTGTTTTATTTCATGTAAACATAAATTTCATAAATTAACAGTAATATTTCTTCTAAAAGTCCTTCTCCTTTATTCTCTTTTTCATTACAGATTAAGATAGGCAGACCAATAATTTTTTAATAAAATCAAACATATGAGAATAATAATAAAAATTTACCCTAATTAATACTATTAGTAAGTATAATTTAAAATATTTGTATATTTTATTAATTTTTATATAAAAACATTTTACTTTATTATGTTTTTGAACGGTTAGCTTTTTCAATCATAAATATATTTCGAAGTTCAATTTTTTTATAGAAATAAACTAAATTTTCATAAAATGTATAGCTAAATTAACTGATAAAATTATTTTAATAAATTGGACAATAAAAAAAGTAATTTTTATCGAATCAAGTTAAAAAAATAATATAAAAATAATTACATTAAACATAGAATGTAGACTTACCGCGTTTATTGATTTTGTTTCTCATTAGCTGATTAACTGACAACAAAAATAATAAACAGATATGAATGTTAATGTAATTAATTTATATTTAGATAACTAATTAGTTATTTTAATTAAGAAAAATAGCATTTTAATTACTAAAAACAGGACTTTACGAATTTTTTTTTAAATTATGAAATAAAGTTATCAGCTGGATTAATATTAAAATGTATAAGAATTTACATATTTAAAACAAGCAATTAATTTTAAATATTCATAATAAACATTTAAAATAAAAAAAATAAAATATTAATATCAATAATATTAAATTAAAATATGCATCAATCTTGATGCATTTTTACTAATTTTATTGTGATTATTTTTATAAATGCTAAACATAAATTCGTTTACTAAAGAAAAGATGGTTAATTTTGTTTTGCTCTGAGATTTGTGTTTCAGTGAAAAAATTCACGATTTAATTTTAAAAATAACAAAGACGCAAATAAATGTTTATCGATTGTTTATCGTTTAAATATATATATATATTTGTATAATTAAAAAATAATTATTTTTTTAAAAAATGTCTTGTATACAATTACTTAATAGCTTAATGTAAAAAAAACTAGTTCATAGATTATTTTAAAAATAATACGATGTGGAAAAAGGTATTTCATAATTTAAAGATAAAATTGGTAAATTAAATAAGAATTATATTATTCCCCCAAACTAAGAGTTGTAAAATAAACTTAGACTGCTCTTTGTTATAAAAATAAAATATTATTAATTTGTATTTTATACTAGTACGGATAAAATTAAATATAATTTTATATTTGTTTAGGTAAAATAGTACAGCCTAACTATTACAATGGTCCTCTTAAATTAGTAATTTAATAGAATTTTAAGACCTTAATGGAAATATACGCAGTATTTTTAAAGCTCGTTTTATTAAGTTTATGAAACGAAGATAATAAAAACAAATTTTAGGATTACATCTCGTAACCATGTGTATAAATCCAGCGGGATGATAAAAAATTCGTGCATTCACCTCCGCAAATAAGTTGTAGGTCAGTTGTTTAAAGTCCTATTAGCCTTGATACGCTATGACATGATTCTGCACATAAAGTCGCCTACTTAGTTAATATGAAAAATCCGTTCTTTAATTAATTAGAGTATATGTGTTTTTTTTAAAAAAGATCATAGAGCTTTTAAAGTTAAAACTATTTATTTCAAAGTCATGAACAAACCAGTATCTGTATATTAAAAACACAAGTTTTAGTCAACAACCAACTAAATTTAAAAAAATATTTTTTATTAATAAACGTAAACAGGGTGAATTTTTTTAATGAATACCCTTTTATTAATGAATTACAATTTACAATTGTACTCCAATCTTTATCTTAGTAATAATAAACATTTCCTCCGGAGTTCACATCTCGGTCAGGAATGACACATTTTTATACATTACAAAATTTCCATTTCGTATTCTGACCCACAAACTTCGAATTTGTGGGGTGAATTAATCAAATAATAACAGCTTTACATCTTTTAAAGTTCGAAATAAAACGTGTCCGAAGTGAAATGTAAATGTCGAAATTAAATACATTTTTACTTATTTACTCTTTAGTTTAAGAAAGATTGAATTTATTTCGATATTTTTTTATTTACAAAGTAAATGTTATTTTTAACTACTTTGCTTTAGATACAGCTAGTTATAATTCAAGATTAATTGGTGAAAAATAGTTTTTTTATATAACGTATTTTTATAACGTAATATAATATTATAGTATATAGTATTTATATAACGTATTTACAGGTTAGACTAGTCTTGTTACGTAACTAACCGCACTATTTAAAGATCACATGACTAAATGAAACCTTCTGATTAGCTGAAAAGGAACTAAGTTTTAAAACAGAAAGAGCGGCTCAGAGGTATCTAGTTTTAAATCAAACCAACTACTCAGATATAAATGCTAAATAGGTAAATTCTTGTTATGAAATGAAGTACAACTTCAAAACGGGAAAAAAATACTGAAAATGTTTTTTCACTAGCTTTACAATTCTTTTTCAAATGGCTTTTCATTCTGTATCCACCTTATTTTTACTAATGAAACAAATCGTTTGATCCCTACGTCATAGACTGGCATTCTGTTAGTTCCATTTTCCAATATTAAAATAATTTTTACGAATAATTGAAATTTATACTTAATTCCAGCATTTAATTATGATAAAAAATAAAGATATTCATTTTTTATCCTCAAATAAATTTGATTTCGATATTTTAAAACTGTTTTATGTTGTTAAAATTTATATTAAACATCGATACTGTTTTGTTTTCTTTTGTTAGGTATTTTTATTGTTGAGTAGATGACTTTTATATGGATTTGAATATTAGATCATGGATACCGGTGTTCTTTGGTGGTTGGGTTTCAATTAACCACACATCTCAGGAATAGTCAACCTGAGACTGTACAAGACTACACTTATGATAATATTCATACATATTATCCTCATTTATCCTCTGAAGTTATACCTTACGGTGGTTACGGAGCTAAACAGAAAAAAGAGATGACAATTGTTAACCAATAAAATACAACTATAATATTTTTAATTATTTAATTTACTAAAACAGATTATAACTTCTACGAACATTTTAATAAAAAACTAAAATATGGGTGTATTTTACTAAAACAAGCTAAAATAAGTAATAAATTAATAATTGATTAAAAAAACACATAAATATAATTTTAAAATTGATTTCAGATAAATCTTCATTAATGTAGGTTTTGTTAAACTCGTAATAACACATCTAAAATAATAAAATATTTTTTATCTTGAAGAAAAGAAGGTAATCATGTGATTTTTAATGGCAGAATTTTCTACACCGGAAATGCTTCTAGCGCTTTATGGACACAGAAAAAAATTCTAAAAATTACTTTAGCTTCAAGTACTTTTTTTAATCGGCATGTGTCCGGAATCATTTATAAGATTATGATAATGGTTATGATAACATATTAAAGAAAATCTGTCTACTTTTTTATCAATTAAATTAGTATTTTCTTAGATTAATATTTTACTAAATAACTTTTTTAAAGTTTTAAAACTATTCTACATGTATATTGTTACTACTTAACAAAATTGTAATAATATAATTATATATTATGTTAACTATTATTTTATACTACATACATAATTATATTACAATACATATTATCAGGAAGTTCGTTAGAACTTCGCTTACCACAGTTACTGCAGAACTGAACGGCACGGCGAAGTCAACTATGTTTACAGTTTTAAACATGACCTAACCTAAAAGTGAAATGAAAATGGGGAAAAATAAAAAAAATAAGCAAGAAAACATTATATTTCACTTAACTAGATTTTTAATAAAGAATACTTTCAAAAAAACACCTCGAATTTTGTTAGACAACGTTTTTTTCTTCCATTTGATGAACCGCGGGACTCGAATATGTCACTTTTTTCTTAAAAAGGTGGATTTACGAATCGCGCCGCTAGGTAGCAGTACTTGATAGTACTAGGTAGCGTACAAAAACTTGATAATGTACTTGAAATAATAAAATTTAAAAGAAAATACACTACAAGGGCTCTTATATAAATGATAGTACTGAAGACGAAACAATTTTTTTAATCACAATAACTTCATTAAAAAAAAAAAAAAATATTAGTTACATGAGATTATAGCTGCTAATAAAACACGAACAGTAGGAAAGTTTTACAAATGTGGCAACAAAGATTTGATAAAACAGAAATAAATTCGATCGGTAAAATGTTTATTCTACAATTAGAATTATTTGAACTAATTGAAGGAGAAATAAAAAAAAGTTCATTTAATAATAATATAAAAAGTGTGTCCACGGATACGATAAAAATCGAGGGTTACACTTACAAATTAAGTCTAATATTACAACACGCATCTTCGATTCATGAGGGTGATTATACTAGTTTTATTAAAAAAGGAAAAATTTGTTACAAAACTCTTACCGGCCCGATTTCATTTATTAAACAACGAAAACGAGCCGATAAGAGTTTTGTAACAAATTTCTCTATTTTTTGCTTATTATATGGAACGCTTAAACATTGTTTATTATCTATTATTACGTATCTATTATCAATTGCATATATTTAACATGTATTTTTTTTAAACAAAATTCTAGATAAACAAATTTTGATAATAGCAATGTAGTGTCTTATCTTTTATGATACCTGTATCAATTTGTTAAAAAAAGTTTTATTTGTATTACGGAAAGTTTTGTTTTTTGAGCGGAAGAAATTTTATCTAGGAGACTATTTTATTTTTTTTAAAATCCTTTCTTAAGTAATACTCAAAAATATGTTACGTTAAGCTATCATTAAAAAAATAACTTTTTGAGTACTTAAAAACCGTACTAGTTGAATTTCAAACAATTATGGCTTTTCCTTTTATATCCACCATATTTTATTAATGAAACATTAATTGCTTGGTTTCTATTTCATTGCTTGGCATTTGACTAGTTCCATTCTCCAGTATTAAAATAATTTGAATTTATACTTAATTCTATGTCTACAGCTTTAAATTACCCAGAGTGTTGTTGTCGGAAGAGGTGGTTGTAATTTTTTCTTTAAACTAATACATATACTACAAGAAAATCGGTTCTATCATTTAGAATTACAATATCTCAATAACGTACACACATACATTCCTACACTTCCTTCCACAATCCCGTAATAAATTAGATGTATAAAAATAAGCTAGTAAAATGTTATCTAATGTGTCAAATTTGTATTTATGTATTTTACTGTTTATATATTTTTCAAAATTTCTCTAAAATTTTAATTAAGTCATTTGTGCAATCTTATATCATTAATTATTTAGTGATATTAACTAAAGCCGTAATATTTTAGTACTTCATTTATGAATAAAATAAGATGCTTATAAAATATAAAATGTACTTTTAAAAAGTTACCTAAAAAATTAAAAAATATTAATTTTTTCGATTTCTCTTTAAATTTTTATTTGTTTGTACTCAGCGCCACGTTAAAAATTTTCAACAATTTAATATCCTTTATTTTCCGCCTCTTCAAAAAATTTTAATTTAAAGAAAAATTATTATGAAAATAATTTTAGTTAAGTTTTACCTTTTTTTTTTTTTTGAAGCGGTTTTATTGAACATATTTTTAATTAAAATATGGATAGGATTACAAAAAAATGTCGCCCATATGTAAAAATCTATTTGAAGGTTGGACGTGCTTTTATCTAGGCCTGCGTCTAGTTAAAAATAATGAAAGTGCAAAGAAAGGAATATTATAAACAAATTGCTACAAAGTTACCGCTCTCTGAAATGTAGGAGTTTTTTCTTCTTACTTAATAATAAATATAAGTTTGCTAGGTTTTCTTACTAATCTCCTTAAATTTTCAGTTAAAAATACTTTGAATATTAAAATAAATTGAGACTGTACTGTACAATTGAATCACAACAATTAAATAGTAAGCATTGACGACGAAAAATGGAAAATATCGTAAAATATTAATATAAGCAATATATTTTTTCGTTTTAATAGCTTCTACACAAATTAATACAAAAAACGTTACCAAAAAAAACCATCAAAGGAACTTCCTCGACCAAATAAAACAAATGTCGTCGAAATTTTGTAGAGAGTAAGCCTGCAATAAAACTGTTTTAAAGTATTATTAAAAATTGTTTATATAAATATACGAGGTGCGACAATAAAGTAATGAGACTGATGTGAAAAAAAATGTTGCTTACCGTTTTAGTCATGTTTAGTGTTGTCTCCTTCAAAGTAGTTCCCCTCTGATTGCACACACTTATTCCAGCGCTTCTGCCATTGATGGTAACATTTCTGGAACTCATCTTCTGTAATATCCTCCAAGACCCTCGTCACAGCTTTTTGGACATCTTGTGTTGTTTGAAAATGGTGTCCCTTACCGCCATTTTGACTCTTAGAAATAGAAAAAAATCGCACGGAGCGATATCTGGTGAATAAGATGGCTGTGGTAGTACTGAAATTTGTTTTGAGGTTAAAAATTGCTGTACTGACAGAGCAGTATGGGATGGCGCATTATCGTGATGCAGAATCCAATTATCAGCAATGTTGGCACGGACACGAAGAACTCGTTTACGAAGTCTTTCTAAAATTTCTTTGTAGAAATATTGGTTAACTGTTTGTCCAGGAGGCACCCACTCTTTATGAACAATTCCCTTGTAATCGAAGAAGCACACAAGCATGCATTTCACTTTTGACTTTGACATGCGAGCTTTTTTTGGTCTGGGTGATCCCTTTGAGCACCATTGCGAACTTTGGCGTTTTGTCTCTGGATCGTATTGAAAAAACCAACCTTCATCACCAGTGGATAACACGACTCAACAAATCTGGATTGATTTCCGTTTGCTCTAACAGATCGGCTGCCACATTTTTCCGTGTTTCTCGCTTGTGTGAGATTTTTGGGGACCATTTTTGCACAAATCTTCCTCATACCAAGATCTTCAGTTAATATTAGACGAACCGTTTCTCGATTGATGTCGAGTTCTTCTGCAATCATTTTCACGGATAATCTTCGATCAGATCGTACGATTTCGCGCACCCTGGTCAAGTTGACATCTGTCCGTGAGGTTGATGGTCGTCGACTGCGGTCTTCATCTTCAACATTCTTTCTGCCTTCACTAAAAATTTTATGCCACCGAGAAACTTGAGCTCGTGACATAACCTCCTCTCCAAAAGCCTTCTGAAGCTTACCATAAGTTGTCGTCGCGTTTTCACCCAATATAACGCAAAAAGAAATGGCATACCGTTGCACAATATTTTGCGGTTTCATTTCTGTGACGAGAGACACAAACACGTGTTCACTTATTACAGCACAACTCACGACTTAGCAGTTGCATCAATGTGCCGCTTGGACTAGAAGTAGCATATAGACCAAGGTCAAAGATGGTGTGCCTACGCAAGCTGCAGGGTTGCCACATTTTGCAAAGAAAAATCAGTCTCATTACTTTATTGTCGCACCTCGTGTATATATATATATATGTGTGTGTGTGTGTGTGTGTGTGTGTGTGTGTGTGTTGATAGTTTTCGAAATATTCGACAGGAGTATCAGAACACCACTTGAGAACCAACCGAGATTGCTTTCAAATTTTCAGTATCCTTTTTTGTTATCCCAGGGAAGGTTTTAAGCCATAGATCAAGGCCTTAGGTCCCTGTGGAGGGTATGAGTGGGATATCAGAGTTTCTTTGTCAGTAACGAGGGAAACGTTGGAGGAAAGAGAGCTTTTCAGGTTTTAATCGTTACTTATCAGTATTATTCTCACAACCATGAGGATTAAAAACATAGCAGGGGAGCCCACTGTCCGACTGGTAGACGTAAAAAAATAAATACAGATCGATTGAAGAACCTCTTCCCCTCACTAAACTTAAGCATGTGATCTGCAAGAAAATCAGAAAATTATTTTCTTTTACTTATTTGAATCCTAGATTTTTTGTATTAATGATAAAACTATTCAGAGAAATAATAAGTGGTAGATAACTTTTTCAACGTAAAATAACTGGATAGTTTAACAAAGACTATTTTACCGAACCGAATTGAATGGGATAAAAAGTATTACTAACTTAGGATCAGTAAATTATTTTAAATTGATGAATGTACTGTAAAACATCAAGTTAGAGATGATTACACAACAAAGCTTTAAAAATTCCGTAAAATGAAAAGCTTTTAAACTACTGAAAAGCTATATTTTTCTTTAATTCCATGCACAGCCTTCTAAGCTTATGTAGTCTATATTAATAAAAAATAAATAAATAAACAGGAATTTTTTATTCAGTCATTATATATAATTCTCAAACTAATGAAAAGATTTTTATAACTCCAGTAAATAATTCGATTAAGGAAGCATTCTTCTTTGTAATTAAAATGAAAAAAACAATAATAAATAAAAGAAAATAAGGAAAACACGTAAAAGTTTTTCTTCTACAAAAAAGTTACTTTGTATATTTAAAACCAGTTATTTATTAATCGTTAAATAAAATAGTTATTTTGATAAAACACTGTTATATAATATTAAAAAATAACAAATATTTTAGAAAAAAACAATTTTAATGAATTATATGTACTCACACTTATCACTAACAGTAGGAAATAACTGATTATTTCCAGCATTAACTGTTTATTTTATTACCAACAATAAGAAATAACTGATAATTCTTTTTTCAAAAAAAGGATCCGACTTCAATCCAGTAGATTAGTACTGATAACATCAAATAAAATCTGAATAAAAACACGTAGACTATAACTTAAATAATGTTTGTGGAATTATTAAATTATTTAGCAACGGAAAGTTGTAAGAACATGTAGAACGAATGCTATCAGAAAGATCCCATTTTCATGAAAATCTAAACCAAAAGGAAGAAGGGATATAGGCAAACCCTGAAAGAGATGAGGAAATCAATTTCATAAATTTAAGGTGTGAACAGTTATATCGGGTTGAAGAAGAAGCATCATTCCAAATGTAGTTCATTCAGTTAAGAAGTAAGTCCGAAATTAAATCATCTTATACTGAATAATCTATATTTTTGAACCAAAATTTAAACAAAATTTAATAGTAAAATCACAAAATATCAAAGAAATTTACCCTTTATTTCAATAATTTTATTTGTAATATATTAGAGTATTTTAACATTTTAAGCCTTTTTGAATTTTTTTGTGAAAAATAAATTTGTAATTAAAGATAAAATCATACTTCTACAGGCTTCTCATAAAGATGTACATATATATATTAAACGTATTTTCATACACCTATGTTTATTTACATTACAATTTACAATTGTAACATTACAATTTACTCGTACAAATGAGAAAACTGTAATTTTATTGAATATTAAATTGATTTCATACCGTTCACCTATATAAATAATCTTTATATTTTTATAAACTTGAAGTTAATATAAAACAATAAATAATATTTGTTTAGTTAGAAATACGAATATATTATAAAAATGGCAAGAATATTAGCTTATGAGTCTGAAATGATGATTATGAACCTTAATAATTCAATTTGTAAAAACATTTTAATACAAATGATGGTCACGTTTTATTCCCCAATAACTCTTCAATCAAGCCATGCACTATTGCTGAATATTATCTGATTAGAAACAAACTTAATATATACCGGTATTTGTTTTATTCTGTGAAGCGCGCTATCTGGAAAAAAGACTCTGTTGTTCTGATCTGAAGAGGAAAGTTACTGTAACAAACACGTAATTACATAAACTACATTGAATCTATTGTTGACTTTTATAAGAGAATTCGCCGGTTGAAAATTTTCTTGTAAGAGCTACTGTGAAATATTTAGTCACACTGTTTTTTTTTTTAAATATTACTCCATCTGTGACGTAATAATCATAGTTTTTTTTTCATTATTACACACATTTTCTTACCAAAACGAATATATTATATCTAGTAAGTAAACATGACTGAAATAATTATTACTTGAAAAATTAAAAAAACTAACAAGAATATTTGACAAACAGAAAACTACTTTAAAAAATTTGATGTTCACATGACTTCCTTATACGCCTATTAAATTACATATACACGTTTTTTAAAATGAAAAATACATAAAATTTTATTTCATTAATAACTTCTGATATTGTTTCATATATATATATATATGTATTTTTTTTTATTATTATTATTGAATTATAACTTTTCATAAAACCTTTTTTACAATTAGGGGCTAATAATTAAGAATTATTAATGATTAATAATTATTAAATCAATTTATTTAAATTAAAAAAAAAGTTAAAAAAAAGGAGTTGAAATCTGATTCGAACCGATGTGCCTTGCTATAAGATCCAAATATTTCATTAATTAAGATTTCATTTGGCTATAACTCTAGGAACCAATGAAAATAAGTACCACTTATGATATATCGTTGAGAAGCTCTTAATGAGGGCGTATTACTGCAGTTAAGAAAAATTCCAAAATCCAAATTTTTTGGAGTTTGGGCTTCTTGGACACTTTTGGTCCAGTCGATTGCAATCAAAAGGAAAGGTGCTCAACTAGATGTTACAACAGTCCTAAATCCAAAATTTCAACATCCTACGGCTAATCGTTTTTGACTTATGCGAGATAAATACGTACGTATGGACAGACGTCACATCGAAACTAGTCAAAATGGATTCAGGGATGGTCAAAATGAATATTTCCATTTAAATTATATTTCATTTTTTCTTTTTTTCTTTTTGAAATTAAATTAAATAAAAATAGGATGTTTTAACAAAAAAAAGAAGAGATTGAATAACATAAAAACATCCCTTGATTTTTTTTTCTTAAAAAAAATTAGAAATTTCTAACATGTTGCGATCAGAGTAAGTTTAATACTTTAAATAAAAATACGTGATACGGTTATAATTTTTTTATAACTGATGCTGTATGAAATAAAAAATAACGAATCAAAAAAAAAAATTGGAAACGGTACAAAAATATTAATAAAAGAAACAGACGGCTTCTAATTAATTAGAAAAAATAAAAACTACTAAAAGAATAAAAAAAAAATATTCTAAAAAAAAAAGATATAAAAGAAGCTTTCTGATGGTGAGATTAAATAAAAATATTTGTAAACCTTTTTTTTTAAGATGAGGTGCTTGGTAGAGTAGGTTAAGAGAGGGCGATTGAAATAATAAAAAGAAGAAAATGCAGTTGGTTGGGACTGGCTGAGACGTGACTGCCTGTTGGTGAAGGCATTGGAAGGATTTGTAACGGGGAGGAAAGCAAGAGGTCGGAGACTAGTAAAAATAGTAGACAATGTAAAAAGGGAAGGAGTTACTATAACATGAAACGGATGGCACAGAATCGAGCAGAATGGGGTGCGGCCATGTGAAAACCTGCCTTTGGGCAGAACATTAATACACTTTTTTAAGATTACAAGTTATTTGGTAAAAGCCAAGTTAAAATTGATTCATCCGTTAAAATGTTACAAGGCAACAAATTAAAGTACAAACATACTCAGTGGACTGTCTAGATAATAAATGAAATAAACATTTTATAATACTATAAGAATATGTAAATTTATGTTGAGTTATATTTCAGTGAAAATTAATATTTTGAGCAAGATATCAACCAACTTTAGTTTTCTGTATAGGTTATTTAATATTTTTCGTTTAATATTAGAAACAATAAACCTGGAATGAAATCATTAAGTAAATATTTTTAAAAAATATGTATTTACTCGTATATTATCAAGACTACGTAATGCGATCCACTTATGTATAATTATAAGATTCTGAAAGGTTTTAAGACGGGATATCTCGATTTTATTAACGATGCTACATATATTGTGCAGAAACTCACATCATCTGCTCTACAGAAGACTATATAACATCATCTAACGTAACGCAGACATATAGAATATCAGAATTCCCGCTGTTCCTACCTACCCGCCGGGCATCTCAACCATCGTAGGGGAAGACACCCGCCTTGTAACGCTTCCGGTTGCCACAACCCCTCACCATCGCTACACCCACCGGACAGCAAAAGGTTTCTTTCAATTTTCTTACCGATTTTTTGTGTCTAAAAACTTTTTTCAGCATCATGATACCACCGCGAAAAGCAGCTGCGTCGTTTACAATAAGAGATATTTCAATCGGATTTATAGGAAAAAGGTTATGCGCGTACAAACATAAAAAAGTATACGGGTCCAATACATAACCTCTTTTTTTAAAGTCTGTCAATAAATTAAGTTTCACCAAGGTATTTTGTTTTCTACAGGAAAAATGTTATATACCCTACTGCTATCCAACAAAAAAAAACGATTTAATAGAACATTATAAAATTATAATAACCTTAATTTTACTACAAACGGAAATAAATGATTAAAAATTAAAGTTATTTTATTAATAGAAAAACGATTTTTTAACAAAATTTAGTTGAAAAAAAATTCAAGTTTTAAAGAAAAATCCGAATAAGCGATCGTCTGATCACATTAAATTGAGTTATTTAAATAATTCATAGAAGCAATACAATAATAAAACACGATTTAATTTTGCTTAACTTACTTTTGTTAACAAAGAATTTATAATTTTCGGGGACGGTGTTATCACTTATTCAAACTGAAACGAGTAGGTAATACAAATTCCGCGGATCAATAACCTTGGTAAACGTTTATCTGTTTTTAAGATAACTCTGAAAGATTCTTTCCTAACCTTAAAAGTCAAATTTTGGTTAAACGGGATTTCAAAAATATGCCTGGGTACTTCCTTCTTGGTTATAAAAAGTTTTTTGGTTTTTTTTTAGTATTTTTTCACTTAAATATTATTTTACTAATAAATAAATAAAAATAAAATTATAATATTTTATACAACTTCAGTTTTTTTCCCTACAAATCTCACATTTTCTCATTACTGCTATTTTACTTTCGGCTGTTCACGTCATATATAAAAAAATTATCATGAAATTTGGTAAAAAAAAAAAACAAAATTTGCGGATTGATTCTATTCATTTGTGTTGTTTTTAATCTAATCAAAGGTCGGTTGATATGAGGATTATTACACTTTGAAAAGGGTTGAATTTATACAATTTTATTGGTATTTTTTTTTATTTTTACATAATTTCGTCATTTTAAATTCAGCATTAGATTAAGGATTATTAAATTATTAATAGTTGTTTTTAATCTGAAATCGGCTTCTAAGAACTGAAATTTAAAGAAGTATTGAAATTATTATTTTTTTATTTTAATACAAATTTTTTGTCAGTTTTTTTTATTTTTATTTATAGTCGCATCAACAAGTAAATATATTAGCGACTTATCAGTGTAATGTAATTGTACCAGTAAATGCGTAGTCTTGAACAAATTCACGCCAACCATTCCTGATATGTTTGGTTAGTTGAAAGCCAACCACCAAAGAACACCGGTATCCACGATCTAGTATTCAAATCCGTATAAAAGCTTTAAACCTGAGAACTCTCGACTTAGAAATCAGCTGATTTACGACGATAAGTTCACCGCTTCATCATTCCGATGAGTCAAGTCAGTTTTGTATTTTAAAAAGATTATTAAAGATTTTTCTAGTCTTATTTTTATTTAAAATCTAGTTAGGCCTACAAAGAAGCCCCATATGAAAAAAAGAATCTCGTATGAAATAAAAGCGAAAAATAAACGTCTAAACGATGAAAACAAGAAAAAGAATTCAGATACTGCTATCTAATGCTAGTAAGGATCACTGGAATGTTGAAACATATGTTATACTTTTAACTCAAGGTTTCCTATTAAATCTCGTAAATTTCATAAGAAAATACTTCTAATATCAGAATGACAATGGTTATATATTTTTTCGTTAAATATATCTTTCACTTAAATTATATGTAAAAAACTTTCAAACTAATCAGTAGAGGAATATTCTCACGAAATAAAAAAAAATCCCTATCAGCACGCCGAAAGGCGGAGGTAGATTTCACCGGTGCTAAGTAGGGGATAAAAAAGATTTCCACCTTAAAGTTCAGAAAAACTTCAAATTTACTCAATACGACAACGGTTGCATGTGAAAAAAGTTTCACATATTTAGCATACGACAAGCCCCATCTTCTTACAGTTCCAGTAAACGTTTGGTCATCCCTTGCTGTAAAGGTTGTTCATATCAAAAATTGTTTCAGAAAAAAGTTTTAAATAATGTTTAGAGGACTAACGACTTTAAACCGATTCAACACTGTGACTATTAAGGGAGGTATTATTTTTTTTGTCATCAAAACCCCATTTTTTCCATCCCTGGGCCAATGGTTGGTGTTATCAAAAAACTTTACTTAAATAAGTTTTTGGTCCTTATCCAAAGAATATTAGGAATTTTAAACGAATTCTATATTTTACTTAATAAGAAAGTTTTAGCTATATTTTGGTTTTTTCGAAAAAGCTCCCCGATTTCCACCCCCATGGTCTGATATTGTCCATTAACGAACTCGACTGAGATTTTGGATCGTTATATAATATTTATCAATTTTAAAGTGATTGACGCAACACTTTTGAACTGATGGTGGTTTTGGGACCTGGGGGATGTGAAACGCGAAGATATTTCGAAATTTTTCGGAAGTCGAAACATGGCTTCCCATTACAATAGGTAGCTTTCTTATGAATCTACCTAAAAGAATCATCGAAATCGGTTCATTTGGTGATGAAAAAATATTATAAAAAAATATTTTAAAAAAAGTCAAATTATTAATCTTCTTTTCTATTTCAATCCTGCAGATCGATAATAGCTTTTAACTTTATCACTAAGAGAAGGTTCAATTTGTTTCTCCTAAGAGACATGTCGGAAAACAATTAAAAATCAAAAATTGTAAAATGGACATACAATATGAGTTTTAGATTAAGCGAATCAACACTTGTTTTGCAAGTGTTAAAAATAGAATTTTTTTTAGAAATGTAGAATGAGATTGCGTTTACTCCAAATTAAATAATAATAGAATATTTTAATTAATCCTCACAAATGAAGTTAATACTGATTAATCAGATAGAAAAGAGCGTTGTTATTTAAAACATAACTTAATTACTCTTCTGGAAGATGTACTGAATTCGAAATAAGTCGAATAAATAAAAACTTAAAAAATTAATGAAAAACATTTTCATGTGAAATTTTGTTTTGTTAGAAAGTCTGTTAAGATCTTATCCGGATAGACTTATGTCGGCTAACCTGGAATATCAGTTATTGAATATGTACAATCGATGTTAACCGATGTAGATAAAAGTTTTAAGATAATGGAAAATTCTTTGGTCTTTTCTGCAGGCTTCCAGAAAACTGTTACTGGGGCTCTGTATATAAAAATGGAATAGAATAGTATTAATAATATTTTAACAATTCAATGTAACCACGCTACAACGCTGTTATCGGGGGGCTTACGTGACACCCGCGTTATAGGTTAACCGCATTATTTCCAGAAGTAAATTTTAAATCACAAAGGGGATCAATTAAAAAAACTTGGCAAAAAATCAAGCAATACGGTTTAATAGAAAAGGCCAATACAGTATAATTTGTACTTCATAAAAACAAGTTAAGTGCGGAAGATACGATATTTTTTCAGATATTTTTTCGAGAACAGGTTATAATCCGCGTTATATCTGTGTCCGCGGTATATCGAGCCGCGTTATAGTGAGGCTGTACTGCATCAATAAATTCACCATACTGTGAGGAAGATGAAGGGCTCAGAGTCATACGACGTTCTACGATACCAAGGAATAGTACTGAACACTTTTAATTGTATATTATTGGATCTTAGGTTGTCTTTTTAAGTGGAAGATAATGATATAATAAAAACAATACATTTTTTCCAATAGACATTAAATATTTCATTATTTTATTTCTTTTATTATTTGTTTGGTTCAGTTAATTTCTATAAAAAAAGAGTATTTAATTAGAAAATATAAACAACTATAATCTCTACAACAGTTAAGCAAAATAATTATATACAAATCATACCAACAATATCATGGATTTTCATAATTTCAGATAAGATAATACAAAGATTGAATTTTAATAGTTTTTGATCTGGTTTTATTTGAATATCAGTACGATAATTCCGTTTTTTTAAATCGGTATTTAACTTTCTGGCAAGATAACTTTAAATGGAGCAGGTTGATGCCGTATTATCTCAACGATTGTGTTCGGCGGCAAGCGGTACCGGGAGGAAGAGAGTACTGAGTGCTGTGATGCCGTAGTGGGGGATCTAGTTGATTTGAGAAATGATCCAATTAGTGCGGCACTGCTCTCGAGGCCATAGTGCTTGTTCGTGAATACACATACCCTATGTGTGCAGTAGACGTAATCCAGCTAGTGTGTTACAGGACGCACGCATCCAAAATATTGCACTCTTGTCAAGCCTGACCTATATATATATATATATATATATATATATATATATATTCTTTTGAAGATGAATTAATCAGCAATCATGTTTTAAAAAACCTCTTCTTATAAAAAAAAAATGTTTTGCCAACCACAAAGCTATTTTGAATAGAGACCTCTTTGACGAATCATCTTATTTCAGTTTAAAATGTAATTATTAAAAAATACTCTCTAAACCAAAACTCATGGAAAATTATGTTACAATCAACGAAAATCAAACGTTTATTCGAAATAAAACAAGCTTTATTCTTATTAAAAATGTAACTGGTTCCTGAAGCAATTTACTAATTAAAACTTCTTAAATTACCAAAAGAACTTAACTTACAAGCGTTCTAGTTAAACAGTCTAGATTCTTCATTGATTATGTTAAACACTGTCACGCGCTTCACAAATCCAGTAATATTTATGACATTTTTTTAGAAAGCTTAAGCCTACTTCCAGTTAGGTACGTTAGTTCCTCGAGGAAAGATAGTTTTGTAACAATATAAGTTACATTTAAAATGGTAAACGTACACCTACATCTGTAGCAGATGAAATACCTGATCTTCCAAGGTTTTAAAGCAGGATGAACGCCTGTTGAATGCATGATGCTCTCGAAACTACCCTGCCGCTAGGATTATTTATCTCATTCCGTGGTTCCTTCGATAGATCGTCCTTTCTTACAATCCTGCATATGTCCTTTCTTTCCTCCTGCATATGGGATAGCTAAGATTAAGTTTGTAATCACTGTTGCTCCTACAATGATATTTGTCCTCAAGGTAATATATATCCACTCATTACTTTTTATCTCTCATCCCTTTGTCTCTTCTTTTGATACTGATGTAAGTATATCTAAATTTAAATTTAAATCAGGTTCTGGCTATATCCATTTTGAGGAATGGGAAATATTTTTTATCTCTTTTTATCTCTTTTTATCTCTCATCCCTTTGTCTCTTCTTTTGATACTGATGTAAGTATATCTAAATTTAAATTTAAATCAGGTTCTGGCTATATCCATTTTGAGGAATGGGAAATACGAGGGTTGGACGAAATGTATGCAAACTGGAATATAACGGGAGAAAAAAGTAGCGCAAAGCGACAGGCGCTGCCATTTGTAGTTTCATTCATCACTCCTACTATTTCAAAATTCCTTGATCTACGCCCTCTAATTTTCGTCAGTCACCATTGTTATACAGTCGAGTACGTCGGCTACGTGAACGTGTCTAAAACAACGTGCACTAATTGAATTTTAACAGTGGAAAAAGGAACGTTAATGGATTCATCGCCATCTAGAAGCCGCTTATGGTGATGAAGTTTTTAATAGTACTAGAGTAGGTGGATAACAGATTTCTGTTTATCAGAAGCTGGTAAAACTTATATTGAAGAAAAACTTCGCAATGGTCGACCAGTTTCTGTGACTGATGAAAAGTACTAAAAGGAGGGGGAAACAACTCCTTTTTTTGTTTCTAAAATATACGGTAAAATACCTTAACAAACGTATGGGTCATGCTCAAAAATCCACGGAGCCGATAATTCTGCAATACAATAATGGTCGATTGGCTACACAGATTGCGTGTAACCGCTGAAATTCTTGTAAATTTAAAATTTGAACTTATTCCATACCCTCCATTACTCACCATCTTTGGCGCCCTGATATTTTCACTTCTTTCCACAATTAAAGAGGGAAGTAAAGGTATTTACCAGGAGATGAATTCAAGAACGAAGTGAAAATCAAGAAAAGACGCCAGAATTCTTCATTGAAGAAATGAGAAAACTGGATCATTATTGGGAGAAATGTGTAGCTGATTACGTGAATAGTGAATGTAATTTTTTGTAGCAGATATGTACTTTTATCTTTTTATTTGAATACCTCGTTTCATTTGCGAATTATGAGCGACTGCGCATAACATTTCAACTCCCTCAGAGTAAAGTCAGAAAGGTTTTTGGGCTTTTGTAATATATTTTTTGAAATATTTAAAGACTATTGAAAATTACGTAGTCGTACAAATTACGAAATGAAGAGAAACTGGGTTAATGGGTCATATATCTTATTCATTCAAGGATAGTTAATTTAATAATGGAAGTAAATGTAGGAGCTAACACTATAGGATAACAAAGATTAGAATAAAGCAGTACATGAGTATAAAACAATCAATTGAGGATGTAGGTTATTGAAATTAAAAGATTACCGTAGAACAAAAATCAATTAAAAGGGTGTAAAAAACCAATTAAGTGATCGTTAACAAAAAAAAATCATTTTAAACAATTATGCGAAAAATGCCTCTTTAAGCAATGTGCGTAATTATTACGTGTTTAGTATCCACGGTAATGATTACAAATGAAAAGATATTTAATGGATAATAATGAACCATTTGATCTTAATTTAAATAAACCTTCATCCAACGTTTGATTTTCTGTTCTGAAAAATCTAAAGGATTTCCCAGATTATTATTCTCAGTGTTTGCAGACTGAAATCTATCTATCTCTATTTTAGTTAAACAATGATCTGTGAAAGAACTTTGAGTGAAAAGAGATAAGATTACTCAGCATTTTTGTAGATCTCAAATACCAAATTAAACATCATGATTTACAACTTTATGAATGGAAAAAAAACATTAGAGCAATATATAATTGATTTTCTCTGTCTTATTCGTTGATAATAAACAAACTTTTAAATGTGTAGATGAGTTGTATGTGAAAAATTTCGTGCCAAAATTTTAAAAAATACAGATGATTTACGAAACTGAAATTATTGCGTCAATTTAATTCCAGTTTTGTATTACACTTTAGGAGAAGTAATATTAAATTAAATTAGATGCAGAGGCTACGGTCTCTATAAAATATGAAATAGGATCCTTCCCAAAATCTTTTACACTTAATATAAAATTGCTTTTAATTAAATAATTTAATAACAAAAATTCTAAAAGATTTTTCAATGGGAGCCCGGAAGTGTATAATCTTCAGTAATAACTGTTTAACCTTGGTTATTTTTTTATATTAATTTTTTTTAATTTTTATTTCAAAAAGCAAATAATACCTAGTACAGAGTGTCCCATATAAAACGCAACCCAACCTTATATTGGTAGGTATTGAAATAATAAAAAGGCATGTGTAAATGTAAATGTAATTTTTATTATTACCATCCATTACCTTACATTTAGAGTAAATGTTGGAAGTGGCCGCCATCTTCTTGAATACAAGCTTCAATTCTTTTTAAAGCGTTTCTTGCAACTTTTTTCAAAGTTTGTGGCTGGGTATTTAATACAGCTTGTTCAATATTGACATTCAATTGTTCAAGTGTTCGTGGTTTGTTGCTGTAGGCTTTTTCTTTGAGGTAACCCCGTGGAAAAAAATCCGCCGCAGTCAAATCTGGAGATCTTGGAGGCCACAAGCCTCGACCGATAACACGATTACCAAAGAATTCCTCAACGAAATCAGAAGTTGAACCTGCGTAGTGCGATGTCGCACCGTCATGTTGTAGCCAGCAGTGTCTGTCTTCCTCTTCCAACAGTACTATGAACTAAAATAAAATATCCTAATATCGTTCTGCATTAATGGTGTACTCGAAAAAAATAGGACCGATTATTTTCTTCCGCGATATCGCGCACCACACGCCCAACTTCTGCGGGTGTAATTGTTTTTCGTGATAAACGTGGGGATTTTCAGCACTTCAAATTCTACTGTTTTGACTGTTTACGTAGCCATCCAATTGAAACCGTGCTTCATCTGTGAAAAATAACAAATCCATAACATTAATTCCCTCACGCAGAAACGACGGAACCATTGACAATATTGTAGCCGTCTTTCTTTGTCGGGCTCAAGAAGTCGATGAACCGTTTGAATGCGGTAAGGTCGTAATTGTAATTGTTTGGTCGTCCGATGAACAGTTGATTTAGACAAATTAATTTCAGCAGACAAATCGTCCAACCGATTTATTTGGCGAGGCGAGTAATCGGTTTTTGATTTCAGTGACTATATCTGTATTCAACACTGACGCAGATCTTTTGTGTTCCTTGTTATTAACAGAATCAGTCTCTCTAAATTTTGCAACTAACCTTAATACTGATGTTTTGTTAGGAGCTGGTTTATCTGGGTACTTATGGCGAAACAAATCTTGCACTGCAACCACTGATTTCGTACTGAAGTACGACTCAACAGTGAAAACACGTTCATCTAGCGAAAACACTAACTTGTCTCTAGCAGTACATAGAACGGTATGATTGCATTGTTGTTACTATCGGTAGTGTTTTACTGCGTCGCCGCGATGTTCAGATGTTGGACGAGTCCATTTCAGTAACGAGTAAGGGAGTAAGCTTGACTTTTGAAATTTCATGGATGAGTGATTGATGGGTTGCGTTTTATATGAGACACTCTGTATAACAAAAAAAACTAACTGACAAGGTAAATAAAAAAAATTGAAACCTAACTCTTACGCTAATTATTTTTTAAGTAATAATTGTTTTGTCAAAAACTGAAAACAACTCATTCCAACTCAAAATTCTTGTTTTATAATGAAAATAATCCATTAAATTATTTCTTAACATAATTCCAGTTGAAATTTAAGCATTTTTGAGATCCGAAGACTAGATTTACGATCCCCTTGAAGAACTCTGCCACCTTTCCTTTGAATCAGTCGGTGACAGTTTAATGAATCGATCTGCATGTGTTTTCCGTAGAAAAATTCGTAGAATTTAATTGTTCTGCAATTTTTTAAGAAACTTGAAGATTCGCTATACCGTGAAGCAAAGACGATTCAGTATAGGGCGCCATAATGTTTTTATGGTTTAGCGGTAAATTTCCGTGTTGATATTTTCTCCTTCAGACAGATAATCAGAAGAATGCCTTTCTGGCCTCATAAATATCACCGATCGGATCTTTCTTCAACATGCATGTTTGTTTTTCGTTCATTGAATAACCCACACCTTTCCGCATGTTTGCCTCATTAATCACACATTATCCATATACTTCGATTAGATAATGGTGAATTTTAGCTGTACAATAGTGCTTTTACATTTCAAAAACCAATCGCTTCTCGCAATCGACGGGCAATCTGCAAATCAGTTGCAGATTGACTTTGTTAATGAAATGCTACTGCAAAATAATGTCAAATTCACTCAAGAGCATGGAGCTAACTGACAACTTCATTAGACAAGTTAAGACATATTCCCGACCAGGTTTCATTCCAAGGCGTGTCAATCTCTTAATGTATGCAAACGATTCTTACTTTAAAAATGATCCTCCTGGAATGTTTAGTTTACAACATTATGTTCAATTATTTAACGGCTAGATAAAACTGTTATAACTGCTTAATAAAACAGTTTTAATAACGTATGTTTTCTTAAAATTAAAAATCGTTAACAACGTACTGCGTCTTGAAACCCAAGTTCTAATTCGAATTTATTAAGTTCTACTCTTGACCAATAAAACTTTGAAACTGCTTTTTCGTTTGATTTTTTTTAACGTTCGCCGATATATTCTCGTACACCGAAAGGAAATCTTAATTCAAGATACTTATATATATATATATATATATATATATATATATAATAATGAGAGTGTTTTCAAATGGAAGCAGCCAAAGCCGTGATTTATCGATAAATTGTTTTCGATACTCATTTTCTTGATTATAAGCATTAAAATTCATTTTTATTCTTTTTACTACCAACATCAAATAACTCGTCAATCATTTGTTTAACAGTTGATTTTAGAAATCGAAGGTTTTGAGGTTCAAATCCTATAAAAGTTAGTTACTTTTATACAGATTTGAATACTAGATAGTAGATACCGGTGTACTTTGGTGGTTGGAGTTCAGTTAACCACACATCTCATGATCGGCCTTAGTCTGTACAAGATTATTCCTCATTTACATGTCATGCAAATTCATCCTCATCTCATTTGGCCTTGAGAGGGTTGCCTATTGTTTACTAGCTGAACAGTTGCAACGTACACGTTAGGAATAATAAACAAATAATTATATCTTACTTTTTATTTAAAAAAAAAGAAAAACCGTTATATTTTTAATTTTTAAATATTAACTAAAAAAATTTCTTTCAAAACTAATAATTAATTTTTTTTGTTTTTTAGTTTTTTTAACTAAAAATTATAGCCTAATGAACAAAAATAAATAATTTTAACAACTAAAAAAATTAAATATTAAATTGGAACATTCTTATAACCTCTTTTTGGGAGGTTTTCTTATTCAAAGCTTACAAACATAACCTCTATATGTAATTATGAACATATCTGACTTAAACTTGTATTTCTTAATGACGAAAATAAAATATTAGATTTACATTGTTAGAGTCATCGCAAAATTTACTTATTTTAAAGCTCTTATCTCCATATATATTTACCACAAACTAAAACAAAAAATATAAGGATTTTTTTTTTACAATTTACATTCTACCAATTTCATATATCACATACACATTCCCACATCCTTTCAGATCATTTACAGTAAAAAGAAAGTTCATTTAATTGATTATATAGAATAAATCTTTTTATTTACATTTTTTTTTGCAGTAGAACAAAAATTTATAATCGGTTTTTCCTGACGAAACTATAAGTAAATAATATGTTAAAATATTACATGAAAGACGGTCATCCATTGATGACCCAAGAAAACAAACACCAAATTATTATAACAAATATATACGTCCGTTTAATAAATATACTTGTAGTAACAATTAAGATTCCCAGAGCACTCTTTACGTCACAAGCACTATCTGTAATTTGTTCAATAAACTATCCAATCTATCGACCACATACATCCAACACATTCAGTTCGCACGCGATGTTTTTCATCAAATAGAAGAACCTCATGCACATATGAACACAAGTAGATAAACAAAAGAATGAAAATTTAAACGCGGACATAAATAAAAGGCTGACAAAATAAGCTGATATAGATAAATGCAGAACAAGAGTATGACAAATAGTAATAGCATTAAAACAACAGTAAATAGGTAACAACAATGGAAACAAAAATAACAACAAAAACAATTAAATGCCCAAGGTAGAAAAAATACAAAAAAAAGTGAAGAGTATTTTCAACGACCATCACTAAGGTCTGGTACATGAACCCTTATCAATCGTTTAATATTACCATCGTTGTCTAGCAGGTTCAAAACAAGGGAATTTACGTGTCTTATTTAGCCAACTATGATATTTATTTAGATCTGAAACGGCCAATCTCATCCCGAATATACTAAATCCCCAGGTATTCATATAATTCAGAATTCCTGATGAAACAGGGCGGTTGAGTCACTTTCCTCAATATCTTGTTCTGTGATCTTCGGATCATTCTAATATTTCTGTCATTAGTTTTCCACCAGAGTTGAATCACACACATCCATATCGGTTTCAAGTAAACCTTATATAGATGGACCTTGTTAGAGAGAGACAACTGAGAACCCCTGTCCATTAGATAATACATACGCTTGAATTTCTAGTCAGTTTGTTTCTTTCTCTCTAACACATGATTTCTCCACGTCATACGTTGATTAGGTGGAAGCCAAAGTATCTGACACTAGTTATATGAGGAATTTCAACGTTATTCAAGTATTCCGGAGGGCAACAGTTTCCTTTCCTAGTCGTACTGGTAACGTGGGTAGAACTTCATAAGGAAGATTAAATTTTGAAATTTTAATAGTTTTCTTTTATTAATCGATTTATAATTTAAACTTTTAATACAATGATAATTAAAATAAAGAAAAAACTTATCAATATTAATAGAAAATAAAATAATCTGTCATAAATATTATTCTAAGCTACTGATATCGCATAAAACATAACTATGTAGGTCATATTAATAAATTATAGAAGTTATTTTTATGCAATTATCATCTAATGAAGAAACATTGAAAAAATTTCCATGATTATTTAATATTTGATCGACTACAATTATATTGAATACTTTCCCACAATACTGAAATAGATAAAGTATTTTCTAAAGCGAAACATCATATATTAAAAATAATCCGTTTAAATTAAGCTGATTATAATAAATAATAGACAAATATCTTTACCGCCGGCCTCCGTGGCGCAAATGGTAGCGTCTCAGCCTTTCATCCGGGTTCGAATCCCGGTCAGGCATGGCATTTTCACACACACTACTAATCATTCAACTCATCCCCTGAAGAAATACCTAAGTGGTCCCGGATGTTAAAAAAAAAAATCTTTACCACCGTGGAATTTTAGCAGCTATGTCCTGCATAATTTAAAATATACCCTGATTTTAAAACGAGGAAGCTTCTCAGTGAGAATTAATTAAAATTTTACAGACTCCTTCTTTTACAGCTTGTTTTTTCAGTGTATAATCATTTACAGTACGTTTTATAAAACTTATTTCAGAATTTTATATCTACTCTCAAAGCAAAAAATGCTCTACTTTTACCCAGATTTTGAAATAATTAGTAGTGATAATCTTCAAAAAAGAAACATTCTCTTCAGAGGAAATACATTCTTTCTGCATTAAACAGAGTTTCTTTCATCGCGTGTTAGGTTTAAGAATAACACCAGTTAAAAAAAAAATCGATATTTCGGGTCTTGAGATATTTAATGAAATAATTAAATACTATCATTTCTATAATGTAAAGAAAATTAATTAATTGAACATGAAGATATTTTTATAATTATAATTAGAACATTGAGTAAAATAGTTCAGATTTTATGTTCATTTTTAGAAGAGAAAATTTGTTTTAAAGAAAATTTTAGCTTGGTGATCTTTCTAAATATAATATTTTTTATATAGAACATCCAAACGAGAATGATATTCAATACAAGTTGAACTATCTTTCTGCGTATGCATTGCAGAAAGAACAAGTCTTAACAGCCCTCTCTCATCTCTGCTGGTGTCGAGCACGAGGGATTTTTTTTAATTTTATCGCCAGAAACGGCTAGTTTGATGAGGATAAAAAGCCAACGATGAAAATCAACAGAATTTTCTCATCATTTTTTCTATTCTTCGATCAAATCCATCATCAGATTTCTCACCATTGCTTGACCTTTTTCTTTTTTCTTTTTCTTTTTCCTGTTTTAGCCTCCGGTAACTACCGTTTAGATAATTCTTCAGAGGATGAATGAGGATGATATGTATGAGTGTAAATGAAGTGTAGTCTTGTACATTCTCAGTTCGACCATTCCTGAGATGTGTGGTTAATTGAAACCCAACCACTAAAGAACACCGGTATCCACGATCTAGTATTCAAATCCGTGTTAAAATAACTGGCTTTACTAGGACTTGAACGCTGTAACTCTCGACTTCCAAATCAGCTGATTTGGGAAGACGCGTTAACCACTAGACCAACCCGTAGGGTACCATTGCTTGACCTGTACTAACACAAAAAATTAATTTTTTAATCTTTCAAATACAGAAATATTAATGTACATTTTTTTTTAATTTCATTTATGATAAGACATTTTAATTCATATACGTCTTTTATTCTCGAATTGTTCCCAATTTTCTTTAAATAATCATACGATTATATTTCATATAAATTCATATTAATTGTTTTTGCAAGAACAGTTTACCCGAAAGATCAAAAATCTGTAACTATATAGTTATTTCTATTATTAAAATTCATCTTCACTAGTATTCACCAGTTAGAGAAAGTAAATTAAATATATAATTATGAAAAAATAATAAATAAATAACAAAAAAATTTACATAAAAATTTTGTGTATCTAAAAAATAGCATAAAGCCGAAAACTGAAATATAATAGACTTCACAATAAATATTCCAAGTTTAAAGTATAAAGGTTAGCTTACATTGTAACTCCAGTAGTATTTACACCATTTAAACTCTCCACTTGGACTGGTCCTAATTAAATTTGAACCAGTTTCCATCTTAACTGGTTAAGGTGTTTTATTTATTTTTATTAATTTCTTACATCTACAATTGATTATTTTTAAACAAATAAAATTACACATAAAAGTATTTTTTGTAAGTGGTTTTTTAAGTTGTTTTCATTATTCAAATGTGAATAGGGTAAGAAAAATTATCCAGTATGCTGAAATACCTTTAATCTATAGGAATTCCACTTTATATACTGATTAACTTCAATTTTAATTCGATCCTTTTTATGTATCTTGTAAGCAAACAACTTTATAAAAATATTTTTTGTACACCTATTAAATTACATATACTTTTAAAAGTACATAGAATTTTATTTCTCATACTGATTTTATTGATACTTGATTTTTTCATACTTTTTTTTATTGTTATTATTGAATTATTATTTATTGCGAACGTTTTTACAGTCGGAGGTTAATAATTATTAATAAATCAATATATTTAAATATAAAAAAAGAAAATGAAGTCGGATTAGAACCGATTTGCCTCCCCCTTGTAAGAACTAATACTTCATTAATTCAAATCTTATTTGGCTATGACTCTGGAACCAATGAAAATAAGTACCACTATAACATATCGTTGAAAATCTCTCAAAGAGAGCTTATTACTGCAGTTAGGAAAAATCCAAAATCCAAACGATTTGGATTTTGGGCTGTTTTGGATACTTTTTGTTCAGTCGATTCCAATCAAAAGGGGAGATGCAGAACTAGATGTTCAACAATCCTAAATCCAAAATTTCAACATCCTACGGCTAATCATTTTTGAGTTATGCGAAATACGAAATACGTACGTATGTACGTACAGACGTCACGCCGAAACTAGTCAAAATGGATTCAGGGATGATCAGAATGGATACTTCCGTTGAAATCTGAGAACCTAATTTTTTCGCGATTACAATACATCCTTTACTTCGAATAAGGTAGTAAAAAGATAAATTTCGGAATATTTCCCAACTTGTTAATAAAAAAAAAAAAAAAAAATTGAAAACATTTTTCAATGACAAAGTTATAATCACCTAATCTTAGTTATAATCTTAGTGCCACGTATGAGGCGTTCGACTATATTCACTGTATAGGCGTTGACTATATTCACTGATCATACTTCCAACCGCTGGGTACAAAATGACTTTCATTTTCCATCTAAAGCACTGTAAGAAAAAATTTTATTTTAAATTATTACATTATTTTGACAATCTTCATTCTTTCTTTTTCTGTTTAGCCTCCAGAACCACCATAAGATATTACTTCAGACGATGAATAAGAATGATATGTACAAATGTAAATGAAATGTAGTCTTGTACAGTCTCAGGTCGACCGTTCCTGACTTGTAACCTTGTTCCTGATTAATTGAAACCCAACCACCAAGGAACACCGGTATCCACGATCTAGTATTGAAATTGGTATAAAAGTAACTGCCGTTACTAGTATTTGAACCTTAATACTTTCGACTTCGAAATCAGCTGATTTGCGATGACGAGTTCACCTTTAGATCAACTCAATGGGTTGACAATCTTTATTACGGTTATTGTCATTTGTATTTTTTCTATTTTAACAATTCTCCATATCTGTAAACAACTTGTAAATAAACTGTAAATAACTATTATCAAATAACGTCAGTGGAAATTGTAACTCATAAATAAAAATAATTAAATTGCATCAAATATTAATTTAATTTTACAATTCCAAAATTTATTATTTTCTGCAGTAAGTAATCAGTCAATAAACGACAATTGTAAAAATCCGTTATTACATTATTCCAGGGAGATTTTTTCAATCTAAAGTTGTCCAGTTAATATGAAATATTTAATGAAATTTTCATTTTTAAAAAATATAACTGTCCTCTTATATAACCATAATTATGAAGGGAATAATTAAATTTTAAACTCATCAGTAAAAGTTAAAAGCATTGTTTCCATTATAAAATAATAAAAGATATACCACTTTAGACTCGGATTAAATTTATTGTCATTTCAATTCGATCGATTTTATGTAACTTGTAAACAAACTACTGAACAAGAAAGAAAATTTGAGAAGATTTTCCAATTATTTATAAAAAATAGAGACAAATTTCAACCACAAATCTTTCATACGTATTTTTATTCACATTGGTTGTACTACTGTGTTTTAGAACAGAATATGATATCCTTTATCTGGATGAGTAATTTAACCATTTGTCTTATTTTGAAACCACAGGATAGGAAACAGGTTCCCTATACGGATTCAAAATAATGTAAAGAATTTAAATATTCTTATAAATTTTTGTTCACCTGGTTTTTAAAAAAATTAAATATTGATTTTTTTTTTAATATATAATCTTCCTTACGTTCAATTATTTTCCTTTCTACTTATGTTTTGATATTTTCTTGTTCATCCATCGCATTATTTTGTTCTGTAGAAGCACCAGATAATTCCACCACCAGAAACCATTATTTAAATAATTCTTCTCATCTATGACTAGAAAACTTTCAATATTACTCAACACATAGAATAAAATATTATAACAATAAATAATTATAAATTAGAATAAACTTTTATTGTTTTTTCCAGATCCTTAGGATGAAAGAATTAGTAAAAATAAATCAGTAAGATGTAACCAGAAAGTTTTCCCTCAGCTATTTCTTAAAAACAATTTAAATTAAATTATTAAAACAAAAAATAAAATAAATGGTTGCAGCTTTAATAAATTGCCATTATCTGTTCATTTCTTTTCAGGTAAACTTTTACAACCAATCCACCGGGAAGGTCTAATAGTGAACTCGTCATCGCAAATCAGGTGATTTCGAAGTCGAGAGTTCTAAGGTTCAAATCCTAATAAAGTAAGTTACTTTTTTACGGATTTGAATTCTAGATCGTGGATCCCGTTGTTCTTTGATGGTCGGGTTTCAATTAACCACACATCTCAAGAATGGTAGACCTGAGGCTGTAACAAGATTTACACTTCATTTACATTCATATATATCATCCTCATTCATCCTCTGAAGTAATACCTTACGGTGTTTTCGGAGGCTAAACAGAAAAAGAGAGAGAGGTAAACTTTTACAAAGTGGTGAAAGGGCGTTTTTATAATTTAAATATTCTATATCTGCTTAAATATCTTAATTGTATAATATTATATCAACAAAAATAGAATTAAAACGACCTATCTTCTATAAACTTAATAAAAATTTAATTAGATATAAAATTTAAAAAGGGATATATTCATAGAATTATAAAAAGAAGTTTTTGTTTACGAAAGTGTTCCTACTTTTTTATTTAGAAAATAATCAACGGATTTTGAGGAAAAAAAACAAATTATTGGATGATATTAATTCGGATTTATATCATGTTATATAATTTTTATTGTGAAATTAAAAAAAATTCAACGGTTTTCTTTTTTTTAAGGCCGTATTAAATAACCTTAAACCGATAACTGAATTACCTTAACCTTAATAATAATGATTGAATAACCTTAACATAAATGCAACCCTATTGATAAGAAAATATCAATAGATATTGAACAAATTTTCTACTTCTACTTTCTCGTACGAAGTACAAGGAAGTATTGTAATTGCGAAAATTTTCGCTTTTCAGATTTCAACAGAAGTATCCATTTTGACCATCCCTGAATCCATTTTGAGTAGTTTCGACGTGACGTCTGTACGTACTGACGTATGTATCTCGCATTACTCAAAAAAGATTAGCCGTATAATGTTGAAATTTTAGATTTAGGACTGTTGTAACATCTAGTTGTGCGCTTCCCCTTTTGATTGCAATCAACTGGATCAAAAATCAAAAAAATTTGAATTTTGGGTTTTTTCTTAATGCAATAGTAATAAGCCCTAATTAAGAGCTTTTCAGCGATTATCATAAGTAGTACTTACTTTCATTGGTTCCAAAGTTATCGCCAAATAAAATTTTAATTAATGAAATATTTGGATCTTACAGACTTCATTTCCTTCTTTTTTTAACTCTTTTTTTAATTTAAATATATTGATTTATTAATAATTATTAACCTCTAATTGTAAAACGTTTTTACAATAAATAATAATTCAATAATAGCAATAAATAAAAAAAATATGAAAAAAATCAGAAGTTATTAGCGGAACACAATTTTATGTACTTTTGAAAATGTGTATATGTAGTTTAATAGGCGTACATGAAGTCATGTAGTGTCCACATCAGATTTTTTATTTACTCAGGCTTATTATTTTGAACAAAAATAAAATATGTTCTGATAATTATTTTGCTAAAACATTTGTATTTAATATTTACATTCATATCTTTTCCTTTGTTATAAATACTAAATGCAACAAAAAAATGTTTTATTCTGTCACTTCATGCAAAATATAAAACATAATTTCGTTTTAATATAATGCACCACCTTTTTCAAATTATATTAACTTCCTTTTAAATATAAGATACGTAAAATTTAAAATTTTATCAAAAAATACAACGAAAAAGCTTTTAATGAACTTGTCCATTTTAAACTTCCAAGAAGTAAAAAAAAAAGTCAACATAGTTGTTAAAACTCATTATTTAAATTGCGCATAACTTATATCTAATATAGATTCATTAGAATGAGCTAAACGGAGAATGAGTCAAAGATAATAGAAATAACAAAATTGCACGTTTTACTGCATATTAACAAAACTAAATGTAGGTGTGTATGTGTGTCGGGGTAGAAGGCATTTTCTACTGTTAAAATAATACATAAATCGTTTATATAAAAATAATATCAGAAACATTTGCTATTTTAATTGGGTTACGTATTTAAACATAAAATTTATTTTGTTAAATTCGAACAATAAATTACGTTCCGAAACCGTTGACTTCAGAAAGATCTAGTGTACAATACAAATGTTATTCATTCGTAATTTAAATTAATAGTTAACCCTAATTCTGTGATAAATGGCCGATATTAATGCTAGTAGATGTATCCTTTTAACTGGTTGTGATACACAGGTCAACTTATAGTATTGGCTTCTTTTGTGACTTAATATAACATTTGTATCTGTCACACTGTAGAGGCTCTTCAACACTATTGTGTATATCGTTTATCTCTCTTTCCTTTCCTTACGTTCTTAGATAACTTTCTTCGTTGGACATCATTTTTATCGGAAATTAATAACAAATATCTTTAAATATTTGTTTCACGTTCAATATCATGGAAGAAAATGAGCAAAATTACCTGAAAATTTATGAATACACTTCAAGTAAAATGTTTCGTTGCATAATATATATTCATAAATAAATCGACTGAACCAAATACATAATCTACTTCTTACACGGTAGACATACTATTTTGCAAAATTTCGAAGTTGATTTTAAAAAGAAACTGTTTTGATTAAATATTTATTTGTTTATTTCCATGCATAATTTTTCCTATTAAGAATACTGTACTAAAAAAAAAAAAATTATTTTTCTTGATATTTTTAGCATCTCTGAGCAATTTTCAAAAAATTATCTAAAAACAACCAAATTATAGTTGTTAAAAACGTAGCATTTTATAATTGAACTTCTCAAAAATAAGTCTTATAATTTTAATAAAAATATGTTAATTGTTTTAACGGGAAAACTAAATATTTGTAAAACTTTAAGCAGCTGCAGTCAATTTCTCCAAAATCGTAGGAGTAAAATAATTTTCTTGTGTTTAAAGTATTTTATATTTTGTCTCCTGTCATTTTAAAGATATTAATCGGAATGGGAGGGTCATAGTGATGCAGCAGCAAGTTTAGAATAAACCATATATATATATATATATATATATATATATATATATAGAGAGAGAAAGAGAGAGAGAGAGTGAGTGAGAGAGAGTACAATCAGTCTGAAGAATTGCTACACTAGAGGAAAAATCATAGAGATATATTAGAGGGATATTTGAGCTAAGAATTGAAATTGTTTTCAATGCAATGGTGATATCGTCAAAATAGAAAAAGAACCATCTTAAACTTAATGACGGTAAAGATAAATTCTTACATTTTAGCATAATATTTTTAAATTATTCCTTATGTATTTTAACTTTATGAACAATTTTTAACGGATAATTACTCAAGATAATTACAGAATTGATTAAGGTGTCATCTTACGTTAAAAACTTATAGTATACCAATCTAGTACCTCATAAAATATTTACGTTTGTCTGATGCCATACCATGGTACGTCAGACATCCAACCGATCGGTTTCATGCCAAACTCGATTCAGTATATCCAGCGACATGCTTGGAACTGCGGAGAAAAATCAATTCTTGAGTTCAGCAGGATCGTAAGGTAACAAACAAAAGAAACACTTAATTTTTTATTAAATTTCATTTAAGAAATAGTAACGAGTGTGTAAAATCCGGAGAACGGGGTAACCATATCATTGATCCAGCTTAACCAATCCACCGACTTGGAAACAGTTATTTAGAAAATTCCAGACTTGTGATAAAGTGAATAGTGTGGATCACCACACTATAAAGTGGTGATCCGCACTTTATAGTGTGGATCAGCACTATAGAGTAATAGTGTGGTGAACCACACAAGAATATTTTTAAGCATATTCAGGAAACGATGCCGCTTGGTATTCTCAGTGAAATATAGAGACATAAACGCTTTGATTTGGCTAAGAATATAAAAGATATTCGTTTTTGAGGTAATTCTCCAGAGATTCATGTGAATCTTCACTAACCTAGAAGATCTGCCGTTGGGAGTATTCACCTAACACTAGTATAGAAATTTCTACTTATCACTAAAGACTACGTTTTTAGGAACGCCAGTCAAATTTAAATCTTCCATCCGACTTAATATTTCTTAACGGGATACAAATTGAGCCGTCGTACTTGCTTCACCATGTTCTTATACATTATACAAGTGTCCCACAAAGAAACAGAGAAACGTTCAGAATGAAAATAATTAAAAAAAGTCATATAAACATAAGTCAGTAAACGCCTTGTTTTCGGATTACGGCTAGCAAAAAATTTCGCCCGGATTTCAGCTCTCCTAATAAAAAGAAGCCCTAGTATTATCTTTGGGACCAAAAATAAGGAGTAAAGTTGATGGTTTATTATGTAATTTGAGCTGGGAAATAGGATAAAACAGATCGCAGAACTGTAATTTTAACATATCTGACGTAAAACTCAAAATTCGGTGACGATATAGAAAAGCAAGGTTTTTTTTAGGTTTGTAATAAAATAGCTTTGATAAATGACTAATAAATGCGGAAGATTCAGTTACAAAACTTATAGAGAATTTAGTTCTGAGAAAAGTAATGTAAAGACAACCAATAAAAAGTAAGTAAAAACTTTTAAAATTCGTTTTTTTATTGAAGCAAAACAGACGAAAATCATATTAATCTTTCAGTTATTAACAAATGTTATTCTTAAATCGATTTTAAAAAAATTTTTTATGGGCTGTATTTGCATTCATTTTTTTAGAATTAAATTTTCTACAAATTTTGTTAATGATCTTTCGCATTTATTAATCATTTAACAAAGTTATTGTACTACAAACCTAAAAAAACTTGTTTTTCGACACCGAATTTTGTGTTTTACGTCGGATATCGTAAAAACTACTGAATTTACAGTTCTGAAACCTATTTTATCCTTTTTTCCAGCTTAAATTACATAAGAAACCATCAACTTTGTTACTTAATTTGGATCCCAAAAATTACGTAGGGCTTCTTTTTATTAGAAGAGCTGAAATTCGGGCGAAATCTTTCGTTGGGCGTAACTCGAAAACAAAGCATTTCCAGACCTATGTTTATACGAACTATATGTTTACTTTCACCAGTAAAACATGGCTTAAAAATGACTCCATTTCTTCGACGGATACCCTGTATGGTTTCAAATTACATTTACCTAACACAAATTTTCTTTTATGGAATGATTGTTTGCACTAGAATCACGTCGATTTATGAGCTCTCCCTTATCTCTTCCATAGCGACATAAGAAACATGCGGATGACCTGTTGATCGAACTAAATTCCCGGTCTCAATAAAATTTAATGCCAAGCATAAATTTTACATCTGTTGAGAGGATTCTTACCAACTAGGAGTGCAATTATATTGAACTATGATCATGGATTTCGTTTCATTAAACCAAATCAGCGATCAAGCTACTCAACAGTTAAAGAAAAATTTCGCTATCTGAACTGGTCAGATGCCACTAGTGTTTGCGGTGAAGGAATTTGTACAAATATAATGTAGAAGTATGCAAAACAAAACCTGATATGTTTTGCTAGAAAGTGACACCTCAAACAATTCTGAATGTATTTTTAATAAACCTATACAGGTTTTTTGAATACGGAAAGATATTAAAACATTCTAGACATGTGAAAAACTCACCGGGAGGGTTCAGTGATGAACTCGTCATCGCAAATCAACTGATTTCGAAGTCGAGAATTTTAAGGTTCAAATCCTAGTAATGGTAATTACTTTTATACGGATTTGAATACTAGATCGTGGATACGTGTTCTTTGGTGGTTGGTTTTCAATTAACCACTCAACTTAGGAATCGTCGACCTGAGACTGTACAAGACTACACTTCATTTACATTCATACATATCATCCTCATTCATCCTCTGAAATAATACCTTACGATGGTTCCGGAGGCTAAACAGGAAAAAAGATAAAAAAGAAGTCTTGTGAAAAAGGGAGGAGGATTTCGACTGAAATCAAAAAATATGAGATGTTGAAATCTGTTCGTTAGGAAGAAATATTGCAATGAAAGTTAATACTGTTAATGAAATAATTTTACAGGAACTGCTTTTGTAATAAAAAAAATCGATCTGTATAAAATAACACGTTCAGATCTCGCTGTTTAATTTTCGACGGTCAAGTTGTGAAGTTCTTCATACGTTGCGAAATTCAATCTCCATTATTTAAATTCTATTGATCTTTTAGTTATTTGCGGGAATGAATTTTTTATCACATTTACAAAAACTGTTTTTATTTATTTATTTAAGTGAAATCATCCAAAAACTAAGTGTGATCATCCCTCCACTTTTTCTATTTTCATAATAACCGTTATTTATATTTTTAACTTTTCTCCTTTGATAATTAGGACAGCTTAGAAAATAAAAAGAATTTCCTTGTGAAACGACATTCTTTGTCTTGATCTTTCTTTTATTGGTTTACTTTATTGAAGACTATGATTAAACTGTATATCATAGTCATTAATGAAGAATTCTGTATGAAATACGGGTTCCGTGTAACCATTCATCAAAAAGCTTCACTCTTTATCTTCTGTTTACCCTTTGTTTTACTGACTTTATCTTTCGTTCTATAATCGAATATTTTTAAACTATTTCTTCTAAATACTACTTTACTAATCATTTGTTTCCTTATGGATTTTTATATATATTTCCTTCCATTTTTAAATTTATTAAACACTTTATTTTTTATTTTTTAAATATTATCTTGTTTTTCTAACAAAATTCATTGTGTAGAACTATATCATAATATACTTCATACAAAACATTTCTCAATTTTTTTTATCTTTCAATTATATACTGATTTTTTTAACAAATTCTTTACTTTCTAGTTATAATTTCACTTTTTCTCTTGTCCTTTTTATTTCTTCTGCGCATATTACCCATAATATACATACACATATTGCCCGTAGTTAAATGCATACATGTACATGATTCAACTCGATAGACAGCAACGAAAATATTTTTAAAACGTAACTAGTAAAAGAATTCTTTACTTTAAGATTTAATTAAAACTTATTTCACGTTCTCTTGTAAGAATTAATGATAAATTAAAGTAGGTCTATTTTATTATGATGTAGTTTCAGCCAAATGTTAAATAATAAAATTAAAATACTGTTACTGTAAATAACAAAATAAGTCTAATTTTAAAAGTATCCCAGTATATGTGTAACGAGCTGAAATATTGTTATTTTAGTGGAAAAATTAGTACTGGATTTAAATTATTGAATACAAAGGAACTATTTTTTACATCGATTTAAAAAGGTTAAATCACAATAAAAACTGAATTCTAATATTTATATAATTAAGTATGGTTATACGCAGGAAGCGGAGAGATATGTTGGTAAAGCGATTGAGTACGTAGCCGATCGAATATATGAAATTAATTTCTTTGCCATTTTTTCTTATTTTTTTCAAGCACCTGTCCATATTTATAAATAGCTATCTATAGTTCATAATTTCTACACAAACTGCTTATTGTTTTGATTCGATAACATGAGATGAAATGGAATTTTTTAAGCCGCACATCTAAAGTTTTCGCTCTAAAAGTGAAATTTAATGAGATTGAAAATAAAAGTCTTGCATTTTATCATATTTAAACTATATTTTTCAGTAGTTATACGGAAGTTAACGAGTTTGGAAATCGTACATACTGTAAAGAGCATAGAAATCTGTATTCTGTTTTTTTTTTTTTAAATATAAATTGCAAGGGTTTAGCTTCTTAATGAATTATTAAGCTTATTAAGTTTAGCTTATTAATGAATTATTATTTTCTTAATGAAAAATAATATAAAACTATTATGGTTATATTAGTATCTCGTTATTTTTCAAAACAGATGTGTTCGGGAAAACGCATTTTCTTTTCCTCCTTTCGGTTTTGTAGCTTAAATTGCTCTGATAATTGAGTAACTACACCACACACATCCTCTCAGCATCTCCGTTGTCCGTAATAGTACGTTAACCAACTTAAAGATCACTTATGCATGCACTTAAGTATTAATCTTTAGAAGGATCATGACGTCCTTGCCTCAAAAAAATGACAGTCACGTGAGTACTTAAGTTTCTTTACACTTGTAAAATATTTTAACAAATGTTTATTTGATAAAGTCATGTAATTTCTCAATTATTTTCCACTTTCCTCCGGAGCAGGTTAATTCAATAATTCATTTTAATTTTAAAAAAAATTATTAAAAAATGAAAATCCACCTTACCAGCAAATTAAGTATGACTCAATATGTTTTGGTTTATTTCAAAACCATCATCAGGTGTAAAAATAGGTTAAAATACTTAACGCAGTCATGACTGCATGCATTCTAACAGTATACTCGAGTATATTGTTAGAACAGTGTATGTCGATTTGACATAATTTTAATTTTTAACTTATTATAATATTTTTAACTCCTGATGATGGTTTTGAAATAAACCGAAAGATCTTGAGTCACATTTAATTTTTTGGTAAGGTGGATTTTCATTTTTTAATAATTTATTAAACATATCAGTGGTAACCATGTTTGAGAAATTAATTTTAATTTTATCGTAAATTTACTGTATACAACGGTCAAAACTAATCAATTTTGAAAAAATTATTGCAAATTTTGTTTGTAGATAATTTTACTTGACGCGTTTAGCTTGAAGAACAGCATTTATACAAATTAGGTAACGAATTAAATTTCTGGTTGCCAGTACAGGATCTTATTCCGATATAAATAATGATTATATTAATTAAAACAATAGTTTTAAAATCTCAACTAATCAAGTAATCTTAATCAGCTAATTAAAGGTCTCGATCTTATAAGTTTAACTTTTTAATTGTAACTGAGTGCGAGTGAAATGATTTTACTTTTAAAAACAACACATTGATGGTTCTTTTAAACAATCTTTAATATTATCATAAACTACATATTAACAATTAAATGTGTATAAGATAATGATGTAAGAATGAGTTGTCAGTAGTAAAGTAGTAAAGGACTTGTTACCACATGGGCGAATTAATAAAAAAATTCTACTCGTTTGCAGAATGAAACTAAGGAAAATCTAATCTAGAATGGGTAACAGCTGTTTATCCAGTATTAATAATTTGATTTCTTCCTACCAGAGCGATTGCCTTTGTCGTATAATAAGGGTTAAGAATTTAATAATTTCAAAAATATTTCTCAAATCACATTTTTGCATTAGAGTTAAGTTATTTATTTGTGTATATATATTTTCAGAATAGAAGAATACTGAAAAATGAATATTACTTAAGATATTATATATTTATAATATCTATTTATATATATTTATTTACGAAACGAATGTTATATTTCATTCAAATTAAAAAGGGTGGTTATGTCAGTAGTTTAATCAGCAGTCTATAAATATCTTTTTTTTTTGTAGAACTATATTTAATTAGATATTTCTTCTAATAAAACAAAAACGTAAGAGTTTTAATATGAACAAAATGGCACACATTTGTTTCAAAGCGACCTCAAAGCAATCAAGTTATGGAAATCTGAAGAAACAATTTGTGTGGGTTTTCGTTTCATCCTGAAATTTTTTTTTTCTTTGTGTAGATATTTTTTAACAATTTTTCTTAATAGCAAATCTAATATTTGATTTCATACGGTTTTAAGTAATGAATTTCCAAAAATTTCAAAAACTGTAGTGTCAAAATACTGGTAAATTATCATGATAGTAACTAGTTAAAACAAGTAGATGTAATGAAATTTAATGTAAAATTTAATCAAAATTCTATAAGTTAATTCTTTACGAAGTACAACACCGAGTATAAGTTTCTTTCAACAATTAACTAAACAGATATAAAGTCACTAAAGAATGTGTTGTAAGGTATCACCTTCATTTTAAAAGCACCTTGATATAGGCTGGAGAACTTTTTCAAAGATGCAGTTTATCGGATTCTCTATAAGTTATTAAAAATAAATATATACACCTCTTCAACATTCTAAATTGAAGCAGAATAAACTGGGATCTTAAAATATCCCCGTAAACAAAAATCTATTGAGTTGAGGTCGGAGGATCCCGCTGGTTAAAGAATCGGCCTGCCCCTAAATATCCATCAATTTATTATATTTAACAATTATAGTGTTCTTGCATGAAAAAAAAACACACAGAGATCAAAAGCAAAGTTTTTCCAGATAAATTTTTATTGACAATTTTTTTATTTCTGCAAAAAAATTAATTTTCAGAGTTTGGCTACATCATTTTTTCAGGAAAAACGTTTTCATTAAAAAGGTTTTTAATTATCATTTTTCTTATTATTTAATTATTATTAAAAACCTTTTTACGATTAATCCTAAAAGCTTTCAGTTTCTGATTATAATTAAACTTCAAATTTTGATTTTTGAAATAATATTTAATGAAAGTGTAGATATTAACCAAATTCAAGCCAAAAAGGACGAATAAATATATATTACAGTTGCTAAGAAAATTAATAGTCTGAAGAGTGGGAAATAATTTTCGGAAATATTCCAAATAATCTCCATTAACTAATAAATAAAATTGATTTCTGATTTTATTACATCAAATTAATTTTTTGTTAAATTTGTTGTATTATATATACTATTACATAAAAAGGAAGAAGGTTTTTGTTTGTTCAGAATAAATAAATAAACTAAATCAGACGTAACCAAATTTTTATCCATATTTCTTGGCATAACTGAGAATGTTTTTAGATATATTTTATCTCGAAAAATATATACATATATAATAGTAGTACTATTACAACTACAAAGTAATACTGTAATAGTGGAGATTTGCCGGTTGAAGCACAAACTTTAATGAAGTGAAGATTAAATGAACTGTGAGTCTCGTATCACTGTTTGAGATGGGTTTGAACTGAATGATTCGAATCAATCGAATGAATAATATTAGAAAAATAATAGTATTAAATTTAAGTTAAATAAAATAATATTAGATTTAAAAGATTTTTCTGTTTAACAATAATGGGCTTCCCATGGGGACTGTGTGTGAGGCTTGACCAATTGTCACCATCAACTGGTAACAAACGGGGTACCCCTGAGACACTGTTTAGGGAGGTGCAGTAGGGTGCTCTTACAATATTTCTGCAAATAGTCATCCAGTATTCAAAATTCAAACGAGGTATTTGTTAATCGGTTGAGGCTAACTTTTTCATGGATCAGGTACATTCTCGATTCAACAGATCATGGTTTTTCGGAAATGTTATATCATCTCAACCAATCTTCCGATTTCCAAAATTCAAACAGGATATTTGCTTGATATTTTTCAGTAGATATATGTATACATATTCATAAAGCTTGTCTGCTTTGTTCTCGCATCACGTGAGAACCAACCCACTGATTGCTTTCAACTTTGCACGATATATTCGTGTTGACCCAGGGAAGGTTTTAATCATAGACCGAGAGACCCTCGGTCTATCAACATCTTAACCTCAAGGGAGCTAGACCAGCTCCCTTGAGGTTAAGATGTTAAAAATATTCATTATTTCTTCACCCCCAAGGAAGGTGAAGTTGTGAATTAAAGATATTCATTAAGGAAAAAAAGATTAATTCTTTTACTTCATTTTTATAATTCTGCCACCACGGCAAAGATATATTCGCAAGTTATGAATTTTTCGTCGTCGAAGGTGTGTGTACTTTGTTTACCATAGTTATTATTATTCTGTCTTTTGTAATTTAGTTTCCTTTTCCAGTTTCTATAAAGCCTGAATACTTTAACTGTTATTTATTAGTATTATTCTTAAAACCATGAGGGTGACGAACACTGAGGAGGTCCAGAGGGTGAAGCCCTCTGGGGTAGACAGGAATGGCGAAGCTAGCTCTGCGAGTGTCCAGGGCGCCAGTCCCCCTGGCAAAACGGAAGGCAAGCGAAGCAAACTCTACAGCCCTGGGGTAGACCCGTGGCTCCCGGAGATCACGAAGAGCTCCTAAGCTGGCTTCGGAGTTCTCCTGGGCCAAACTGGGTTCTTCCAGGTTCTGGCTAGACGGGCCGGCTAGTTAATCCAGTGGTTATACTCGTCATCGTAAAATCAGCTGATTTTTGAAGTCGAGAGTTCTAAGGTTTGAGTCCTTGTAAAGGTTCTTATATGGATTTGAATGCTAGATTTTGGATACCGGTGTTCTTTAGTGGTGGATTTCAATTAACCACACGTCTCAAAAGTGGTTGACCTGATTCTGTTGAAGACTACATATTTACCGGTACATTTCCACTTACACTGTAGCTACGTTAGGCCTGGTTTGCTGATAGTAGTAATTGCATTTGCCTATAAACACATACACTCAGACCTGGCAGTAGCTCAAAAACTGGTTGGAAAAATATATATATAAACCTAATAAAATAGGATTTTACTAATGGATATATTAATTTTCTCAACAATTAATCTGTAACCTACCTCGTTTAATTCATATCACTGGCGATTCCAAATAAAAATGATATTAAACAAACCATTTCCGAAGGAATATTTAAATAAAACCCTTCGTACATTTGTCTTTTTATAAGACATACTTTTAAACATAAGACTAGTTAATATCGATTATAAATTATAACAATTTTATTATCGATTATATAAATACTCAACAATAAAAAAATTACAGATCTTTAATACGGATTAACTTTAAGAAAATGGTAGTTCTAATGAGAATAAGAGCCCAAGTCACACTAAATAAGCTACCAATTCTGATGCTAGAGATAAGATGAGTAATTAAGTTTTAGTTTGTTTTTTCCTCAATTCGTGGTTTCTCGATAAAAATTTATTTTTAACGAGTAATTTATCACAGTTAAAATAATTTAAAACATTCTTTATACAACTTTTCACTATAAAATTAAATCACTAAAAGACAAATGTTATTCAAATAATTGAACTAGTTTTCGATATAAAAACGATTTTGCTAATAGGGAATGTTTGATAGCATATCTTTTCAACTCTTAAAAAATATTTAACACGATTTAAAACAATTTCAAAATAAATTACAACTAGAACATATTTCGATATCATGGAACTACTTACTACTTTAATTAATACAAAATACAGAGATGATCCAATCTCCGTTTTACAGCCTAAATGATCCTGGAAAAATATTATTGATGTAGGCTATGTTTGATGCTGCTTTCGTCATTTTTCTTAGAAATTGTTAAAAGTGTCCATTTTTTTTTGTTTGCCTTTCCTTAATGAAGTTTTATGAACAAAAATTTCACAAACTGAGCCAAAGGAAATTGACATCAGTTCAATAATTACTTAAAATCAGTAATTTATAAGTCAGCTTATAAAATATTATTCAGTTATTATTATAATTTTTTTCGCAATTTTTTGATTTAATTTTTTCAATGAAAAAATCACTGATATGAAACTTGGTTTATTAACAGGTAATCGGGATGATGAGGAAATATCTATGAAAAAGGAATTTTCATGTACATTGAAAGAAAGTTCCTTTAATATTACCATGACGTACCTTTATTTTTACCAAAATATGTAACAGGCCTCCATCTTGAAAAACATTACTTATAAAATCTTACTTTTTTTTATTTTTCATGTCAATTACCAATCTATTCATAAAAATTGATCATTTTTTGAAAAAAATAATTGCGAAAATCTATTTTATGATTACAGAAGTAGTTAAAAAAAGTTTAATTCTGACATACATTACGTTACTATGGTACTTTCAGTAATGTGTAGTGTTTCACTGTGCCTAAAGTTCATCCCCTATTATTAATTTATCTTCATATAAAAAAAAACAAAATAATGACCAAATAAAAATTAATATAAAACATCTATTAAAACCTGAAAAAAATATTAATGCAGTTTGCCTATTTCCCGTCTCGCATTTTGTCTATTCCCCATAGGCCACAAATGCTATTCTTCCGCACGAGGAAGGAAGATATTTCTGCTGTAACGTAATGCCTGTAGTTATACGAAATGAATGTGGCCATCAGCGAAGGTTTCTTGTTATTAAAATGATGTCAACACTTAAGTATTGTAAGTTGTTTAACTCCACTCGTCCTCTTCCGTAGACGACATATGCGTGAATGACGCACGGCATTTTTAAATATTTGACAAGCTATGACTAAACAAACGTATATTTATTAGATGTCAGACGTATGAGTGCATATTCATACATGATTACGATATGTATATGGTTTTACTTGAGCTCACTCATGTAATCAGAAAGAATTTTGTGTTTTGTGTAACTCTAATTTTATATTGAAAATGTTTTCCAGTTAATAAAATTATTCATAGTGGTATATTAAAATTGTTATGCTGTTTATAAATCTGCAGAATGTTGTACATCAAACGGTGCATTTAACAATAAACTTCATGTCAAACAAACACTTAAACGTTGAACATAGAGAATGATCCAGTTCATACAATAAATAAACAAACAGTAATGTTAGAATTGTTATTTAAATTAATACAATGACAGCCTGACAGCTATCTTGTACCGTAGTACCCTACTGGAGTGGAGGAAGTGATTTTTTTTATAGTTTCCAGCAAACAGTAGGGCGGGAACAGTTATAGTACAATCTGTTTTGATTCAAGGACGTATTAAAACGAACGATAGTTGTAGCATATCACGTGACTTGTTTGTTTACGTATGTTACAGTAAAGTATAATTCAGTCAGTTTCTGAACAATAATAATTCAACATGTAGTACACCATTTTTAAATCTAGTTACAAACTAATGATTCCTACAATGTATGAAAACACAAAGTAGTTTTTGAAACAATACGAGTATCGTAAGAAATTACTTGAGTTTAGGCAGCAGTACTTTTGTAAAGAAAAAAAATTCAACAAAATAATGTCGCCCTACTTTGTTAGTCAATCTTCATAGCGTTAAAAAATCACTTACTTACATATATGTTAAACATAAACATCTTTTCCCTCATTCAATTTCGAATTGTTTCGATGAATATGTTAACAAAGGTTAGTTTTAAACAGTTAATAATTGTTCAAAACTAAAAAATAAACCCAATCTAAAAAATACAGGAAATAAATAAACTGTAATAACAAAGTTTTTTTTTTAATTTTATTTATTGATTTATTTTTTTTTTTTTATTTGGAACGGTTTTTTTCTACTAATGAATAGTTTTACGAGTACAACAGAAATTCAAAAAATATAGTCTAAAGAATCAAGTGCATATCCTAACAGCCTGAACATAGCCATAAAATCGTTTTTACCAAAACGCTAGCGCACTTTTTAAAGGAATTTCTAATATTGTAACGATTTATTGAACGAACACTTTTTATGCAACCACTTTTTTCCTTACTTTTCTTCTTCTTTTTAATTACTTGTAAAGATTTTTATTGATTCAAATCAATTATACAGAGTGATTCAAAGAAACAGGAAATTTAAAAAATTAAATAACGTTAATGAAACATTTTTTTTAGAAAATGAATTTTATTTCATGTAATTGTACAAATGTTGGCATTTTAGGATACATACATTTTAGTTTATTTTTTAAAGATGACATTTGCAGGTGACCTCTTCTACGTAAACACTCACGAAGTCTCTTCGTTAAATTGTTCATGGTTTGACTTAACATCTCAACTGGAATTTCCGCAATTGCTTCTCGGATCTTTGCCTTCAGTTCTTCCGTTGTAGCAGGTCTATTGTGGAACACTGTGCTTTTAAGGTGACCCCACAAAAAGTAATCGCAAGCTGAGAGATCAGACGATCTGGGAGGCCATCTAATGTCACCATTTCGTGAAGGAAATTTTGAAAGTTGTGATGGTAGCCGTGGGCGATTGGTACCACTTGATAAGTGGCGCCAGCCTCTCTAACCTAACCTGCCATTTAGTTGGCATGGATCCTTGGAGTGGTGTGCAATGTGCATTTGCTATCAAAGCGTTTTACAAAAACAATGACAGTGTGGAGGGAGCGCGTAGAGAATTTCGTCGTCATTTTAATCTGGGACGGCACGAACGTGTTCCATCAGCACATGCAATTAAAACATGGATATCTAATTTTGAGGAAACTGGTTTCCTCAAAATATGAAACCTCCAGGTGAAAAAGAAACCTCCAGGCCGTGAGCGAACCGTCCGTACACCACAGAATGTTCAAGCTTTACAAGATGCTGTCACACGAAGTCCACGTCGGTCAATCCGTCGTCTCTCAGCAATTGCATAGTTCAAGTGTTCGAAGAATGTTAGTGAAGGACTTGCAATACCTTCCATACAAGTTGCAGATCGTCCAGGAACTGAAACCGAACCAAGCAGTTGTGCGAGCACAATTCTGTAATGTAATGCTTCAGAAGAGTTATAACGAAGAGTTTGTTCACGAACTGTGGATGACAAACGAAGCGCATTTCCACCTCAGTGGATTTGTTAACAAGCAAAATTTCAGATACTGGGCACAAGAAAATCCTACCAGCTACACCAGCGTCCGTTGCACAGCCAGAAAGTGACCGTGTGGGGTGCTATGTCATCTTACGGTGTTATAGGCCCTTATTTTTTTGAGGATGACAACGGTCTTGCGATTACAGTGACGTCGGCTCGTTACGTAGCCATGCTTGAAACCTCTGTGGATTCTTAACACAGCCTGGTTTCAACAAGACGGAGCAACGTTACATACTGCACGAATATCGATGGCAGCTGTACGCCGATTGTTTGGACAACGTGTCATTTCACGAAATGGTGACATTAGATGGCCTCCCAGATCGCCTGATCTATCAGCTTGCGATTACTTTTTGTGGGATCACCTTAAAAGCAAAGTGTTCCACAGTAGACTTGCTACAACGGAAGAACTGAAGGCAAATTGCGGAAATTCCAGTTCAGATGTTACGTCAAACCATGAACAATTTAACGAAGAGACTTCGTGAGTGTTTACGTAGAAGAGGAGGTCACCTGCAAGATGTCATCTTTAAAAAATAAACTAAGATGTATGTATCCTAAAATGGCAACATTTGTACAATTACATGAAATAAAATTCATTTTCTAAAAAAAAAGTTTCATTAACGTTATTTAATTTTTTAAATTTCCTGTTTCTTTGAATCATTCTCTAGAATACATTATTTACGGAATATTTTTTTTTTTATTTAAAAAAAACATTAAACAATACATTTCTCTGGCAATATGTTAATTAGTCACAAGTTCTGCCTTTTCTTTAATACTGATCATTTTAAAGACATTTTTTCCTCAGAATCCGACATAATTAACAAAAGGATAAACAATATAATATAGAAACTTAGTTACTTATTGGTGTAGGCCCCCTACTTTTAAATTAACCTCTGCTTACTAACTATTAATCAGATTAAAATCAAAGTAAAAAATCATCTGATACATGAACAGGTAGACTGCCACACTGAAAAATGCAACATTTCCAAGTTGCTATAGTTATTTTGTTAAAAATATCCACCAGTGCTGCCATTTTTTTTTTCGATTTCAATAAACATTTTGTTACCCTATTACTAATTTTTGATACCAATTTTACTTTGCAACTTTTACTTTTCGAAATATTCAGAAATAAAGTTGAGACATCAATTTGATACCAATTGATGTCTTAGAATGTTTAACATATTTTAATTGAATTATCTTTTACTTACTAACAACTGATTGTATTTATGTTTAATTCTACAACTCCAGAATTGTTAGAATGCTATTTTAATCAATTGCTATACTTTTTTTTTTAAATATAAATTATTTAACGTCACTCTCTTCTGTAATAAAATCACATTTTATTGATAATTATACTTTGAACTGAGATTTTTAAAGTAAAATTTAATATTTTTAAGAGTACTTGATATTATTATCTAACTAAACTTTGCCAGTAAAGAACTAAAATTAATTCATATTTTATAACAGCAGTTTTCAGTTATGTTTATTTTGCTTTAATTTGGTGATTTTCAAAAAAAAAACATTCTTTAATTTCAAATTTAAAGAAAAACTTCTATGCTAAATGTAACACAAATATACAGAATTTTATCTTTAAAATAGTATATAATTTGAATCAAAAAAAAAAATTAAAAATAAACAATAAACAATAATATTGCATCTTAAATGTAACATTATTAAATGTTTCATAGCAGTATTGGATTGCAAAACTGAGACACAAAAATGATGTCTCATAGCAGTAATGGATAACTGGCTGAAACATCATCTGATGCCTCATAGCAGTCTACCTGTTAAAAAATACCTGTTTCTGACTGGTCAGTGGTTGTAAAGATTAGTCTTTGATCGGTTGAACACCTGTATTATAATGATAATCTGTTTCATAATGACCCTCATTATGATACAGGTTTGAGCCGCATAATTCAAACGTTACATAAAACAGTCACAGAAAAAATACAAATAGCATCGTGTTAAAAAGTATTTTAATATATTTTATGAATATTTTTTTTAATGTCAAGTACATTTTTAATTATAACTTTTTTTAAGTGAAATGTAAAGCTTTTTATTCTAGTTTCATTGGTATAATCTGTTTAGAATTAATGAAAATTTTAAAAATGGACATGTAATACCAAAACGTTTGTTGATATTTTTCATTTATTAAGGATATGAAACAAAAGTTAATTAATCCGATTATTTCTCAGTATATTGTTTTTTATAGATATATTTAATAATGTTTAAATCCTAAAAGATTTTTTTTTTGCAGTAATTGAATACTTTTGATAAGGTGTATCATTTTATGTTAGAAAAGTTGTACAGATTTTATTTCTACTTCCGTTAATTATGTAGTTATTTAAATATGTACATAAGTAAGGCTTTAGTAGACGAATATTAATCAGAGCTAAAACTAAATATTGCGATTTTATTCCTGAAAGTCGAATACTTGAGTTGTCTAAGTATCAAAACATCTTTTGACAAATGTTTAGCTACCTTGTGAATGCTTTTTATATTAATCTAAATATTTCTGGTAAAGTATAGGTTAAGGTAACTTTTTTTTATATTTATAGTTTATTCAATCAATATGATTCTAAATATAATATCGATGAATCTAAATTTATGCAGATTATATTAAGAAAGCTACTTATAATTAATTACAATAGTAAAAGACACATAACAATTATTTAATCTTAAGCCGCAATTAAAACATTTTTTTAATTGTATTTTTAAAAAGTTATTAAAATTAAATTCAAAAAACGATTATTATTGGTTATACCATTTTTTCAAACCAATTAAAAAATAATGACTATACTAATATAAAAAATAAAAATATTTTATTCTCTTAAATATAACATTATTTTGAAATTTCCCAGTTTTGTATTTCTGTATTTATTTTACAGCTGTTATGATTCAAAATAAAGGACTTTTAAATCACGACTCAAAAATACTAATTTCTTAATTAAAAAAATACACTTGTATGTTAACATTTATTCCTTTATCTCAAGGATGGTCTAACATACAAATTGTTGAGCAAATATTTGTGGGGGAAATTGTCTATTACAGGAATTTATTCTACTAAATTCTGAAAAAAAAACTACTAAGAGACTGCTCATGGAAAACCCACATTTCATACAGATAATATTTCAGCATTCTCCTCACTGCAGTGTAGGATGATCCTAATGAAATGTTCTTTTCCCAGTTTAATTTTCACAAACATTTATGAGGAGATTTTGTAACTGCCACTTTAATGTCCTGTACGACCTGCATCATTAAAAGTCACCTGTGTTGGGCACATTTCTAATCTAATACCAAACCTAACTCACAAAATTTTTTAACTAACTTCTGAATAACACTTTTCATAGGTACTTCCTTTGCAAATTTCTCCCTGAAGTTTTGCCAGCACACAACGTGATGTTATGTCTCTAAATAAGTTTCCATCATAAATACATGTTCTTTAATAGTTAACCACATTTTAACAAACAAAAACATATGATTACATAACCTTGCCGATAGCCAATGCTCAACACAGACTGGCCAACACTCAAATGTGCAGGAAATGTCAGTCCTCAAATGACAGTCCTCCTTACTCCAGCTCCAACACCTTCCTCATTATTTTATCCATATAAAATTCACTTAAATTTTTAAGAATTGTAACAAATCATTATTATTAAATTAACAGGAAAGAAGAAATCAAGAATGGGCTTCAAATATTGAAAAATATATGCTAAGCTACAATAAAAACAATGAACAATATCCCCTTCAAGCATTCTCTTTGTCCTTTTTTTTCTCCCAGTTTTTATTTACATTCATCAGTAAATAGTAATAAAAGAGGATGATAGACGATTCATGAGGCAAACAATGATTCAAATAATGAATATATTTTGTGAACATTTTAACAAGGACCTTCCTCAACAAATAAATTCAATAGATGAATGACAATCCTTGATCAAGAGAAACTTGCATTTGGTAACAGCAGTTTTAAAGACAGACTGTACAGTGAACAAGAGAAGACACAAGTGCAAGCATTTGGCACCGAAGACAGACTGTACAGTGAACAAGAGAAGACACAAGTGCAAGCATTTGTCACCGTAACAGATTCAACTGAGCAATCATCAGTTAAATCTTATAGTAAACAATTAGTCATGTTTAATATATTGCAGTCAACAGTATATCATCATATTTCAAAAGATTTGAATATGAAACCAGTTCAACCAACTTTTGTAAATTTACTATCGACTGGAGATATGGAACAGTGTGTTGAAGCCAGGCATGCTTTTTAGCACGATTTCCAAATACGATGTCCTACACTAATGTTGTTTTCTGGTAAATGTGTAATTTATCACATTTTACAAGCCAGGATTCTTGACTACAAAGAATCCTCATTTTGTGTGTAAGTTGAAAAGAAATCCACATGTCATGGTGTGCACCAAGAGACATCTCACTACTTGTTCTTATATATTTTTTTTAAGAGTATATGAGTGACTGCTATTTGCAAATCTTGGAAAAATATTTAATATCTCAACTTCAAGAGAAGCATATCATAGAACTGCTTCATAGAAGCATATCATCATACTGTATTTATAGCTACAACCCTGTTATTGCAAGGATGTGTAGACATAGTGAGACAAAGCTCCAGCTCATTTTACTCTTTGAGGATAAAATTTCCTAAATGAACAATTTCCAGGCCACTATTCTCACCATGGTTCACAAGCATTATCAGCCCTACTGCAATGATCACTATGAAGCCCTAATCATATGACATCAAACAACTCATTGTGAAGAATTATTAAAACCTATGTATCTCAGTGACAATTCTTCCCTTGTAAGATTCAAATATTTCATTAGTTAAAATTTTATTTGGCTATAACTCCAGAACCAGTGAAAATAAGTACCATTTATATCATTAAAAAGCTCTCAATGAGGGCTTATTACTGCAGTTAACAAAAAATCCAAATTTTTGGGGATTCTGGGCTTTTTTAGACACTTTTGGTTCAGTCAATTGCAATCAAAAGAGGAGGTTCTCAATTAAATGTTATAACAATCCTAAATCCAAAATTTCTACATCCTGCGGCTAATCATTTTTGAGTTATGTGAAATATGTACACAGACATCATGCCGAAACTAGTCAAAATGGATACAGGAATGGTCAAAATGAATATTTCTGTTGACTTCTGAAAACTAAAATTTTTCGCAATCACAATACTTTCTTTACTTCACTCAAGGAAGTAAAAAAGATGGAGAAAATGTGATATTATTCCTTTTATATATATATATATATATATATATAATTTCAAGCCTCATTAAATAAATAATTTCAAAGAATGTCAGTAGACTAAAATTAAAATATTATCCTTATCAAATTTCAAATCATTTCATTTGACGATGATAGTTATTTAAAAAATTATATTTACAAATCCAATCCACATTGAAACAATTTTTACTAAAATGAATAGCTTGTTTAGGAAATTATAAAATTTACTTGCTCTTTGTGAATTCTAACTGGAAGTAGAAAAGAAAGAAGAAAATTTAATAAAAAAAATAATAAACTGATTTAAATGTTCATTCAATTTCCTAGTGCACCAAATAGGATAGCATTTCACATACTAGCTATAATCATTGCTTAATGATAAAAACAGGATTTAAACACTTATAAAACTTATAAAATAGAGTAGTCATTTTATCAAAATTTTATTAGCATGTTTATATTATAATGTTGAATACAAACAAAAACACTCAGAATGCCACAAAAATTGTTGAAATATATATTCCATTTTATAATAATTATTTTCGTTATATCTTACTACTTTTATTATCATTATTTCATGGATGATTAATTTTTTTTGTAATATTGTTAATTGCTTAATTACTGAGAGAAGGGATTCCTTAATTTGTTGCATTATATTACCTGTCTTTCCTATGACTTGATGCATGTAAAGCAACATTTGAGATACAAAAGATATCAGTCAGAGTATATTCTACAGCTAGTCCTGAAGTAAACAGAGTAAAGTTATCACTTGAAGGGCTGAGCAAAATCATTTCAATATGACACTGGGAAATGGAAAACCAATTTGAGATACCTTTGCTGACCCTATAAATTAAATGGAATTAAATTTAAGGAGGTAAAAATAGAAATCCATAACTTAACTTGAGTTATCTATATAATTTGTTTAAGCCACTTTATTTATGTTACAAGCTTATAAATCCAACACTCATTTATTAAACAAAAATAAATTTCTCTGGACTTTTCTAAAATTAAACAATGTAAAACATATTTTATAGGAATCTAATTTAATATTTATAATGCAAATTTTTTAGAGATTTTCTTCAGAACTGAAACAGCTTAAACTCAGGTGGGCTTTTATAAACAAAACAACTAGAATTCTTCATTTAAGGAACATATGTATTTACTGACAGTTTGGTTTATTTATTTTGAACATCACTTGTTACTGGTTAGAAACTATTATTTGTAAATTTGTAACTAATCTGTAAAACAGATTCAACCTACTCTCACTCATAATTTAAAAAAATAACATTCTTATTTCATTTAAAAACTTGTCAATCATAATAAAGTAACATAATTTTTCTAAAAATTCTACTTAGACCTTTCAATTAATTTTAATTTATCAAGAGATAACTTTATAAATTAGTATTTAGTCACTTTAGTTTAAAACTTATTTGCATTTAAAATGAATATATATACAACAATCTACTTTAACAATTAGCAACTCAATTAAGTACGCCTCACATAAGCATATTTACGCTGAATAAATAAAGGCGGTTAGTGAGACATGGAATTAGTAGCAACCTCTTCCTTTAATTTCTTTCTTACCATGACGAGTTTAATTTACAAAAGTGAGCATGTTAATCTAGATAAATAAAATAATTTATATCTAAATTAAAAACAATTTAAATTGAAAAAATGAGTTAAACTGCATGAAGTGAATACTATATTTAGAAAGGTTATTTGTAAATAACATTTATTACATAATTAAAATTAGTTTATAAATGTGTACACTTAACATCATTTGAATTAATAATATCTTTATTTTACTGAAATATTTATTTTTGATGATACACCCAATCAAATTTTCTATGAATTAACTTTTTTTTTTAGTTTGCATCGTAACCTTTCATGTAATTTTTATGTAATTTGGAAGGTTCCATTCAAATTCTGGTCAGTTTTGATATTCATATGTTACAAAAATTCTGTTCCATCTACTATTACAAGAATCAAAACTTATACAGTGAATAATTTAGCAACAAAAAAATTGCTCTTACAACCTTCACCAGTCTATCACACTAGAACAATGCTTTTTAGCATTGTATTTTCAGAAGTTTTTTACTCTGACAAATATTTAGGATATGATCAAAAAGGCCACTTACATTTGAATTTTGTGTGTTTATATGTAATATGTTAGTATATTTCACTCAAATTAACATGTAGATACTGTTTTGCACATAGATTTATTATAATTAATTTTGGTGTATTAGTGATTTATGTCTAAGAGAGAGTTGACAAATACAGAGTGCTTCGCTAATAGTGTACTTTTATATGAGAAAGTATTTAACTTCTTGTAACTTTATTTGAAGCTGCATCCCATTTTTCCAATACAGAATCTTTGTTCAGTCAGTGACAAGTATTCATGTATTCTTGAAGTACTGTGTACAAACAATTAATTATTTTTGTCATTTCTTAACCTGAAACCTAGATTTTATATGAACTTTAAAAATTTTATCAGCCAAATTTTTTAAATTTATAATGCAAAATTATTTATTAGATATTTACAGCTCCTACTTCAGATAAAAATGCCCTGAACTCCTTACAAGTTAAATGTAACCCACTGCCAGAAGAGATCCATGGAAATTTTCTCTGGGTGGGGTCATCCATCCCTCAATCAATCAAATATCTGAAATGTCTATGTCAAAGCTAAATCTTCTAATTTCTCCTAAAATATAAATACAAGTAATACATCTTCCTGATTTCCTTCTTTTTTATTTGATTCCTAAATCCTAATAAAATACTAATATTGTATATCAATATTTATATATTGTATAGTGTATATCTAATATTTCTATTTGACACTAATACACTTTTTACTTCATGAAAGCTTTTGTTGCCTGCACTTACATGCTTTGATGATTTCTTTATTTCACCCATCCTTATTACTTTACTGCTAAATAATAAAAATTCTCAAACTCTAGTTTACTATTCCTTATAACTTTTACCACTTTCTTAATTTCATTACTCTGCATTTACTCTTACTTCATTTTTAAGTATAATTTCTCTGATAGTAATCAATTCCTATAGTTCAATATTTCATTTGAATCACTTTTAGTTACATCTACAATATATTATTAAACACAAATGTTAATAATTTTATTTAATTATAAGTATACCTTATTTATTTATACCATTTATTTTACTCTTTGGATTATGTTTCCACAACCAAATATTTCCTTTAGCACCTTCATTGTTTTTCTGATTATAGTTTGAAAATAATTGATTAGATTTCTCTTGTCATTTCTTTTTTATTCACATTTGTTTTTTCTAGTCTTCCTACTCCACCTGATTTCTGCACAGAATGTACTTTTTTTTCTTTAAATAATAGCCTTACTTTGTCTCAAATGTTTTTACTGAAACATATATTAACACACACACATCCACATATACATGTGTATTATGCGGACAGCTTACAGTCATTTATAAAAAAAAATTATAAATAAAAACACCAAGTATATTACTACACCAACATCAGAAATTTAATTAGTGATTCTTCCCTTTAATAAGTTTAATGAAACTTAATGTAATTTGGGGAAGAAGTTCATATAAGTCATGGATTGAATGTCATGACCAAGTGTGAAATTATATGATAAAAATAGCTAAATGGGATAATTAAATCCAAAGTCTGTGTTAATAAATTCAGTGCCAGGAAAGTATACTGATAATACTTTTTTAATTTTCCTCTTTAAATTTATCAAATAAAAAGCTTTTGTATTCTCTTTTTACTACATTTCACTGTATTACTTTACCTGAAAATTGTTTCAGTAATTATTCAATCAAGAAGTTTTATTTGTAAATATGTATGACACAATTTGAAAGCCTGATGTATTTAGTCACTTCCTTATGTTAATAATTGTGTTTGGCTCTTTTCCAGCATTATAATGTTTCATGCTGTAATTGTTCTTTTGTCCAATTCCGACAGTTAAAAACTTTATTGTTCATTCTCAAATCACAGTTCAGATCATTTTTTTCTTAGTAGTAATATAAATATATTTCATTTTTAAGATACTTTTGCTGATAATTTTTAACGTATTTAAACAGGCAGTTTCAAAAAATGTATATTTAGATATTGATCAATTAAACAGATACTGAAATAATACCTCATTCAGTATGGTCAGTTTCATAAATATTATAGATACTGTATTTCAAAATCTTCAGATATGACATATTTTCAGTTTCAATAAACTTTCTAGAAATAAATAATAACTTTCATAAAATAATAAATTAATGATTTATTGTTTCATAAAAATAGGTGAAATTTTATTGGAATAAATGGCTTTCAAATTTTGGGAACTAATGAGAGATTTGAAATTAAGTTTTTTAATGATTAATGATTATGATAGTAAAATACTAAATAAAAACATTTTTAAATAATTTGAGAAGTTCATTAACGTACAACTAAGTGATATTTCTGATTAAACCAGTGGATCACCATCCCAAAAATGAAGGGATGCATTTACTTGAAAGTTCCTGCACTTATAGGAATTGTTATTTGAAATTTAGAAACTTTCTTTAAGCAAAGCAAGTTTCATGTTACACTCTTCAATTAACTGTCAGATTTAAAATTAATTATTTAGATTTGTCTAGACTAAATTGGTGATCAAATCAAATAACATGGTAGCTACTGCTTCACAGTTACCTTACAGATACCAAGGAAAAAATATTAAAATAATGAAAATATAAGTAAAAATAAAAAAAAAATATAAAAATAAATATAAATACAAAATATTAAAATTATATAAAACTATTTCACATATTAAATTAGATTTAAATAATTTTGTAGTAATTTAACTCAATTAAATTACTATACAGCTATAAATTATTTTAGCTGAAATATAGAAATATTATTTTAGCTGCTATAAGTATAACATTTTTACTTTTTTAGTTTTAATAGACAGATAAGTCTTAAACATAAATATTTAAATTGTCTACTGTCTTCAATAAAATTTTCATTTGTATTAATATTTGTTCACCAGATTTATTTACTTCCTTTAAACAATGTTTTATGAAAAATTAATTTTATGAGGTAATTTTACTTCATAGTATTGATTTAGTACAACTATGAAAATTTATGGAATATTTATAGACCAATTTTCATTAGGAAAATGAAATATTTATTTGATTAATTATTTATTTTTATCTATAAAGAATGTATTTATAGAATATGTATAAAAGTCACATTTATTACATAATGTTTTTAAGTTCAAGGGCCAACTATCAGGTGTTAGTATAAAGCTGCGTGACAGTTTCAGCCTCCCAGTTGTGCACCCCACCCAACAATAAACATTGTCTCCTCAATTGGTTCTTTGTCCACTGCATAAACTCAACATTCTATCCGCCCAACTCTGAATGGCTACAGTTACTACCCTAATAGTAGTAGTTACATCAATACTTAATTTTAAAATCATTAATATTATATATAGTTTGCTGAATAAATAATATTAACAAATCAAAAAATGTATTTCACAGAAGTAATAGATGTACAAGTAGCTGATTACATGTATAAATAATATTAATAATAATAATAATATGTATAAATAATAAATTTATTTATTTAAAAGTAGTTTTCTATACACGATATACAAATCAGGAAAAAGCTCTAGGATCAGTTAGATGCAAAAAAAAATATTATTTGCAAAAAGATTTCCATAAAAAATGTTCTCAAACAGATAACAAAGATTTAGTCAAAAATCTGCTCAACTGAAACAAAAGGCCTACAACTTGGACAAGAAAATAAAAGAGTATGCATAGAGATGAAAGGAGGTTCCATTTCATCTATACCCCAACATCATTTGGTGGTTACAGTGGTAGCTGATTGGCTAATAGCACTAGCTTTAATTACAATTTACAGTTTCCTAAAACTAAATTTGTTTTGAATATGTATGCTTGCTTTTGGTACTGACAATTCACATATCTGCTGAACTAGCTGTGGACAAACTATTATGTTTGTGAATAATTAAAAAAGAAAAATTATTTTTATTTTAAATTATTCAATATTAGAATTTCCTTTCTCTACTGAGAGTGGTAATAGTGCATAGAATATTTTTTTTTTTTCATAGAGAAAGGTACAATAATTCAATACTATGCATTATCTATCTCAGTATTTCTGCGGGCATAATGGAACATAAAGCATCAAATTTACAAGTGACATTAATCAGAATTTTTTTTTCTAAAAGCAATGATATTCATTACAGCCAATCTGTGTTGTGAAAAGAATGAAGATATCAATTGTAGATATGAATATCACAAGTATTTTGGTGAGCTTGGCATGTTAACATGCAACAGAATGTTTAGTTAAATGAAAAAGTTCAAGAGACACCACCTCATCTCTCGCTTGTCTTAGTAAGCCTGGCACAGTGGTGAGAACATTGTTCCTGATGTGTGATCATGAGTCATGCGACTTTTGATGGTGATTAGTAATGCATGTTAGGTCATCTGTAACCTTGTTGGAATTTCTGTTTTCTAGATTTAATGAAAATATTGTCAATTTTTTTTCTTGAATAGTAATAAAAATTAAGTATTAATATTAAATTTTATTTATAGATGGCTGATAAGTGATCTCTTAAATGATGAGAAACATCAAGCATTAAAACTAAAAGCCAAAGTTTCCAACAAATAGTCACTGTTGTTATTAACCATGTAGCTGGTTTTCACCCAATTCAGATTTTTTTCTTGTTAAGTGTGAGTTTAGATTGACTTAAACATTCTTCCTATTAGTCTACAGCACTTTTAACAAGTTCAAAAAGTTTACCTTTAAAGATATTTATAATAAATTGGTTCAGAATCTAAATATGTAAAACTACATTTCCTAAAAAATAAACTTGAATGTACATACAAAGAAAAAAACATTTAACTTATCAATACATGTAGTTTTACTTACAAGATTAGATTGTTTATTATTTTTCTGTTAATTCCCCAAACTTTTAACAACTATCACCTCTTAACAAATTTTGAAATTTAAACTTGGACAAGACTATTCAATCTCATGCAAACCCTATCATAGGCCATTTATTTTAGCAAGTACAAGCAAAATCCTGTTATTTAATGCTATAATTTTCATTTTAACATTGTAAAACATGTTGCTCTGAGTTGATAAACTACTCAAAACAAACAGATTGTGAATTAATTTATTACATAATCTAATTTTATACATAATATAAGAAAATAGATCATTGCATCAAATCAAGAAATGTAAACATGTGTATATAATAGCCCGCATGATTTGTAGATGGTACATAAAATTTGCGGTTTCAATATCGCACATAGAATAACTTCTATAAAAAGATAAAGTTACTGTACACAATTTTTCTTTTTGTTCAGGATGATGATCACAGAAGTTTGTGTAGTGAAAAGAGAATGAATTTATATGATAAAAAGGCCAAACCATTTTACTGGGAATCAAACACTAACTCTCTTGATCTGAGTTTCTAAATATTGCAAACTCATTGGTAGATTTTTTAATTATTTTGAGCTGTTTTATTTAGCTGTTAAATTTTTAATTAATTAAATATTAAAGTACATATTTTTCATATTATTCAAAATTTTAAATGTACCTATAAACAGCTAAAACTTTATTTTGTGATACAGGTCCAACGCATGACTATGGGAATTGTACACAGCCAGCTATTGATGACTTTCCTAAAGACTTGTTCACAGAAAAACAGCGACAAGATGGTGCTGTCGTGTTCCACGTTGTTGTTTCCTTGTATCTCTTTCTAGCACTTGCACTAGTCTGCGATAAGTACTTCGTGCCTGCTGTAGAGAGAATATGTAAAGGTAAAAATTCAGAAATCTTAATATCATTTGTGACAAGACTAGACAACTAAACAGAGACTGTAATTTAGTCTTATTTTTAATAAGGCATATATATATATATATATATATATATATACTAGCAACCCCGTCGCAGCTTCACCTGCACTATATGGTTACTTTCACTTACTGTCATAGTCAGGAAATGTTTAGGCAGTCAGAGCTCACTTAGTTCACACTTCCCGTTGTGGTTAGGGAGCTCTGCCCCTTGGACCCCTCTGTGTTTATTAAACTCATGCTTGTAAGAATAATAATGCTAAATAAACATTAGGACCTGTTCACTTTGTAAAATCTATCATTGTATAGTAATTTCTTCATAGCAAAAGTTCAGTCAGTAAAGGATCCACTAATTTTTGTTTTTCGATTTGCCAAAATGTATTATCAGAATAACAAACATAAATTACCATCACACTATTACCAAATCTCATAAAGATTGATTCAATAGCAGAAACATAAAATGACAAAAATGTAAAAAACAATTTATATATTTTTACCCATTAAAATTAAAAAACCTAAAGTGATTTTTAGATATTTATCAAAAGTATTTACAAGCTTAATCAAGTGAATAACTCATATAGTATTGTCAGAAAGGAGGAAAATTTGCAACCACTGTTTAAAATTTTACCTTTCTTCATCCCTTTCAAGGTCAAATTTTAAAAAAATTAGAAATTGGTTTTTAGATATTCACAAGAAGATTACACTCACCAAAAATCAAGTTGATAACCTCATTTGTTATGGAGAAATTAAAAATTAGTAAATTTCATTGTTACACCATTTTAACGCTTTAAACTCAGAATTTCAAAAAAATCCTTTTCTAATGTGCACTTACACTATAAGAAAAATGTGTAAACAAATTTTTATCAATTTATCTTCAGTAGTTATTCCTAGGGTTAATTACAAATCAGTCATGACATGTTCTTATATATAAAAATTCTGCCTGTAGTGTCATGTTATTTATATTTTAAAAATGTTTTCTTTCGGATTCATATGTTTAGCATAATTAACTACACTTCCATTATTAATATAAATTAAAAAAGGTATAATATCATACATGTAAATATTTTTCTTATATTTAATTTAATAACTTAAATAACATTCATTATTCATTAAAAAAATATAATGTATATAAAAAATATAAATGATTAATTATCATTTATTAATTCTCATAATAATTGTGATAATTGACATGCAATTTTTGTTAGTCTTAAAGAAATTAAATAACATGACACCTTAAACTACTCCTTGTACAAATGTGTTTATTAATATTTGTTACAAAAAATACTACAGAATTCTGACATTTTTGTTGTACAAACAAAAAATTATAAAAGATATCTTAATGACATAGTATTATTTTATTTACATAAAATAAAATATTATAGAAAATAATATCTTTGTGAAATTACAATATTGTGCTATACTACTAATGGTACTAAAAAACTAACTGATTAAGACAGGTGTAGCCTATCTGAAAACCTTTGTTACATAAAAGTAATCCCTTAATTATTACACAATCCAAATATATTATTTTGACCTTCGTTGAAATTTATCATTTCACATAGATTTGAATACTAGATCATGGATACCGGTGTTCTTTGGTGGTTGGGTTTCAATTAACCACATCTCAGGAATAGTTGACCTGAGACTGTACAAGACTACACCTAATTCATATTCATACATATCATCCTCATTCAACCTCTGAAGTAATACCTTATGTGATTCCAGAAGCTAAACAGAAAAAGAAAGAAGATTTATCATTTATCATTTCAGGTGTAACTTTTTATATGATGATATATGCATAAATGTTAAATTTGTGTGTGATATGAATAATACATATAGTACATTGCATTAGTACAAGTAACTTGATGAGCCGGCCATGGCATGAATGGTAACATCTTGGCCTTTCATCCGGAGCTACAAAATTGTCCATTCATACCATCCTCTGAAGCAATACCTAACAGTGGCCCAAAAAAAATTAACTTGATGAGAAGCTGCATTTATTTATATATTATATGCTTGAATAGCATATTAATATCATTTTTAGAAAATTTGTCTATTAATTGAAGATAAAATTTTTTATTATTATTATTATCTTGAAATAATCAAAACCCACCGGTTTGGTGTAGTGGTAAACTCATAATTATAAATCAGATGGTTTCAATGTCAACAGATCTTAGGTTCAGATCCTAATAAAGGTGGTTGTTTTTATTTGGATTTGAATACTAGATAATGGATACCAGTATTCTTTGGTGTTTGGGTTTCAATTAACCACATGTCTAAGGAATGGTTGGCCTGAGTTTGTTCAAGACTACACATTTACCAGTACAGTTATATTACACTGATTAGTCACTAATGACTTTAATTGTTGATGAGACTAAATAAAAATATTAAAAATAATAATTAAATAGAAATTTCAAATAATTAAAGTTAACTTCAAGAACTAATATAAAAAAGTACTTTTTAAAAATGAAATAGAGCCATCAGAATAATGTTTTTTTTTCTTTTTCTTTCAGCATTAAATATGTCAAAGGATGTTGCTGGAGCAACATTTATGGCAACAGCTACTTCAGCTCCTGAATTATTCGTAAATGTTATTGGAACATTTATTACAGAAGGAGACATTGGAGTCGGTACAATTGTTGGTAGCGCTGTATTCAACATTCTTGCTGTAGCTGCCTGCTGTGGAATAGGAGCTGGCATGGTTATCTCTTCATTTTACTTCTATTTGTAAACTTTAGGGTACAAAAGACACCCAATTAAGAGAATGATTGGAACATAAAATATTACTTGTTTAATTCTAACATTTAAAAAATTATACAAATGATTTACACAAGCTTAACCCTATTTTAACTATAGCATAGTGAAAAATAAAATTAGTGTGCTTTTATGTAGGATATGAATCGGGACACCAGCTCTCAGACATGAGAGGAGAGATCACTAATGATTATATCTGATACACCTTTCACATTAGTTAAAAAAATGTTTATAAAGATAATATTCAAATAACATAAAATTAACACAAAAGAGAGATTAAAAGTGATTTTCGTTTGTTGATGATTCATAAATGTTTATGATGATTCATTCAATCATCATAATCTGTTAATTCAATGATTGAATTAACAGATTTTGTTAAAAATGTTGTTTTCATTTAGAATTGTTAGGACATACTTTTTGACAATGGAATTCATTATTTTCAAAATTTTCTAGTTTCTATTCGTAAAAGTCATAGTTGCACAAAATTTTTTTTTAATAATAGAAGAAGTACTGTCTTAGCTATTGATTTGAACAAATCAACACATGACTAGCTTATTAAATTTAAAGTTAATCAACAAAATTGAATGCAAAGTGCACAGTATAGCACTTTACATTCTCTGTTCTATGATAGTTAAGGCTGTAGATATCTGATTAAAAAAATATATTAAAGTATAATAAGGGGTAAAAAAAAAAATCCTTTCATATTTGATATGGATTATTGATGTGTCAAACTGTGAATCTATAATGTAGGAAATGATTGTTCATGAAAAAATAATAAAAACTGTTCCCAAACGTATTTTTACATAAACACTGTGTTTTATACTATTTTATATACATGTTAAAGGAATTTTTTCTTATCTGCATGAACAATCACTTCCCAGCATTTTGGTTCATAATTTTTAAACATGTGCACAACATAATTACACAAAATTATTAAACTGTTATGAGTAAATATATTATATATGCCAACAGGTACACTTAATTTATTAAATTCCTTAGCGTTTTTTTACAAGCAGCCACCATCCTCAGAACAACAGTATTGAAGTACATATTATATAAAAACTTTGAAGCAAAGAATATTGTTGAATTGATAGTATAACATTTTCTCATAAAATTTAATATAAACTTGTTTGTTCATTAGTTAGTTTGTTCATTATCTAGTAGGAGATAAAAAGAATTTATAGTTTTCATGCAACACTATTTCTTACATGATTAAACAAACATGAAACTATTAAGTTATTAAGTCAATTTTATTTAATATTCTTATATTTTTAAAAACTGATTATAGAATACAATGATGTAGTTTTATTGGATTCAGCCAGAAACATAATTTAAAACTTATGCATTAGTGTATATATTATGCACACATATAAAAGCATACAAATTACAGCATAGAGTTTAAAATTCATTGATCAATTAAGGTCATTAAAAAATGAGTTTAAATGTTTTTTTAAACAAATTTCAAAATTCTGACTTTCTGAACACATGAAAATGTATGTATAAAGGAACATGCCCTTTATATAATCCTTTAAGAACTATTGTGCAACTTTACCTTCATCAGAGACAATGAATTAGCGCATTACTGGTTGTTTTGAAAACGATTTTTACAAAGACAAAAATAACTAATCAATAAAATTAAAGATATAAAGTAAACGTACAACTAACTACTTTTTGGTCATCATCTTATGTAACTTTATAAGTTATGGTAACCATCTAGTTATTAGAAACTGTTTCTGCAAACTAGTTTTGAATAGTTAGCTTATAAAAATTTATTTTCTTCATTTATCATTTAATTTATCTTTAATATTTATTATTTCATTTTAATTAACTAAAATTGGTTCATTTTGAAAACAAATGATGTAATTTTCTTTTTCTTCATAATGCATTTCCTGATTTACTTTGACTTGCTGCAATCACCTGGAAATGAGACCATGGCAACTTAATTCTGCACTTATTTTTTTTTTTTGGTTAATTAATCATTTTGTGTATATTAGAAGCATATATAATACCACACTTTAGTTTTTTTTTATAATATGACTGCTGTTATTTTTGTAAATTAATTTCTCGGTCTACATAATTTCAGATTGAACTATCCAATAAGTAGAAACTTTTTTTACTCTTATCTTACAGCTTTAAGATTAATTTTTTAAAGGTAATTATTCTGTCAACGAGCAATATTTAATATAAAAATAATAATGATAAATTTCTAAATTTCAACTTCTTAAACAAATCATAGGTTTTCTTTATTTTACAACGTAAAAGTTGGTTCAAAATTTTGTTCATTGATGGTAGAATTTTGTCCATTCTTTTCATTGAGATTTCATCTTAAAATATATACAAGCCATGTTTTAAAAATAAGGTCCATTTTGAAATAAAAACAAAACTGAAAGATATAAACAAACTTTCTTATGTGTAAAGCCTACATTTATTTACTATTTTTCTACGTAGCTGCCTTTTTCATAGTGCTTCACTAGCTTCTTCAATCCCTCTTCAAGAAATTCCACCACCAGAGACTTAAACCATGCAGTAATGACATTTATCAGTTCATTGTCATTGTCATACCTTTGTGATGCAAGCTACTCTTTAAGATGAAAAAAAAGAAAATAATCACAGGGAGCTAGTCAGGGTTACAGGATACATAATTGAAGATTTGCCGATGAAATATTTCCAATCACGTCATTATCTGATTTGCTTTGTGTGGCCAGGCATTGCCATGCAAAAAAAAAATCTGTGATAGCATCCTATGTAATTTTTTTATACCTCTACTGAGATTTTTTAATGTTTTTCAATATGTATCGGCATTCATAGTAGTTCCATGATCACCAAATTTGATAAGCAAGACACCCTGTTTGACCCAAAAAACAGTAGCAATAAGTTTCTTTACCTTAACTTTAAAGAGCAGTAAGTGCATTGTAAAAATAATATGTAGAAAATTCACAATAACTGACACACTTATCTACATTACCCAAGCAGCACAAACATAAAGCTTATTCATACATGTTCGATTGCATGAAATACTAACCTACAGGAATTTACAACTGCATTATAAGCTCAAAAGAGTAAAACATGTAACATATCAGTGAGTACTAAACAAGTAACTTGTCGATCATTAACATGTGCTAAACAAGTAACTTTATCAATAGCACAATTTTCATGAAGGAACTGCATAATATTTTCAAAAAAAGAGATCTGAAAACATATCTTCATATCTGAATTTAGAAAGTAAGTTGTATCTTGAATTAGTTTTTTAAATTTAAACCACATTTTTTATGCTAATACTTTGTTTTAATTAGACTAGAATGAAGTTCTAACAATACTATGGAAATCGGTTTGTAACTATAATTTTAAATGTGCAGGTAGTTCCTCTACACTGGTGGCCACTCACTAGAGACTGTTTAGCATATGGTGTAACAGTCACAATACTTATATGTATAATTCATGATGAAAGAATAGAGTGGTATGAAGCACTTGTACTAGTATTACTGTACTTCGTCTACATTGCAGGTATGTAAAAGTTACATTACCTTCCTAAAAATAAGATCAATCATAATTTTATATTTTCCTTTGAATGCTATTTTCTTATTTATTCTAAAATAGAAAAAGTGAATTTTAATTTTTTAAGCAGTATGATTAAAATTCCACAACCAAAGTTTCTTCTGATAGATGAGAACATTTATTTTGTTTTATTCAGCCAATTGGAATTTAATCTAAAAACAGCAGATATAGAAGCTTTCTTATTTAACTCTTCACCAAATGGTCAACCATGTTTGTTAAAAAGCAAGTATTACCATTTTATACCAAAATCTCCATGATTTTTTTTTTTTTTACTATATATATATATATATATTTCTCCCAGTTTTCCCCAATTTAGGTGGCAGGGATTTTTTTAATCATTTTCAACAGTAAATGTCCTTTTTCCACCACCCTACTAGAATAAATAAGGAATAAATTTATTTTCATGTGAAAATGATCATTCAAGACCAGGATTTGAACTAGAGAGCTTTAAGATTATAGGTAAAGAAATTTATCTTCCATGGAGGTCAGTAGAAATTTTGGTAGTTAGTAAGAAAACATAAATGATGCCACCAGAGAGCAACAAGAGGTATCTTAAATATTCGTTACTTAACAAATGAGCATTTAGTAACTTAGTTGCTAAGACAGTCATTGATGACTAAAGCAGGCTGGCATAAACCTTAGTAAGCTGGCTTTGAAAAAAGTTATATGATCTGCAGACTTCTGAAGTAAAACAAATGATTGCTGGCCCAGCCCAGGAGTCTAAATCTCAAAATGGTTGTAAAAAGATCACTTTTGCCACTCACCAGTTGGAGTCAACCTCCAAAATGGGATGTTTGGATTAGATGAAATTAGCAAGTTCCTCTACAGTTAGTGTCTTCTTCTTCATGCATCATTATCCATCAACAGTGATTTAGTCTGGCCATGCAACAATATTCTTTTGTAGCTAATAGACTCAGTGGTAGGAGACTATTGATTGCTTAAATCAGCATTATCAGTCAGACTAATAATACTCTAGTTGCTATAGCTTGATCACTGCATGTTACTGGTCAAAATAACGAGTATCCCAATTGTCTCTTTCAACCAGCTGGCGGCACAGTAAGTTTATGCTATCAGCCCCTGTGATTACTGTATTTATGAATCATACTTACTAGGTAATTACTGAAAATATAACTAAAAGAAAGTGAGCCAATACATCAAGTCTTATGCTCCAGAAAAAACATTGCTGAACCAGCAATGTTTTATTACTTAAAAAGTGCAACACAGTTTCAACAAATTGTGCAAGTGTGACTCTACCATTGAACTCAATGTGTTAACATTAATAGTAGATATAAAGAATTATATTATGGTGGATATGTAACACATTAGTGTATGAGCATAACTATACACTATAGCTATTAGGATTACACAATACTGTACTGCTTTCAGTCAAAAACCTTTTCCTGCCCATCCCCTAACAGGGGTTGCTGCAGTTTTGCCAAGAATGGAATAGCATACTACTCAGTGATTGCATAGAGAAGCTTAAATACATCTAAGACAAAGTTAGGTTTTCCTTCAGAGTTTAAAACTATCACCTAAAAACAAACTCAGGCTTCTTAAATGAATTCTATTATCTGCTCCTAGAATTCTTTGGGGGTGTAGAAGTATACAACTAAACTCAGTTCAGTCTTTCAACTCGGTGAACTACAGTAATATTAAAAACATAATATTTTATTATAATAGACTTAAGATGAAATGAGAAATTTTTGAAAAAATTTCCCAAACTTGTGCCCAAAGACTGAACGAATGAAATCCTTCTTTATGTGTACAATATACATTTTGCACATAATCTAATGAAGTATACAAAAGTAAAAACTGTAAAAAGGATCCTCTGCTCAATTAGAATTTTAGGCAGAAAAACTGTCATATTGCTGATCATGTTAGAGAGATTATATGATTTCTTGTCATGATTGACAAAGGTTATATTTAGTTATTTTTGCTACTACTACGGCTTCAAAGATTGCAGTAAACAAAAATAAAATTGGAAATTATATAAAAAAATATTGCTACAACAGTCTGAGGGATAAATAATATTTATGAAATGATGCTATGCATTACTTCTTATAATTAATATGTATTAAACAAAGTTTGTACGAACGTATTTTTTAATTGTAGAGATAAATGAATTTATCTTCTCTTACTTTTGTTAGAAAGTTTCTGAAAACCCACTTTTTCTTTCAGCATCTGTTGCCATGTGCAATTTTACAATTTTGTCACAAAACATCAGAATTGTATACAAAATCACTTCTTTTTTTTTAAATAACCGAAATTAAACTTTTTTTAATTGAAAGTTCAATAAAGACATAAAAGTAAAAATGCCTTTTTTTTATAAAAAAAATCTGATGATAATAATTTACAAAGTGAATGTAACTGAAGTGAATGTGACAATATGATCATAGCAAAGAGACTGGTGAATTGCGTATACTTTTATTATTGAAAAACTGCCATATTTATTAGAAAAGGGTTCAACAATGAAAAATTGTATGTGGAAAACTTGTTTTTTTCTGTAAGATATAACAGCTATGCTCACATATTATATTCAACACTACAAAAATATGTTCAAGTAGTCAGTAAAAATAAAATATAGTGTATTGGTATTATTACAGATATATAAAATAACTACAAAGATAAGGAGCAACATTAAGGGAACTCAAATTGCCATTTAGCTGGTTTTTTGGACCTTAACTTGAATAGTCAAGTTCAATATTTATGGAAGAGAACCACAGCTAGTTGGCTGACCAAATTGTAGAAATCATAATCGTATACAAATTCACAAAAAGATAGTTCACTGTCCACAATTTATTATCACCTAGTGAACAAACAATTTAGACTGTTCTTACTGGCTTATGAATGCCTATGTTCAAAAATACATTCATACCTTACATCAACCAACTTTCTGGAAAACTTTACAAACTGAAAGAGACCATTAGAAACTCAATGTGTAAATACTTTCAGGTCATATAATACTGTTTTACAAAATGTTCTATCAGAAAAAGATCTCTTTATTTCAATGTAACAGTGTCTCATAAGTCTGTACATTTAATTATTGACTGGCAGTTTGCCTAATGTAGTCTTAGATACAAAAAGAGTCGTCTTTCCCAAAAAAAGAGTTGTTAACTAAATAGTTAATGTAATTTGGTACTACATACTTTTTTTGATAATACTTTAGTGTACCTTGATTAAGGAATGAAGTCTAGTTGCAGATAAATATCTTTAACTGGATTTTAGCTATGGTCCTGCATTATCATTTTCTAAAGACATTTAGTGTTAACTCTACTGAAAATTAAGACTAAAGAAACAACTTACTATAAGCTAATATTTTAAATTTAACTGAACATACATATGAATAGATAAATAACACAAGTTATATTTACAAAAATTATATCAAAAGCTTACCTAATTTTTTTTTGCTAATATGAATTTTGTCACCATTAAACTTACTAAATATACAGTATGCATGTATTAAACCTAAATACATTAGTTACTTATTTCTGTGCCCATCTATCTAATTATTCTGACAGATAAAAATACATTTTTTCAGTCATGTACTGGGACAAAGCAATACAAAAATGGACTCATAAATGCCTAAATCTACCACTAAACAACATAGAAGATGATGAAGAAGAACCTCCAAAAATTCGTAAGTTGTTAATTAATCTATTCTTTTATGGAAATGTAGCAGAACTATTCTAGCAAGGCGCTTTTCCTCTACTTACAGCCATACATCTACTCCCCTCAGCAAGCACCTTGCTATAACTGCTTGGCTATACATTAATAGTGAAAATAAATATTTTATTCAGATTAGAAAATAATTATATATTATATAGAACATATCAGCAATGCTAGATGTGTTAATAAGTAGATAACAAAAGGGAATGGAAAATTTATTTGATCCTTCCAGTAATTTGCCTTGAAGGATTAAGAAAAACCTTGGAAAAACTTGATTAGAACAATATTAAAAATATGATGTGATCACAACATGACTTCCTTGTATGTCTATTAAATTACATATACACATTTTTTTTTAAAATGAAAAGTACATAAAATTTTATTTCACTAATAACTTTTGATACTTTTTCATTTTTTTTGTTATTGTTATTATTGAATTATTATTTACTGTAAAACTTTTCACAGTCAGAGATTAATAATTATTAATAAATCTATATATTTAAATTTAAAAAAAAAAGAGTTAAAAAAAAGAAAAGGAGATGAAATTTGATTTGAACCAATGTGCCTTCGCCTTGTAAGATTCAAATATTTCATTAATTAGAATTTTATTTGGCTAGAACTCTGGAACCAATGAAAATAAATACCATTTATGATATATAATTGAAAAGCTCTCAATCAGGGCTTATTACTGCAGTTAAGAAAAAGTCCAAAATCCAATTTTTTTTTATTTTGAGCTTTTTTGGACACTTTTGATTCAATCGATTGCAATCAAAAGGGGAGGTGCACAAATAGATGTTATAACAGTATCTAAATCCAATATTTCAAGATTCTACAGCTAATCGTTTTTGGGTTATGCGAGATAGATACAGATGTCACGCTGAAACTAGTCAAAATGGATATTTCCGTTGAAATATGAAAACCGAAATGTTTCGTGATCACAATACTTTCTTTACTTTGTACAAGGAAGTAAAAAGTACAAAATTAATGAATAAAACAAAGTTCATATATTTGATTTAACGATGTGTTCTGTAAATAAATAATTTATTTTCTTCTTCTAGTAATTTTTGTTATTCTTAATTAAATAAATAATAAATATTATTAAATTTTATTAAAAAACTTAGAAGAATGTTTCCACACTCTAGTGACTAAATTTTATTTAAATTATGTTTTATCATGAAGAAGTAACATAACTCTAAGAAAGATAATTTATCTATCTCTGTCTGACAAACTGTATGTATTTTTAGCTTTTGTTTTATCAGAACCATTATTGATCAATGAAGCTCTAGGTACAGTATACAACAGATTTCTAATTGAAAGATGTCTTTTAATTCTTAAATCATCTTCAGGCTTAAGATTGATTTTCAATTATAAATTACTATCTCAGTAATTCAGTTGTAATAATAATAATAATATTTATTTAATGAAAAAAAAATTGAAACAGTCAATTTCTATAAATTGTTCTAAGTCAAAAATTATATCTGTAATTGCTTACTATAAGTCAAAAACATCCATTTTTAAATGTATTAGGATTTAAATTTATAACGCAACATTTTTAAAAATGTTTTATTCATACCACACTCAATAATTCAACTTTACTCAAAAGAATTAATAATTAATCTCTTAAATGAATACGTTTTATTAAAAAAAACAAAAAAAAAACAACAATTATCCCAAGAATAATTAATCTCATTTTAGTTATAGATTTACTTATTAATTTGATTTAATTATCAATTTTTTTTTTTGTGAAAATGTGATTGTAATTCAAAAATGTTGTCAGAGGCTTCTGATATACAAATGGGTTCACAAACTGGAAATTCTCCGCTACCACCACAGCAGAATGGGAATTTAATGAAGTCTGCAGTTGATGAGACAGAGAACAATGTAGAAAAATCAGGAGGTATGCAGGTGTATATTAAATCATTTATAATAAAATGTTATTACTTGTTAAACTACAAGACTTAGGTTGTTTATTTATTTATGAGAAAGATAATATGCTTTCTTTTAGTTTATTTAGTTAGAAACATTTCATCAATATCTTGTTTTCCATTAATTTATGAATGTACAAGAAATTTTTTTAATTTTTTCAAAACAAAATTTCAGCATATTATAATTCTTCATACTCACAAAAAATCTACTCTCAGCTATTTACTGTAGATTCATGAACTCAACACAATCCAACAAAATGAAATAAACACATCAAATAATAAATAATATGTTCCAAATTGGTTACAAAAATAGGCACAAGTTACGGCATCATCAATGGAGTTGAATAGTAGCTTCAAAAAACCTGGGAATGTATTTCCATATATTTAGAAGCAAATCATTTCATCTGATTTGTTTTTTTTTTTTTTAATTTATATTTTGAATTAAGTTTTTGTAAAAAGAAGGATTGCAAACAATCTGGAATAAAAAACCAGTCCTGAAAATTACATAGCAAATTTTAAGTACAACAGGCATTCTTGGGTATGTGACTTAAAATGGGAAACATTCTGAGTAGTACTATTACTGTACTGTTTAGTTGCTTTAAATGCATTGCAGCTGTATGAAAAACTAGAAGACAGATTGGATAAATCAACAAATTAATATACCCTTTTTTGTAAGAAACAATGTATTATGTACACTGCCTCTACATAGTAGGAGAAATTGATATCAGTAATTAATTATAATTATTAAAAATTAAATAAAAATTGTAATTAATTTGAATTAAAAAATAATTTGTTTTCATAAATATAGAATTAAAGTCTGCAACCTAATCCATTAGGCAATCTTCTGTAAATGATTTTTTAATTTAAAGAATAAAATAGTTTAAAAGAAATCATCTTCAATTTTTAATAATTATTTTGATTACTCAATGCTGTAATGCTTGTTAATAAAACAATTTCTGCAGATAATTAACTAGTCCAGTATTTGAAGTTTAATCTGCAAATATAAATTCTACTAATTAAAACAGTAAAGAGAAATCAAGCAATGCTCAAACACCAAGTTACATAACACCTGTAGTACAGTAAACCAAAGCATTATTACAGAACTTTACAGCAAAACCAGTGTAAAATGGTTAAGTTACATTGCAAAAAATATCAAATTCAATTTTTTTCATTTTATTAGTGCTGTTTTATTAAAGTAATTTATTGTTTCAACTAAAATTAATATTAAATTACTACACATCTAAGACAACCTTAGTGTATAAATTACAGTTATAATCAATCAGTTGTTCACTAAGCGTGAAATTATGTATAATATAGAAATCCATGTGATGTATGAACAATACAGCAGAATAGCTCAGCAGTAGAAAACTGTTTTTCTAATTCATGGGTAGCAATTGAATTCCAGTTTAAACCAGTTAGAACTATTTATAACTTGATTAACAGTTCCCAAACACTGCTCTCTATTAAGTGTCTCTTCACCTAATATTTTTCATAAAATCTTCTATGAAACAACACTGTCGGATAATACAATTTACTTTTTTAACGTAAGTGTTAGTTGGTTAAAATTGTTATATATCTAGTTCATTCATAAAATATATAATTTATATATTTAATTAATTAATAAATTATAAGTAAATTATAAATATATAATTATATACAATTAATTAATTCATAAAATGTAGGCTTTCTAAGCTCATACAAAATGTATTAATAATGTAAAAATAACAGCGAAAAATTAGCTTACTCATATTTATATTCTTCATAATTTGTTGACAGCTTGGGACATTCTAAATTTTCCATATGGACGAGGAGTTCTCAGAAAACTGGCTTGGCTAATAGTTTTACCAATTCATACTGTTTTCCTCGCAACAATACCAGACTGTGAGAAACCACGATTTAAAAAATGGTTTCCCTTAACATTTGTAATGTGTATCATCTGGATAGGCAGTCTTTCTTATGTGGTTGCCTGGATGATCACAATCGTGGGTAAATATGTTACATGTACTTTAAAATTAATTTAAAAATTGTACAATAACAATTATATTGTTAGAATATACAGCACAAAAGTTAATTTTGGCTAATGAAATTTGAAAATTGTCTTTTCTACAAATAAACCCTTCTTTTTCTAAAAAAAATAACAATACTGTTACTAAAATTATGCCTCATTCATTATAATACATCTTCCAATATAAAACCAATAAAACTCCAATAAAACTTCCAATAAAACTCAATTTTTCTTGGACAACATGAATAGCAAGACGTTATTACTATATTATTTTACAAGAATATTTATTTATGTTCGAAAATATGTTTAATCAAATAAATTACGTGATTTGACAGAAGACTTACTGAATTAGGTTTAAGGTTTCTTAAAAAAAATATATATATACAGCCTGTATTTTTAATTTTGTCAATATTACTTTTGCTTTATTTATCACAATTACTTTCCTCCAAAAAGCATAATGTTTTAAATCAGATTCTAGAAATCTGATGACTTGAGTTAAGATACCTCATAAAACTTCTTCCACCTTAAATCTTTGCAGTAGATATTTTAAGAAGAAAAAAATATTTCTTTAGTTTCAGGCTGTTAAGCTTGTAAAAATACAATGATACCCATTTGAACAACCCATCTAATTTTCAACATCCTTTAATAACCCAACAGTTCAAGAGCCTATATTCTTTTCCTTTCTGTTTTCCTATTGCTCATATTTTGCTGCCATAAAGCACTTCATGCCAGACACAAATATTTTTTTAAGAATATATTTCTAAATGTTTGATCTATTTTTACCTCACTTATTCCATCCTTTGTAATTTTACAATCTAAATAAGATTTTACAACTTCTGGTAATTATGTTTCACTATTTTAATACCTGATTTCTCAACACCCTTCTTTTTGTTATTTTTTGTTCTAGTTTTATTCATTTAAAAATTTAATCTCCCTCCTAGAAATGAAACCACGCTAATCAAAAATTTTCCCAATTCATTTCTGGTTTCAGGTTTTCAAAGTACATGGCAAAAGTACTGCCATCAGCAAATCTTAACATTTTCACCCTTTCTTATTGGATAGTTTACTTTACTCTCAAATTTGTTTTTAATACCTGTATTGCATCTTCTATACATAAGTTGAAAAACAATAAGGGCAGATTACATTCTTTTCTTGCTTCTTTTTAAATCAGAGTCTGCTTTCTTTAACTTTTATTCTAATAACTGCTACCTGGTTTTTATACAGATTGTAGATCACTCTATATCCCAATGATTCAATCCACTTTTCTATCAAATTATAAACATTTTAATCCATTGTAGATTATGCAATACTTTCAACAAATTTATAAACAACAGGGAAGTGATTTTATTCTTCTTACGCCCAAGATTATTCTGAGTACCAGAATGGCCTATATTCTATCTGTAACTAAACTGATTATTAACCAGTCAGTACATTATCCGTTACACATTTTATTTGCTGAAAAATTATTCTAGCACACAATAAATTACTTTCAATGCACAATGTATCTAATACTGCTCTCACATAGTGATAATGTGGTATTTCCCACACTTTCCAGCTTCTACTTTCTTTGGTAAGTTAACAGATATGCTTTTACTAAACTCTTAAAATATTTCTCCAGTCTCACAAACACTACATATTTTAGAGCAAATTCCATTTAATCCTACTTCTTGTAAACAAGGCAATAATTCTGATGGTACATCATCTACCCCTACTGCTTTATTTCTGCTTATATCTTTAAGAGATTTATCAAACTCTAACCTTAAAATAAAATTTCCTATATCATCTTCAGTTTATTTTTATCTCACTAAACTAAATGCAATAATTTTAATTTTAGCTGATTATTTAGGATAAAATTAAAAGTTAGATTGCAGGATGGTGTGTTTGAATATTTCACACTGTTTAATCTACTGAATTCTTTCTGTTACAAATACAATTACTTTAAATCTGTTTCTTTATGTTAATAAATTTGATTTGTTTTCCAGTTTAATGTTTCATAGTTTGTGAATTATAGTTGAACAATGTTTTTTCTATTTTCCTAAAGAATGAAACAATGAAATTGCCTCTTTTGAATTCACCACTGAAGTTTATTCATAAGTTGTTAAGTAATAATTAGTTAATAAGATGCTGGTGATGGTATTTTCATTTAATGTTTCTAATATTCAAAATTTGGTTTTTACGATTAAAATTCAAATTCATTGTAAAATTGTTTAAATAATTTAGTTAGCTGTTAACTGATGATAAATTATAAATAATTTATTCATTAATAAAATTATTTATTCATCACCATATGAGTACTTAAACTGAAAGCAATATAAAACCATGATATTGTGAAAATAAGATATTTCCATTACAAACATAAATATGATCATAAACATAAATTTATTTAATATCTGAACGTTATAAGAACTAAAATATTAAGTAGAGTTATAACAACAAAAATCATTTTTAAATTTACTATAATTATGACTACAACATTTATTGATTATTATTTATTATTAATTACATATTTATAAAAACTATCAATGTGTTACTTTCTTTACAGGTGATACATTAAAAATTCCAGACTCAGTAATGGGTATAACATTCTTAGCAGCTGGAACAAGTGTACCAGAAGCAGTATCAAGTGTTATAGTAGCAAAACAAGGTAATCACATGATCAAAAACTTTTCATTTGTATTTATCTTAGGGAATTCAATGATGTGTATTTCTCAATCACAGTTAACACAAAGCAAGATATAAACTAGAACAAACAGAATGTAAGATAAACAAAGTATGATAGTTTGATATCTGTAGTATGTTATGAATTTTGTTGTTTTTTTCTTTTTACAAACATATATTATTCATTTCCGTTTTATTCTTTTTTTTGCACAATCATCCACTCACACAAAATTTTAATGTTAGATTTAGATACTGTTGGATACCAGTTCATTCTTTAAGGATGTGGGCAGTGACAGTTTTAATCCTGCCCTTTTGCTGTCTCTTTTTGTGGCAACATCTGTTAGTGTTTCATTATTTTGAGCTTTTTTTTACAAAACATAGGGCAGGTTTACCCTCTGAGAAGAATCAGAATAGAAACTGGTTACTTCAAGATTTTTCTTACCTTAAAATAACCGTAATTCATTGTCCAGAAAATTTCAGTCTCTTGCTCTAAAAATGGGCTTAATAAACTGAATAATCTATTAAACAAATTCAGTAAACTCCTAGAATCATAGATATCATGATTAAAGATATCAGTAATCATTCACATCAAATATCACAGCTGGATTAAACTAAGTTTTCAATAAAATTTTGTTTGTAAACATATGGAAAAATTATCTCTGAATACAGAAAACTAAATGACAAATAAATTTGAATGAAATAGCCCAAAATTTAATTTTATAGTACAATAGGTATTATTTTAAATTAATGTAAATAGTAGTATCATTTAAAAAGTAAATATTTATGCTGTAATAACTACTAATAGGTAGTTTGATTTTCATCAATGTTATTATCATACACTGATATACAAATCCTATGCAACGTTGTCAAGATGCTGAGTTTCAGGCTTTGTGCATCAAGGACTTATGTTTTGGGAATAAGTGAAAAATTCATTTTTGCCTCAGAAGTACATGCTGCGGGAAAATGATGCTGCAACAGAATAAATTACGAACAACAAAATTAAAATTTCTCTAACACGTACCTTACTTGGTCATATATTTATATATTACATTTTTTTCTATATATATATATATATATATAAAATTAAGGCAAATGACAAATTATTTAAATTAGATAGCTGCATGTGTTTCACAAAATCAGTTTTAGAAAAAAGATAAAACACTTTTGATTTTAGGCATTTTTTCTAACTTAATATTTTTTTTTGATTTTACCTTACCTATTTAATATAACTTGATATTACCTTGATTTTTTGTTTTTTCTAATTTTGTCATTAAGAAAGCAATCATCAGTAGATGTACTAATAAAAAATAATTTTCATTTCACTTAAAATAGTTGTTCAGTGTTATAAAACTTAACAAGGAGAAAAACTGCTTACAAAAAATATGGGCACTTAGAATTGTATTGTATTTATTTCTGTATCATTCACATTTTAACCCAATCAAACCAGTATAAGCTGAGGTCAAAGTTGATAATGTATTATTTAAGGCACCTATCATTACTGAAACCTGTAGGGAAAATTACGAATACCTTGATAAATGATTGTGAACTCTTTAAAACAATTAAAAATGAATATCAGAAAATATTCATAAATATATTGTCTGTGGAGGACAAAGATTTATAATTGATTTGAATGTAGACCACACAGTGGCGATCTCTATAGCAGAGTTGTAGCATCTCAGCCATTCATGCAAAAGTCCTGCATTCAAAACCACTCAAGCATGGCATTTTTCATATGCTACAAAAATGTCTATTTTTATATTATCATGCACAAGTTACGAGCTTATGTGATGAATTAATTCATTAAGCAAATAAAATTTTATGGGTTGAAATGGTGAAATGATAATCTGCTTCAGAAATTACTCCAGAGAAAACACTGATGATGATAATGATTGTCAAAAATACTGACATAAGTAAATAATGAATGACTGGTAGTTTTTACATTTTAGTTTTTCATTTCTACAAGGAACACAAGATAAACAAATTTAAAAGAATTATTCACATTATAAGAATTGCATAATTAATTATAATTATAAATCAGACAGAAATTTATTATTAAAGAATGGAAAGTACTGTTTGAGTGTAGGTAAAGAAAGAAATTAAATTAATTAGGTAAACTATGAACAGATAACACCTTTAATTACTGTTTTATTAAATTACCACCTTCTTTAAACTATTTTGTTACTTAATTAAATTAATTATTGAATTAATTTATTAATTATTGAATTTATCAATTAATTCTAATGCAAAATCTGTGGATTTAAAGCCTAAGTTTGTTTCATCCAGTGGGTACAAAAGATAATTTGTACATATTGTACAGTATACCCAAGTAAAACCTATTTAGTGTGTTTAGCTATACCAGGAAATGTGCCATTGTGAGACAAATTTTGCATTGATAGTAATTAAAGAGGGAACCTTATGTTCTAATTTTCCCTCAAGTGTTCATTTCTCTTTGTTCTTAGGACATGGGTCAATGGGGATCAGTAATTCACTTGGTTCAAACACATTCGATATCCTTCTATGTCTTGGACTACCATGGTTAATAAAGGCATCATTTCTACCATCAAGTGCTGGAAATCACTTTGTCAGCATTAATTCTCGTGGTATAGAATATAGTGCCATATCACTACTATCTACGTTATTACTACTGTACACTGCTTTTGCTGTTAATAAATTCAAATTGGACAAAAAGGTAAGATCTAATCAGGTAATTTTTCATTTCTACAGGGAGCACAAGATAAACAAATTTAAAACAATTATTTACATTGTAAGAATTGCATAATTAACTATAATTACAAATCATAAATCTATGTGAACATCCTTAAAATCTTATAAATATATATACATTCTCTAACTGATAGATAAGAGTATTACTCTTAAAAATGAATGATACTTTAATAATAGTTAAATATTTTAACCTTTTTTTACTTTTTTTTTTTTTTTAACCTCCAGGACCACTGTTAGGTATTGCTTCAGAGGATGAGATGAATGACAATTTTCGTATCATGTGAAAATGCCATGCCACACCAGAATTAGAACCCAGGGCCTTTCATCCAGAGGTCCCGGATTAGAATCCTAGTTAGGCATGGCATTTTCACATTCTACAAAAATTGTCATTCATCTCATCCTCTGAAGCAATACCAAACAGTGGTCCCGAAGATTAAAAAAAAATTTAACCTTGAAAATGAATTTGTAAGTAGAGTACAAAGGAGTTTAAAAGAAATGATACACTTTATTGTACATGAATTTACTGAATGATTAATAATTTTCCAAAAAAACAACTTTTTTTACATAAGGATAAAAGATATTTTAAAATTTTAATGGAAAGTAATGATAAAAAATTAATGTAATAATAAAAGATCTATGAAAAACAGTGACCTACACAATACTAGAATTGATAGTCCACTCCATTCCTGTAACAATGGTAACTTACTATTTTATGTTGGCCAGCGTTCACTCTGCTAAATTTAACAACAAAAAGCATCTTTCATACGGTATAGAAAGTGAAAATACTTTCTCATTAACCAGTCATCATCATGCACAGTTTTTCTCAATTTCCTAGGTGGGTATACTAGGTATGAGATTCTTCATATATTAATTTAAGAAAAGACCATTAAAGACCAACACAAAACAGTAATTTAGATAATACTGAGATTAATAGTGCTGTCCACTTTTGTAAATAAGACAGGGCAATTTAAAATATTTTGTAAATAAATTTGCTTTCAAAAAACTTTAAAAAAAACCAATGATGATGTTCTGGTTTTAGGTTAAGAATAACCAGAGATTTTTCTTCAGACTTTAATTTCCATATAATCACATCATAATTTTTTATGTTATACATGAAATTCAGAACGTTCTGAGATAACTGGTAAATGTTATACTCTTCTTTTTCCTTTATTCAAACTCATGGGTAGACAATGAATCACAGCTTGCATTTTTCTTCTTCTTCTTTGCTATCACCTTCTCTGCATATTCAAACCTTTTGTTAATATCCTTTTAACCTCATTTAATCATATTTTCCTGACCTCTTTATCGATTTATCTCACCAATTCTATTTATTTATTCTATTTAACTCACCTCTTGGTCTGAATTATACTGTATATGATACAAACTTATTTCTTGCTTCTCTCTTCTTCTTCATCTTGTTCTCATGCTCAAACCATTCTAATTTGTATCTCTCTATTCTCTTACTTTTCCATATCAGTAACTTCTCTAAAAATCTCATTCTTAAATCTGCCTCTTCTTGCTTTTCCCATCATACTTCTTTGAAACATAATCTGAATCTTCTTTTATTTCCTTCCAATTATCATCCATGCCTCTGCTAATCAGAGTTGGGAAGAAAAACATTTTATAAGGAGAATTTTGTATAAAATGTTTTTCTTCCCAACTCTGATAAGCAGAGGTATGGATGATAATTGGAAGGTAATAAAAGAAGATTCTGATTATGTTTCAATCTCCTTATACTATTTAGAAACCTTCACATTATATAATGGTTCTGTTACACTTTGATAACAGCTTTCTGCACTCTTTTTCCAACTTTCTTAATACTGTGGACCAGAAACTTCCTTCCATTATTTATTTCTACTTTATCTTTCAAACACATTGTGAACAAAATGATCATTCAAAATCTAATCCAAATACCAGTACCATAAACCACTCAGCATTCCCAGAAGCAATCTTTGAAAAAGCTTGGTTTAGAGCAAAAGCTGACTCTGATTCGGAGAGAGTTTGTGTAACCTTTCCCTTAAAATAGGGCAATCAATTAAAAACTGTTCCTCATTCCTTTTAATTAAATTATTAAAAGATTATATTTAAATTTATGATTATATCCAAGTCATCCTAGGTATCTATTTTGTACGTTTTGTGCTATATATATGCATATATATGTATATCACAAAACATGCTATATGTATATAGCACATATATATATGATACAGACTGTAGAAGCTACTTTTGATTAAAAAATTTCCACAGCATCCATTTTTAGCTCTGCATTTTCATCCAAAGTAAGACGTGCATTATTTACACACCATCATAAGTTTTTCTGGTAGGATAAATAGTCGATTGAAAACAACAACAAATGTCTACTGTAGATAAATCCAAAGAACCAATAGAGTTAAAACAAACTAGTATAGCTGATTCATCAAACTTCAGTAAAATGAAGCATACATTAATCTCTGTACTAACCAGGTGTAATTCAGTCTGGCTTACATTATTTATGGAATTATTATCTTTAAAAAAAATATCTTAAACAAATTAATGTAAAAAAATAATCTGTAAAAAAAAGCTTTATTCTTTCCTCAAAGAATCAATAAAGAAGGAGCAAGAGTAATCAAGGGATAGTTAAAAAATTAGTTCTGAAGTCAGAAGAAATCAATAATCTACTTTTATATAAACTCTCGGATTTGTATTACTTTTTTATTTTTTCAGGTTGGCCATGCTTGTTTATTCATGTACCTACTGTTTTTAATACTGGCAACACTAATTGAACTCAATGTCTTCTTTGTAGTGAATCTACCAACTTGTGGTCGGTGAAATTTTAATAAACTCTCAATGAAACACTTTTGTTTTCATTTCTCAGTCTCTGTTCTTAAGAGATGATTTATTTATGAACTGTTAATGTATTTAAATATAGGATAAGTTAATTATTTTATACCCTCCGTGAGAATATTGTTTTTCACTGTAATTATTTCAAATCTGGTATGATCGGATGGTATCAAATAATTTTATAAGTTACCTAGTAAATAGGATTTTTTTAGTTAGAGTACAGTAATCTTTTTAGACAAGAGATTAAAAGTCCTGATGAACCAAAAATTATTTTTAAGTTATAGTATTGCAATATACTATGACAGATCAAAAGTTCTGACAAATCAGAATGAGAGATACCTTCATTATAAAAGACTAAAATAAAATAACACATAATCAAGCAAAATAAAACTGTAGATTTATACATTAAAATTATTGTTTTCATAGTAGAAGTGCAGCAGTATCAAATTTAATACATTTTCTGTTTACACCAAAGAATATTGCATATTTAACTTTCACTTATTTGTAAAAAACACGAAGAATTATTCTATCATCAAATAAATATGTATATTAATTTATCAACAACGAAGTGCAGCATTTTTCACTTGATATAAATGCACAAATTAATTTTAAATTGCATTTTCCATCGTACATAAAAAATATTCATTTGAATTTATACATAATAGTTAAGTTTTTCAGTAGTTTATTGAGAACCTGTTTATCTAATAGATATTTTTTTAGTAATTCTTTTCTCTATATCTAACACTTTATGGCTGAAATATTATTCATTATGATCATATTTTTACTTACTGTAATACTAGTTTAACACAAAAATTAATTCAAAAATATTTATTCCATAAAATGTTACATGCCAGTTAAACTTTATATCTTGACTACTATTTTTGAACACTATTAATTGTAAATAAAAATGTTCAATGAAAGGAAATATTTCTGCTGAATACAATTGTAGATTGAATTTGTTTTAACTTAAATTTTCTATCTAAAATAACTTAAAAAGAAAAGATTTGTTCTTAGCTTTTTTTTAGTGAAAAGGGTAATAAATAAAACAATCCTTTTTGTGGAAGATTGAAAAACAGGCTGCTTTGATAAAAGAAAAAATATAGTTTATATGATTATATTTTATTAACATCAGGTAATACGTAGAATGATAAATGGAGTCAGATAAATGCAGTCTCCAAATGTATTTTGATGAGAAGAGATAAATTATTTAAGTGGACATTTCCTCATTGTAGTTTATAAAGTAATTTAAATGTTGAACCAATTGATACAATAGTAAAAATATTAAAACTAGAAAAAATCTATACTTCTGTCGCATAGATATACAATTTATAATTTTTACATTAATACAAAGTGATCATTAAATTTTTATATGTGGTTTAAAGCTGAGACTTCTGAAACAATATGAAATCATAAATTGGCCGTGTAAATATGAATTAATTATACACATTAAGCATATCTTCAGAATCACTATAGAGTAATAATAAGAAAATTCATATTTATAAATAAATATAATTTGTAAATATAAATTTATAAATAAGTAAGCATTTATAAAGTAACAGTAAGCTTCATAAATAATTACCAAAAGAAGCCCAATTTCAAACCAAACGCAAATGCAGCTGTAGATGATATCCCAAGCTAATCTTCTTTCGCATTAACCACGATCAATTAAAGATAATAATATCATACAATACTAACATTATTATCAGAATTCATAAAACATTTAGAAAAAACAATATATGAATAATTTAATTTACAAATTAAAAGAACCTTTGACTTAATAGCTGTGAAGTTGCCAGTAGAACATTTTAATATTTGTTTATCATTTCAGCTGTTCACTAGTACGTTTTGGGAGAGATAGCATCCCACGTTTTGTTTCCAATTGAATTTAGAAGTAGGTTAATTAACTTACAAGTTGCTTTAGCTGTTCTGCTGCAGGAATAAGAATTTTTCATACAATAATGAATACTGAATAACAAATTAAGATGAAAGCAATAGCTCATTCATAAAATTATGAACTTTATTAAAGGAAACTTACATTGATTGAATAAAATCATTTATACATTTATAAAATCTCAACATATTAATTGTTTTACAAATTTTGAAGTAAAGATTTGTTAAAGAATGAAATTTTGATAAATTAACATTATTTTGAAACATGTTTAATTAAAATATTTTTTCACCAAAGAATATTGCTGATAAAAAGTAAAAGATGTTTTTTGGCAGTCTTTCAACTACTGTTTTCTTTGTCTACTTTCCACATTAATGTATATCTTAAAGTTTGTTTGAGCTTGTAATAAAACAAAAAAAAATCCCTTATGTCTTCCTTAAACTTCAGGGACCTAATCTAGTTTCAATTAGTATATAAAACATATCAATCCTGAAATTTTTTAACATTCCTTTCCATTTAATTCAATTAAAGTAACCCCTACAGTTTTATATTCAGCAAAACTGGTTCCAGGATGCTTTTCTGCTTTAATTTAACTAAAATCATTATCAGTTCAGTATAACTTAGGCTAAAAACACAATTAGAGCTTTAAAATATTATTTATATCTCTGAACATAAATTACTTTCTTTGGCAATTTTTTAACTAAAACAGAAGATTATTTTTTAAAACCAACATCAACAAAATTCTAATTAATTTTTTTTTTCATAAGTTGTGATACTAATAAAATTTCTCCATCAACAAGATACTTTTTACATTTAGCAACAAAGCCGTATGTTGAAATAATGACAAAGAAGTCGTCGTATGAGATTTGTAAAAATTAAGCATTTAAAAATAAGAGCAAAAAATGTTGGTTTTATGTCATTATAACTTCCAATTGATCATCATTAAAATTATATTTGAATAATGAGAAATATTTTATCACCAAAATGACTTTTTATTGTATACTATATATTTTAGTAATATCGCAAGCAAAGGATAGACATAAAATCTTATACTCAATGTAATAATATTGTTATACTCATGAACTGATGTTTGCACATTTTCTCAAGAACAAATGTTGTACTCATCCCCATCTAGGCAAATCCAAAATTATAGATGTTTTCCATGAACAAAAAACATTGTATAAATTAGATTAAATTGTATTTTATAACTTGAAAGATAGCTGAAAAATGAACAACACAAAATTTAATAAAAATTTAACCATATATTTTTGTATCAACCGATCACAGAAAAGTCATTTATGAAATAACACATTCTAAAAAATAAAAATAAAATAATTTAAAAAACACAGTTTTTCATTCTAATAAACTAATTAAATTATAAAATTAAAAATGACACCTAACTGAATGGAAAATATGTACTCAAGTTAAGCCGAAAAAGCATAAAATATATATCCTTTGAATTCATGTGAATTTTATATCTCTTTTAAATTATACTCTAATGTTAACCTACAAAACTCGGGCAATAAATACAGTTTTAAAAGACGTTCAGAATTTTAATAGTACTGACTAAGTTTTACAATAATTTATTCCAAGTATATATTATATAGTGTACAAGTTATCATATTTTTTACCCCCTCCACAGTATTTTATTATTTTATACAAGTTAACAAATAAATACAATTGTTTTATCTCAAAAGTATTATGTAACATTTCATGGCTTTAACATTTAAGCATAGTTCAAATTTTAATAAAAATTTATTTTGCGTACATCCTTTTAGAATGCAATCTTCCATTTTTTCTTTATAACTATCTGGTAAAAAAAATTCAAGTAGATTTAACTAATTCTCTTAATTTTTTTACATACAATTTGTTTTTAATAAAAACATTCTAAATATAAAAAATCATAATTAAACTTTTTTTTTATATATGTCATTTTATATGTAATAACCTAATCCCATTTTACAAATTAAATTTAAAGTAAATCAATTTAATATTTGTATACAAAACATGGCATAAAATTACTTTACTATTAAAATTTTATATGACAATAAAAGATATAATGCAGTTGTTAAAATAAAATTCCTGTTTCAACAGTCTGGTAAAAATATTAATCATACGTTGATTTCATATTTCAATCATATAAGATCTTATATTGTTAAAAATATAATAAAAGTGTGTTTTGAAATTTCAGTGATAAATGAGTGAATAATGTAAAATTTAAAAAAAATGATTTTGTCCATTTAGTTCAAATTACAATATTTTTGTTTGTTTTTTTTTTTTATTTGTAACAAAATACTTAATAAAGTTAAGTTTTATTAATTTAGGTATTAATTATTACTTCCTTTTTTCAGATTTTTCAGGTTAAAAATGATTTATAGCAATTATTATTTAATTGACATTTAAGTTTGAAGTATAGTATGAAATAATATGACTAAATAATTTTAGCAATGGCTCTCTGCGCAGTAAGCAAAATCACTTCAACAGAGTAAACATTGAATGTAGATGATACTTTTGTATAGCAATTGTAGAAAACTGAGCTTCAGTACAATAAAAGTACTTATTAAATTATTTAAAACTCCAAAGTTTTAAGTCAATTGGATTTGGGGGAGATATTGAACATCATTTCTAACCATTTTTTACTTCATTTCTCTAATACCCATTGACCAAAAACAATTGAAATTTGGCACAAATATTTGCTTATGTATATCCCAGCTTTGGCCAGATTTATTTCCAACCCCATCATACTAAGGAGCATCACATTACCCATATTGTTTTCTTTAGTAAGCAACATTTTTTTAGCAACTGTTGAATAACATTTAACCCCCCCCCCCCCCTCCCAAAGAACCAGGGAGATGAATGAAATCTGTACTTAAAATAACAATTTTTTTTAAATTTTAATTTGTATGATCAGAAATCCAGTCAAACAACTGTTGTTTAATTGGCGGAAAACGTAGTGCGTGATGCTGCTCCCGTTAGCATCACGCACTACGTTTTCCACTCTAAACTGACCCGTAACTGGCTCGCATTCCCTGCGCTCGTTATTCCACCTGCAGCACTCGAAGAAGACGTGTTCCGCAGTATCTTGTTCATTACAATACACATATGCAGGGCTGTCAACTGTATTTCTCGCGTGGAGATAAGCCCTGAAAGACCTGTGACCGGTCAGGAATTGGGTGACCCAAAAACTCAGCTCACCGAACCCCCTCCCGAGCCACGGTCTGATCTCGCCTATCAGCTTTCTTGGACAGTTCCTAGTTGTCTTCTTTCTACCCACTTCCAACGCTATGTGCTATACAGTCACTCCATATAATAACACAGAATTAATTACGTTTTTTCTACTTTATTAAAGTATGGTCTTGTCATTATTTCATAACCTATTAGCAAATGGTCTGATAGAGTTTACTGGTTTGGTATACGCCAGTTATTAACCACTGCTAAATGTTCTTCCGAAATAAACGTCAGTCTATCGCAGAACTCGCTTCTCTTCGCCAAAACGTAGGCTCGTACACATATTAGTTCCCAGACACTGACTTTATCAGCCAAATATTGGCCACTTACATCTCTAACAGTCCCCGCAAATTCAGGTGATTTTGCGTTAAAGTCACCAGAGGGAAGAATTTTCTTGCCTCTAAAACTCAATACTTTCTCACCTAGGTCAAGAAATTCAATAAATTCTCCAATGTCAGCGTTCGAAGAGTGATGCCCCGCAAAGATTACTACATCTGCCAGGTCCGTCCACACAAATCCGTGACCAGCTCCACATTTCTCGACTAGGGTTCTCATTGTAAGAAACCTATCACCCCCACCCCAGTCGCATCTGTTATCCATCCTGAACTGCTGACAACCGCTATGTTCGGTTTCATAGCGACCTGCCAACTTACGTCATGAGCCCTGCGGCTACGATTGGTATTTAGTTGCAAGACTTTCATTTTGCGGCTGTTCAACTTACTGTCCAGTGGCCCTCCATCTCACAAATCGCGCACGCCTTAGTGTTCGTACATTGTGCACTTCTATGCCCCTGTTTCCCACAATTGAAACAAAGGCGTGCTCTATCTATGCCCTTGCAATCGGTGGACATATGGCCTGAGCCAGTATCGATAACATTTTTCTTCTGGTACCCGGATATACGCCCGGCAGTGCACCCAACCGACTTATATACGGGATTCAACTAACTTCATCGCTGCCCTATTAAGTCGTTATTATCGTTGCGTTTTTTATTTATCCATACGCAGGTCTAACTGAAGACACTTGAAAGTCATCAAGATCACCAATAACTTGGGCTATAGCGTTCCTTATTTCTTGTTCTTCTGTATAATAGTCTAAATCTTTAAGGTGGACTACAGTTCTTTTTCCACCACGGGTTCCAGTGACAATCTGCCAGTCTGCAGCCTTGTTACGTAGTAACGTCGTGAAAATTTCAGTTTTCTCTATGCCTTTCACCCTAATACATAGTTCGTTATTTACTTCTTTTCTCATCGAGAGGACCTCGCCTGCCTTTTCTCTGGTCACCGTTTTCTAAAGCTCTGCGTATGATTTCCCCTTAGTTTTTACCATGACCGTTCTACTTTCTTGTACCCCGTACCCAAAGTGTCTTGCTTGGAGCTGTCGTCTCTTGTATTTTGCACACGTACCCTACCTTCTTTGTCCATAGCTAAGTGCACTATCATCTTTCGCACGATAATTCCTATCCTTCTTCCTGGTACCACAAAAGTCGAGGAATCCATTGTTCCAAAGATCTTTTTGATCGCCTTCAATATTATCATCATAGTATTCTCTGTTCTTCTTTTGTTATTTCATAGTAAATCGTGTATGTACTTTTTGCATTGAGTCTTCCTTACCCATTACGGCTGACTCGTTTCTCACTATGTCCCCCGATGCAATCTAGCGTATTTCTTACTGAGTAATCTTGCGAGTCTAGTCTATTTGAGAGGTCACAGAAGTACACAACGTCATCTTCATGCAACAGGCCGTTAACTTCGGGAATCTTTGACACTATTTCACCTAGCCAGCAATGCAACATTTCCGTCTGCAGCTGGCCCTGTATCAAGTGTTCATTGGACATCCCATCACTTTGGGTATCTTGAGTCACAAGTGGCGGAGACATTTGACTAAGTGCGTTAAAGTCTTTATAAATCTTTGTAAACTCTTTTTCCTGGTGCTGTATGTATTTTGTCAGCCCAGGCCCCATGTTTTGTTTCAAGCCAAAGACTAATGGTACGTCAATTCGGAAATTGACCCCGTCTGTGGGTCTTCTTCTTCCGAAGAAACTTGTCGTAACCTTTTTCCTGGGTCCTTACTGGTCTTTGGAGGCTCCTGCTGCTTGGTATTACCGGTATCGGAATGCTCCGCGAGCGGTAGCAATCTTTTCCTCTCCATTTGAGATCGGTTACTCCTAGTCTTACCAATTCCAGAAATGTGCTCGGAGAACGATTGCGCATCCGCCAAGTACTCACAAGCCAAAATAAGAGGGGGGCTTTTTGGGGGGTCGGAAAAATGTATGATCCCAAAACTTGGGTAAAAAATTTTGGTGATGAGGAGGAGTTGGGGGATCGGCATAGATACCAAAGGATTCGGAAGAATTCGGTTAGCAAGATACGAGAAAAAAAGTGTACCTCCTTATAAGACAGCGTTTAACTTAAAATACTTTCGCTTACCTTGAATCGCAGAAAATCTTCAAAGTTCACTAATGTCACTATGTAGTAAACAACTTAGTCTTGTTCAAACTCATACAGCTTGAAAACAAGTGTCTATAGTCCCTATTACTAACAGTAATAAGGACTATCTCCGAAAAAGTTTAATAAAAAGTATGTCCTTCAACCAAAATGTTAATTCTTTAAAAACATATCCACTTCACTTTAACCAACAATTGCCTAAGAACGTGCCAAAAAAATACACTGAAAAACCCACTAAAAGAGCCAAAAAATGCGGAGCCATTTGACACATGTCCTACTTATACAAAGTCTCTTACTCAACTCTGAATTTTTGATCACTTACCATTTTTTAACATCACAACTAACTTACATAGTTTCATTATTACCCATAGAAATGATAGGAATAGTACAGCAGTAGCAGATTCATCTGCTGTATAATTTTCTTTTTCTTTTGCCTTTTCCTTCTGTTTTTTTCTATGGAGGCAGTGATTTAAAAACTATTACATGGGTCATGCAGTATGTAAGCAAACAAGTGACTGTTGTTTTAAGATGTTTTATTCAACAACATACACATTTTTCACCATCATCCCCTACTGCAATTAAATACCAGTCTCAAAATTACTAGTTTTTTTAGCAGCAACAATGAATTCTTTATCCTGATTACTGAACCTATTTTCTACATTTATTTTTACTTCTTTGTTGTAAACGACTCCATATAATGATTCTTTAAGGAATAAACTAAAATGAGTTTTATAGGCCAAGGTCTAGACTGTAAAATAGGTGTAGAAAGAGACCTACTCGCCTAATTTTTTCAGTTAACTGTACAAAGTTCAGTTAATATCAAACTTTAATTAATATCAAATAAGTTTAGTTAATATCAAATTGTTTTTTCAGAAGTGACTACTAAAATATAAACTTGAAATTCATTAACAAAATGTTTGTAAAAAAATACCTTAAGGTCTTCTGTAGAAGGAAGCTTTACAAAATCATCTCTAAAACAGAAGATTGCAATGTAATGGTAGTAAAATAATAATTACAGACAAGTATCGCATATAATTTACTATTACCTAAAAGTATTTTTCCCCAGCATTAAAAAAAAAAGCACACAGGATAATTGCAATAATGATCTGAATTAAAAAATGGCATCATGGATGAAAATATAAAGTAATTTTTGGTGATAATTAAAGCAAATATTCTGCTTTTCCTTATTACTAACAAAGTTTTGTCTTTAGATTTCTGTGACTTTTATAAATTAAAGTATACATTCCGTGTATTAATTAATTTTTACTCATGCCAGAATGAGTCAAAGTTATATATATATATATATAATATATTAGCTAATCATATAATATAATATTTTTTCAGCCACATATTTTTCTGTACAAAGTACAGAATTAAAGAACATTCTTACCTTTTTTTCTCATTATAGCACTTTCAGACATAAGCTCATCTTCAGTAAAGTTTTCTTTAAATTTTTTTCTTCTTTTTTTAACACTTACACATTAAAACAAAGTGTAATACATTAAAATCTATAAAACAAATATTTGCTAAGTCAGTAAGTATTTTTATTTAAAATATTATTAATATTTAAATTTTTTTAGAGTACAGTACTGCATTATCATACAGATAACGTGTTATAAGAAAATTAAAAATATTAATAACAGTTTAATTTAAACAAAAAATTTATTGATTGAGCAAGTATTTGTTAGATTTAATGTAGATTTTATTGTAGAATTTTCTTAACATCTGGCACTGTTGATATACAATTTATATAAAAATATAGTATCCACTTACCAACAATTGTGAGTACCGACTATCCAAGCACTTTTGGATTACTCCTCAATCATCAGGGATAACTGATTAATTATGAAATTTACTGTTGTACATATAATTTTTTATAAATGGGAATTAAAATGAAAATAAAATTTAAAATTATGTTCACAGCAGTTGATTGTCGTTGACCTATTAACTTTGAATGTTGACTTATTTAACTATTAACAATCAAATGTTATGCACATAAATTTAAATTTTATTTTCATTTTAATTCCCATTTATAAAAATTCATATGCACAACTATAAAATTCATAATTAATCAACAATCGCTTTTGATAATTCCTGGAGGAATAATGCGAAAGTGCTTGTATAGTCAATACTAACAATTTTTGTTATGTGAATACTCTATTTTTATATAGATTTTAATGTGTAAATGTTATAAAATGAACAAAAATTTTAAAGAAAACATTACTGAAGATGGGCTTATGCCTGAAAGCGCTATAATGAGCAAATGAAGTAAAGGTAAAAATGTTCTTTTTATTTTGTGGAGTGGCTGAAAAAATACCAATACTATATTCTATGATTAGCTCAAATTTACGTACAGAGAAGGGAGACATGGACTATAAAAAGTTTAATTTAAATAAATTAATACGTAAATATAGAGCATGTATCACAAAGTTCTCCTGGAACTTCCATAACCTATTCTACTTGTGAAAAGTAATTTTAAAAATCAACAGAGAGTACATATTAAAATGCGTATGCAAGTTACAGCTTGGTGAAAAATTTTGCTCGGATTTCAGCTACCCTGGTGAAATGAGGTCGTACTGAAATTTTTAACAACCTAATTAAGAAGCAAAATTAGTAATCTATTATGGTTTTTGACCTGAAACATTGAATAAAATAGGTCCCATAACTGTATTTGTGATAATTTTTGGTAAATCTGAGGTGAAAACCAATAAATTGGTGTAAAAAAAACCCTGTCTTTTTATGTTTAACATACAATAATTTTGTTAAATGTATGATAAACATATAAAATTTTTAAATAAAACTTATAAAGAATTTAATTTTGAAAAAATAGTATAAGACAAGTTGAATAAAACAAAGAAAGGTTTATACATACCAGTTCATAATAACTGTTCAAAAATGAGCCTGCCATTTTCAACACATTACTTGGCATGCTTCTATACTCTTTCTTGTTCTTTGCAAGAGAGAGTACAGAAGCTCTTTTTTAGTTCTTCAGGGATGTGCGTAAGCTGTTCAGCCACATCCATAATGTGGACAATTAATTCAATTCCTCGTTAGAATGTATTTTTGTTTTGTACACAATATTTTTTTTATCTATCCCTGGATGCAAAAATCTAAAGATGTTACATCAGGTGATCTTGATGGCCAGCAATATGGACTTCTATGACCAATCCATTTCTCTGAGAAATGATGTTTTAAGTGCAAACAGCACAAGAGAAGTGGGGAAGTGCACTTAAATAATGGAAAATTATTTTCATGAATATAATAGGTTATGAAAGAATATGTAATATAATAGGCCTATTATATTTTATATAATAGGCTGTATATGTGTATGTATATATATACATTTATGTATATGTATTAAACGTCATTTTATCAAGCTCACTGATGAATTTTTAATTATTTATTAATGTATTTTTATTTAATCTTTTTCATCTTCACAATTATCATAATATCGACACATATAAAGGAAGCTTGTACAGTAATCAAATACACAAAAATGAAGAACGACTTTAATTTAGAGAAGTAATTAAAATTACTTATGATAAAAATCATAAGACCTGTTAATTGTTCCTAAACTAACTGCAGTATGGGTCACTGCTTATTCATTTTTTGTAGGACAAATAGCAATCCAACAGATCCAAACAGAACAATTCTAATAAGCAGCATTGTTTTCCCCTGAATGGTTTCCCATAATACCATCTTACGGGTAAGCTAGAATCATAAAACTGGTTTATTAAAATAACCCTAAAGACCTCTGGCTCAATTTACTTCATCATATTTTATTCTTTGCATTCCATTTTTTTCTTCTTTGTTTTTACTATATTTTTTCTTTCTTATTGTAGGTTATTATAACACTTCAGAATAGAAATGTTAAAGACAGTAAATACACAGATCCATAGAAATATAAAAATTATTTTATTAAACAAAAAATACACATGTATATTTTCTAGAAAAGAGTAACATTAAATTTCTCATTATCATTAAAAGCTCAATTTCAGGAAAGTAATTCTAGGCAATTACTATATATTTTTTTCCTAATACAAATAATATAATTTTTTTTTAGTATATTTTACATATTAACATGTTAAGTGCCATGTGTACCTGTAAAACAGAACCATTTTTATATATACATACATACATACATATATATATATATATATATATATAAATTTATTAACATATAATATCAATCTGATGCATCATCAGCACAACAATTAAACCTATGTATTTGTAAAATGAACAGTTTCTGTAGTGTGATTTTTCTTACTTATGTATAATCTGACCTCATCGAAAAAATTCATCATTGTTCTAAGAATTTCAAAATAGATGGCAACCATTACCATATCCTTCATTAAAAACTTGAATTTTGTTTTCAATTTGATAGAAGATCTTGTATGTTATGGTATTGTTATACCATATGGGTTATACCATGGGTTTGTTGTTTTTGTTTTGGCTTGTTTTTGTTTATTATAAAAAGATGGCATTCTCTAAACCAATTACAGCAGCTGAAATGAGGGTAAAGTTCAGAGATTAAGTAACAGTAGTGATTCATAATTTTACCACGATACTTCTTGTGATATGTTGATACCATAACTACTGGTCAAAAAATGTGATGAAAAAGAAAAAAAATATTATCCAACGAAAATTAAGTGACAATCATTATTATTATAGTTCTGCTACTAAAAAAGGAAAATGATTTTTAACTTATTTAAAAAAAAAGTAGAATGCAATTTAAATCAACTTTGCATAACTATTGATGGTGATATTTTATCACATACAAGTAATAAACTGCTAGATAGTCAGAGTAAACTATACTTCTAATATTTATTATTAGATGACAAAATACTTATATATAGAATAAATGCGTAATTAAAAGCACATCATAAAAAATTGTTAATGAACATTTATGATAATTTCATATGAACTCATTATTATTTACAGATACTTGTAAAAATATGATATAAAATTCTTAGATTTTATATTATTCTCTTGACCAGAAATCTAATCAAAGATTACTTGTTAAAAAAAAAATTCATCATAAAAAAAATTAAATTGATCAATACTTGCTTCAAAGTAAATTTAAATTGTTCTTAAGCATGTTTCACTTCTTTAATAATGAGTAACCAAACAATGATAAGATAAAATAAAATCAAACCTCTGGTATATACTATGAATTAAAACTTTAATGTTTATTTGCACCAGAAGAAAATGCATCAATGAAACCGTGGTTACATTTAGAAACAGAGTTACATCTAGATGTCATTTAGAAATGACATCAAAAAATATCTAAATATGGATGGAAATTGTTCAAACACAGAATAAAAAGTTGTTACTTATGGTATGTAAAACTTCTTGCTGGGAAGGAGGAAGGAAGCTCTCTCTTGTACACATCTACAATCTAGAAGAATTGTAATGAATTCCTACAGTTTAAAGGTAGTAGAACGTTTATTAGTAATAACTTTTTTAGAAAACACTATAACTTAACACTATAAGTAAGTTTAGAGATGGCATTAATGCCTCAAATATGAAAAAAATGTCCTATAAGTATCTGGTAACAAAGACAGCTGTTGTACTCTAATATAATAATTATCAACACAAATTGGACAAACACAGACAGCAAAAAGACAAAATATTAAGCTTCCTTAAAGGAAGAGAATATGGGTGTGAATTTTTCCTAAAACACTCAACATTACTCTCAAACAGCAAATGAAAATAAAAAACATATTAAAAATGAAAAATCTTGAAATGAAACCTTTATATTATTTTTTTATTCTTACTTCTGATAAACTAATATTTTAAAAATGTATTTAAATATTACTACATAATTTATTTAATAATAATACAATATTACATTCATTTGGATAATATTTATACACATTTAATTTCATGGTAAAACTTTATTTAGATATAAAATAAATTAATTTTCATTAAAAAATTGCTAGTCAATTGAAAAATGTCTAATGATTTAATCTATCTTTGTTAATTATTTCAGGTACGTAAAATTTGATTTACATAGCCTAGCAAGATGAAAATTAAAATTTTTCATATAGTAAGCCTTGTATATAAATTTGATATGCGGTTAAAAATCATTCGAAAAATTAAAATGGAGAACAAAAATTTTAGAAAAATAATGTTTTCAAGTCTGGTACTTAACATGTTAAATAGCACATAAAAATTACTCTAACATTTTTCTTAAACAATTCAAATTTCCAACAAAATATATCATATTCTACAATAACTTCTAAATGTATAAATGATAATTGAGGATATACAAACATCAAGAAAAAGTAAAAATAAATGGAAATTCAAACATGAAAGATGATTAAAACTAAAGAAAAAATTTTAATAAAACAGTGATTACAAACATTACAAAATAAAATTACAATAACTACAATTATTTTCTTCTAAATATTCATTTTAAATCATCACATAATTGATTAGTTATAATGAACCTATTCACACATCATTAATTACTAAATTAGAAGACACCATTTCTTCACAAAAAAACTAATTCAATGCAAGTTAAGTTTCAAAAGTAATTAAAAGGACTGCTTTTCTAATAACTGTTAATTATATGAGAAAATAAAGCATATTTCTCAATATGAGTATACACTGTTCCCTCCAATTCATTCATTTGTTTTGCCAAGAAATTAAATATGAAATAATTTGGGAAATATTTTAGTACCCTCTAGATAGTTCTAATAAACTGATTTATTACATTATTTAGATCTAATAAGAGTTGCTAACTAATCTGTACCAGAATAGGAAATGTTACAAGAACAGTTCTGTAACAGGTAAGTAGAACTACATTATAACCAAAGAAAGGGAACATAAAAAATAATTTACATCTGGTTATTAGAAAACAATCAAATCAAGAAAGAAACTATAATTTTTGAATAAATAATAATGTGATTAATAGCGAAAAAGATATTCAATATTTCAAGCAGGGAATTTTTTTAAAGTGCAAATATTACAATTCGTATACTTTTATCTGAATAAATAAAATAAATCAATATATGATTATGCTGGCAATTTGTTACATATACCAGCTTTTTATATAATAATACTATTAAAAGTTAATGAATTTACCTAAGCGGTAAAGTTTTAGTAAGATATTTTTATTTACATTCTTATTTTATCCAAAACTTTTTTTATGTAACTTCACCATCACTTTTTAAATAGAAATATATTAAATTTTAAACTAATATAAGTCAAGAATGGGGAAATATAAAATTAAATATTCTACCAGAATAAGGAAGTTACAGAAATAATTAAAAAAAAAAAAAATTAATATCTGCAACAAAGAAGTGAAAAGAAATAAAAATAATAATACACATATAATAAGCAGTGTTACTTAATCAAATTTTTACACATATAAAAAGCAGTGTTACTTAATCAAATTTTTAGACATAATTGAAATATATATCAGGATTTGATTATAAGAGAGTAGCCACCATGATAAGATCTAGCTCCAAAATTTTAATTCAGGCTCACGTCTAGATCTAAAGTCTGGAAACATATTTTTCAATAAAAAATAAGTGTATCATTTACATAAGAATATCTTATTCAAATTTGTATGCTTTATGTGAATTCATTAATTAATTTTAGTAATTAATTAAGATAGAGAATTTTAAGAAAATAATATTTTGAAGTTCAAATACTATAACAGGATCTAGAAATTATCCTGGATAAAACATACGAAATATGTGTAATTTCTGAAAAAATATATTTTTTCAAATATTTCATAAATTTATGTTTCAAATGCTTCCTTCCTTCATAATACTGTACGTTGAAACATTACTATATATAAATATTATCACATTGAATATTTTATATACTTAACTACTAACTGCATCAACTTGTAAAGAAGAAAAAAACAATGAAAATTAATGATAAAAGTAAATCATTAATGGTATAAATATAAACAACAATAATTATGAAATGGTGTCCTTGAGCCATGCTTCTGACCAACGTAACTTCCTGGTCAGTTCTTAGTGAAATTACATTAATTTTGCCAAATGGTAATGTAAAATTTACTATCTAGCACAATATGCTACTAAAGCAGGAAATTAAATTGGTTACAAACTGTACATAGCTCTCTAGTCTGGTATACCTAGACTGGGATTTTTACTACTATACACAGAGCAGCCTTCAAACATAAAACAAAAATTAACATAATGAATTAATACTGAAAAAATGTTGATTTCAATTTAAAAACAACAGATAAATTAAATTTATGAAATTTAGTATGTACCGACTAGACACATACACGTACACACACGTACACACACGTACACACACACACACACACACACACACACACACACACACACACACACACACACACACACACACACACACACACACACACACACACACACACACACACACACACACACACACACACACGCGCACACACACACACACACACACACACACACACACACACACACACACACACACACACACACACACACACACACACACACACACACACACACACACACACACACACACACACACACACACACACACACACACACACACACACACACACACACACACACACACACACACACACACACACACACACACACACACACACACACACACACACACACACACACACACACACACACACACACACACACACACACAGGTGTATCATGAAGTTTTCTTGAGACTTTCATAACCTATTCTACTAGTGAAAATAATTAAAAAAATACTTATATACATGTCCTAAAATCCTTAGTTTGCGAGTTTCAGCTAGTGAAAGATTTCACTCGGATTTCAGCTATCCCGGTGAAATGAGGTCGCAATGAAATTTTTAGGGCATTAAATAAGAAACAGAATTAGTCTAATTAAACAAAATTTGTAGAGAATTTAATTCTGAACAAAATGGCATAAGATAAGTTAGAGAAATTCAAATTTTATTTAGAAACGGTACATTACTACATTTGTCGGTAAAAGTACTTAATGTAAATAAAACCCGAAATCATTTCTGGCGATGTGAAAAATTTGTAAAAATTAAATTTACTGTTTTTAGTTTAAAAGACTGGAATTTATACAACAATCATAAAATATAAATAAATAAAAATTACGTAGATAATTTTTTTTATTAATAACAGAAATACAATAAATTATTTGAAAAATTATTATTTCAAAGTTGGAAATAAAATAACAATAGCTGATCAATAATGCAACAATTCACAATACTGTATTAGCGTTTAAATCATTCTGTAAGTATATCGGGTACTGTGAACTGAGCTGTCGTTAGCGAAGGTTTTTTGTGAATTTTAGTTTGAACATGATCAGTTTGTCATTCAAGTACTGCTGAACTTATTTACAACAGTATGGTTATTCATTTTGGGTGTGTGTAATAGTAATCCTACAGTAGAATATGAAATACATTTTCTGAATCTGAGGATTCCAGATCCCAAAACAATTAGCATAACTTTTTGTAATCTTCAGCAAACAGGTTCACTACTTAGTATTCATATCAGCTACGAATGATCTATCCAATACGAAGCTGTTATTGATAAAATTAATATCGATGTAGTTCAGCGCAGTCCAGGTACCAGTTTACGGTATCTTTCTAAGCAGATTCAAGTTTTGCATTCTATGGAGAACACTTAAACAAAACAACTTTTATCCTTATCATAAACAGCCAGTTTGATATCTACACCAAGGAGATGAT